>NC_056735.1:118908541-119001041 GCF_019279795.1 Protopterus annectens | reverse complement strand
GAGGTCTGAAAATCAAATGTATGTCATTATTTAGTGACTACAATTCTGAGATCATCCCACTGATTTGCCAGGGGGACAGAGGAACAGGGATAAAATATGAGCCAATTATCTGGACATTCTGAAACAATCTGTACAGTTGAGAGGTATGATTATGCATACAGCTTACTACCACTCCCAGGATTAGAAACATGGCTGTGTCTGCTAAAAATCCAACAACTTGTATTTTCAGCAGAGTGTACTATTTGGTTATTGCTGTCTATTCCTTCGATGTTTTCTAAGTCTCTCTTGGTTGTACACTCTGACCTTGTAATTACAACAGTCTTATACAGACATTTCTAGATATATTTTATGTAGCACAGTGTGAGAAACAGTGGTTGACACAACAGTACTATTCTGATATCAGATGTTACTAAATGCTACATGTCAGGCCATACAATACCAGAGTAAACACTACCAGTCCAGGATTTAAATCTTTATTGGCAGGCACAGTTTTGTTATCTGACAGACCTCTGGAGACAATGTTTGTTAACACTACCTGACTGTTTCTACACATATTCCCAGATTCTGAGTTAATATTATGCACATACCTCTCAATCTCTTAATGCACACACTCTGGACAAAGCTTGACAACATTGGGTACAAACAGGGACATATTTTGAATATTGCTCTCATAAACTTGGAGAGTTGCTAGAGTGATGGGAGTTGTTTTAATATACATTTTCTGAAGGTTTTGAGGTCTGAAAATCAAATGTTATGTCATTATTTAGTGACTACAATTCTGAGATCATCCCATTGATTTGCCAGGGGGACATAGGAACAGGCAGAAAATATGAGCCAATTATCTGGACATTCTGAAAAAATATGTACAGTTGAGAGGTATGATTATGCATACAGCTTACTACCATGCCCAGCATTTGTACCACAGCTGTGTCTGCTAAAAATACAATTTTAAGTTTCAGCAGAGTGTGCTATTTAGATATTGCTGTCTATTACGTCAGTGTTTTCTAAGTCTCTCTTGGTTGCACAATCTGATCTTGTACTTACAACAGTCTTATACAGACATTCCTAGACATTTTTTATGTAGCACAGTGTGGGTAACAGTGGTTAACACAACATTACTATTCAGAGAATGCAACAATAAATGCCATGCGATACCAGAGTAAAGACAACCAGTCCAGGATTTAGAACTTTTTTGCCAGGCAGTGACAGCTATATTTAAATGCAACCTATATGGAACTATTACTGTCATATTGTCTGATTTATTCAGTACAACCCATACACAGTTTTTATACAGCCAGGTGACTTTCTACTACTTTATATTTATTTGGTATGACTACTACAAGCAGGATTGTAACAAGCCACACGACACAGCCTTTGCAGCCTACTAGCATGGGCTTCCTGATTCATAGCCCACCCAGCTGCAGCTGTAAGGGAACTAGAAAAATATTTAGGCATACCTATGCATCATATACACAGGCTGGACATTAGTAAACAGTTATTGGTATGAGTACTTACACACTGCTGGGACATCACCCCTCTGCCTTGCTTCTTGGACCCACTCGTCCAAGAGCTCCCTCTTTCTCCACTTCAAGTCGGCATAGTGGTGCCGGACCTGCTCACCAGTCTGAGGGATACCAGTGGCACTGGTGAGATCACTGGCTAGACAGTCCCAGGCTTCCACTTTATACCGAGAGCCTTGATACTGGCCCTGCTGCAGTCTCTCGCCATGGTTTTGAACCAGGAGTCCTACCATGACTTTGGACTCCTATATGCCTCAGCGCTGCATACGGAACCGCATGCCCTCACCAAGTCCTGCCATACTGCCTACAGTGGGAAGCTGCAATCAGTTATGAGCTGTATTCCCGCCTGTGTGGTTTAAATACGGCTGAGTTGCCACACTTTGCCATGATTGGATGGTTTTGAATATGCTGAGCTAAGTTAAGCTACGGGAAAACCTTATTAGCTAAGGTTGGCAGTGCTTAAAGGGACAGGTTCAGCACTGCTTATCAATGGGCAAATCCACTTAGCTAGGCTACTCATTGCTTAGCAGTCATATTTACACCATGCTTACACCTGGTAAGCAGAGCTGTGCAATGCTTAATTGCTTATTTTTCATTTTATAGACTACCTGCTGTATGGCATTGATTCATCATTCATTACATATTATAAATTTGTTTACTGTCCCTGACATCCCCCAATGTGCTTTCATTACATTTATTTATGTGTGACTATACTGTATGGGGCACTTGTGTTTATATGGGGGTTTCACAACTTTATTAAACTGACACCTTCTCATCTGGACCTAATGCAGAACTCTGGTTAACAAATATATATTATTTAGTATCTAATTATAAAAATAAATGTTTATGTACTACTTTCACATGTAAAATGCAAATTGGGTATAGTGGGGATCGAACCAGGAATGACAGTTTGCAAAGCATTTGCTCTAATCACTACACTATTGAAATACTGCTTATACTAGGTGTCTCTTGCTATTTAACTTCTTGTGCTGTTTAAGCTAGACTAAGCGTAGCTAAGCAACGTGCACACCAGCGCAGCTATGCTTAAACTTTATCACATTTATAATAAAAAAAAAAATATTTGTTGTGTTATTTTATTTGTACCCTTCAGAATATCCCTGCTAATGCTGAACCTGTTATTCTATCAACTTTCTGCTTTGTGGGACTATTGTCCTTTTTGGCTTTGTCCACATTCCTTACTTTGACGTGCTGGGAGGTGTGTGCTATGTGCTTATGCTACATCTCTTATTCTGACAATATTTGTCTTGGTAGGGACGATTGTCCCTTATGACTTTGACCCAGATTTGTTATCCTGATGGGTTGGGGGTGTTAACTTGCATTCTCGCTCATTTTAAATTGCTGAAAGGCAATTCTGGAGTTGTGTATATTGTGAGAGCTCTGCTCTCACACACACACCCTGCACTTGTACACAGAACCATGTCCGTTTTAGGCCACGGCAGCGTGCCTTCATACATATGCATGGCACGCTGCCATGCTGAACAGGAAGGGTCCCTGCTCTGCAGGAATAACTTATTCCTGCACAGCTTCTTGCTGAATCCCAGGGATTATGTAAATTGTTGCAACTGGTTCTAATATTAAAGCTGCACAGACTTTTCATCTGAATTAATGAATGCATATATATAAAAATGTGAGATTACAAGCATTGTAATAAAGTGATCATTTTAACATTAATATTAAAACATTATGTCAATACCTGCTTAAATCTAAATCAAACTTTTTGAGCATATATAAAAACATTTTAGGACATTAAGCATTTCAGTCCTTAGATGATCCATATATCTGACTGGTTTCTTTAGTAGTCTTGCATGTGTAGACTATTTAACTGGACTGTTTACACTGGATGTCTGCTATTCCATTTGGGAAAGTTCTTGGTGCAGTACATTTTCACTTTGAAACACAGCTTTGAGATCTCTCTTTGTAACTCTGAACTGTCTGGTACTTTCTCCCAGGAAAAGTTTGAGGTAGAGAGACACCGAATCCCTGCAGTAGAGCATTTTTATATACCAAATTGAGTACATTTAAAAATGCAGACATATCCAGTAGGTTCACCATTGCTAGTTGACTCACAATACTGAGGTGAAGGGGAGGCATTGAAATAGTGGCTATTGATGTGGAAGAAAACAACAAAAATGAGGGATGATGTTCGTGGAGTATGGCCAGCTCACATAGTTTAGCATAACGTATGTTATCATCCACACATACAAGATGGAAGACATTGAGAGTAGAACAGGAACAACTTTTAAGTGAATCTGAAAATGATAGCCTCAAATTCTTTGATGAAGCATGTCAGCATTTTAGTATAAGTAAACAGGAACAGTTCACTAATAAATAGATAAAAGTTATTGGGTGTAAAATACAAAGAAAGAACGGAAAACAGCAAGAAATTACTTCTTGGGAAAACTAGAAGATAGTACAGACAGGTAGTATGAGTACTATATGCAGAGGTCTATGGAAGTCTAGAGCACAACAATTAGAATGGGAATTAGCTCCCAGTAGGACAGAGAAGGAGGATTGCATATAGGAAAAACTGAATTGAAGGCGATATGGAGAGCCATCACTGCCTTTAATAAGTGGTATACATTTAAGGATCAAAAACTTTATCCGTACTATAATTGGTATTGCATGCCACAAAATGGAGCATAATAACTGTTGGAGGTGTGACATACTGAAGAATGTAATTCTATGTATGTTTTGTTGCTGTAGAAATGTGAAGTTCTATTTGGAGGAATTAAGCTGTTGATGAAAGATGTTTTAGGGACAGTTCCTTCATGAATGTGTTACACAGCAAAACAATGACTCTGCACTGTGAAGACATGTTCCAGAAGCGAAAGCAGAATGGGTCCGGGCAAGCATGGTGAAGCTGTTCATTACAAAAGAATGTAAAAGCCCTTTTAATGTACTATATAAATATAAGAAACTATCTGTTGAGACATGTTTACAGAATAATCCTTTCCTTCAGAACTATAGAGAATGGCTCCTTGTTCCCTGAGCTTTCAAAGACTTGGATTAATGTAAGGGGTCATTCAGAGTCAGAGTAGAAAAAGACAGTTTGATGGAGAGATCAATATTTCATGAGATGCAATAAATAAATATAAAGGTTTAACTCTGTTTTTTTAATTTATAGAACTTTGTTTTCTAATGTATTACACTCAACTTTGTAAATGATGTATATAGTTGATGTTGTTTGGTTGTTTGCAGATTTCTTTTTTATTGATGTTCTAATTTTAAAAATTATTAAAGTTTAATTAAAAAAATCCATGTAGCAAAATGCTGACAGTTCATAATACTGTCACATCAAAATACCCAACTCAGAGTACCTAGGTTAAGTTAATGGACAAAGATAAAAAGACAAATACTATACTTTTGCAAAGAGTTTACATTCTAAACAAAACAAAACAAACACACACACACACACACACACACACACACACACACACACACACACACACACACACACACACTAAAAATATAATGACATAGTTTGAATAATGTTAGTGCTATAGAAAGGGCTTTTCTAAATTAAGGTATGGGGTTATGGGCGGAGGCAGGATTAGGAATGATGTTAGGATTAACACAAATTAATAAGGTGTGCTAACCATAATCCTGCATCTTACCACAGAAAAACACATTTCATAATATTATCACTACACAAGTCAGGCTTTGACACTCACACAACAACAAACACACATGCAAAACACTAAAGTTATTTCCTTATCTAACCCATGCCCTAACCCTAACTCACAAAAACGCACACAAATGCACTTGCAGTCCAACACCAATCCACTTTAAACACATTTTTCATCCAACACAAATGGTTAGACTTCATCAGAACAAAGGCAAAAGACTGTCGGTTAAAATTCAATTAAAATTCAAAGTCCCAATATATAAATTCCCCGTCAAATGATGTAATAACACTGATCATTCTTAAAGGTATATACCCTTACAAGGCTCTAAATTAGTTTTGTATTAAAACAAATCAAACTGAACTTTGCCTTGTTACAAATCCATAGCAACAACCATACATCAATAAACCGAAGCTAAAGTGAATGCATGAACCAAATTACGGTCTGAAACATGTGACCTATTTAGATAAATACAAACATATTATTAAAATATAAAATATTAAAAACATATTGAAAAAATATTGAAAACAAACTAAAAGCTCTTCTAACCTATGTTTTATGCCTAAATATGTGAATTTGTTAAATATATACATAGTGCATACATATATTAAAATCTATGTATTTGATAAACTCCAAAAGGCATGTAAATAATCTGAACAATTTCAATAAAGTATCTACCCTCTAATGCATTTTATTATTACTATCCATAATTTCTAGTAATGAAAATATTTCATCTATTCAAGCTTTTAAGCTTTAATAAACACATTAGGGAGCACTTCTCATTCAAGCCTGGGTTCATATACGCGTTAAGCCTGATTTGCCACAACAGCTCCATTTTTTCTAATAAAAGACCAAAAGGACCCCTCTCACATCCTGCATAATCTGATCAATGAATTTAAATCGAAATCTGTGGTTAGGGTAACTCAAGATGTGCCTTGCAAGGGCATTTTTTTCTTTCTGCAAATTAATACTTCTGAGGTGTTCATACACCCTATCCCTCAGTCTGCGCTCTGTCTTCCCTATATACAAGGATTCACATATTTAGGCATAACACATAGGTTAGAAGAGCTTTTAGTTTGTTTTCAATATTTTTTAATATGTTTTTAATATTTTATATTTTAATAATGTTTGTATTTATCTAAATAGGTCACATGTTTCGGACCGTAGTTTGGTTCATGCATTCACTTTAGCTTCGGTTTATTGATGTATGGTTGTTGCTATGGATTTGTAACAAGGCAAAGTTCAGTTGTATTTGTTTTAATACAAAACTAGTTTAGAGCCTTGTAAGGGTATATATCTTTAAGAATGATCAGTGTTATTACATCATTTGGCAGGGAAGTTATATATTGGGACTTTGAATTTTAATTGAATTTTAACTGACGGTCTTTTGCCTTTGTTCTGATGAAGTCTAACCATTTGTGTTGGACGAAAAACGTGTTTATTGAGCGTTTAAATAAATATAGCAGTCTTGAAGAGTTTCGGCTTTTAGCGGTTTTTGCAGTAGTTTGTTTTCGTTTCTGTTTTTATCAGTTTCAGTTTGTGTTCCGCTATGGCTAATAACTCTTTTGAGAACACGCCAAATATTTTAATGGATTCTAATGGAGAACTGGATTCTACGCAGAAATTAACCATGCTGATACAACTTTTGTCTCAGAAAGTAGAGACAATGAATATGAGATTGGATACAGTGGCAGCGGTACAACAGCAACAACAGGACAGAATGATTGTTTCTAATTCCTTCCAGCCAGGACAAGCTGCGTATGTGGCTCCAATGACATTTGCACAATCAGTGCGAACAGGTACTGTACAGAATGACAAAGCTGAATGGAGTATTGGACAGTATAATCAACAATTGCAGGCAGGAAGTTTACCTGGCATGTTAAACATCAGTGCTGATAGTGCTAATGGTAATGTTAATATGCCTATGTTACAAAATAATGTACAAACGCAACAGCAGTCAGTCCAGGTTTCTGCAAGTGGTCCAACACAAGCACCTAATTTGAAGGATTGGTTAATGTCTCCAATAGGTTTGTTTGGAGTAAATAATTCTGTTAATGCGACAGTAAGCAGTAATACACCGAACAAAACATTATTGGAACTTTTGAATTTATTGGACCATAATATGTTGAAATATAAAAAGTTGTGTTTAGAAATAGAGTATTTTAAAGAATGTCTCAGATTAGAAATTGTACCTAAAGGGCTCAGAACCTGGCGATACCCTACGGTTTGATGCCAGGGTCTGAATTCCATCAGGATCTGATTAAACAATTCAACCAACAAGGTTTGCAACTGTTACAAATAATGATAAAATATTACAGTATGACAACCAAAGAATTGGAAGACTGTACTGAATTATTAGATGGACAGATTAAGCAGCACACTGATTTTCCACGGTATAAATATGAATACTTGCATTGTTTTCAAAGTATTGAACAACATTTAGAAAAGATAAGACAAACCAAAGTAAAAAAACTCCAAAGAGACCAGATGCAATATAGCACAGAGTCAGCTTATCCCCCACCGCCAGTATCACAAGTACGGTCAAAACAACGGATCGTGAACTTTGAACATAATGGGGAAAGGGGCATAGTTAATGATGCTATTCAGGTACTTGGAGCAGCATTGCAGCAAGAAGATTCCCACAGTACTCCTGACAATGAAGAAAGTGACAATGATAACGCCAGGAGAAGTGAAAGGATTAGAGTACGTAATAGTAATAGCAATAATGAAACAAGAAATAATCAACAGGCAACTACGTCAAACCTTAAACAGGGTTTTCCAAGACGCAATCAAAAGAAACAATGGAACAAGAGGAAACATCACAACAACAGGCAATGACATCGATCGACCAACAGTATAGAACTTTTGATGTAATAAAAAATAAACAGGGGGACTTCACTGTCTATAATTTTTCATCTTTTTATGTTTCAGTACAGTTGGTGGACACATTGTCTAAAGGTTTAACATTTGTTCCAACACGTAAAATGGATTTGACTCAAACTATTTGTGATTTAAAACTGTTTGTGAGGAAATTAAATCTAAAATAACTCTTGGGCAGCCAAATTATGACTAATAACCAACTCAGAGTTCCTAGTTGCTTTAATCCACCATTGCATAATACCTTATACACATTTGAAAAAAATCTGTGAACTAGACTTTAGCAAATTAAGTGAAACAAAATCTGAATATAAGTATAACTTAAGTAAGTATGAGAAAGATAGTCTTGAGGTCTTGTTGGCAGCTGATGTGAGGGTAATGAACCCAGATAAAGGAGGGGAGTTGGTAGTTATGGATACACCAGATTATGTTAGGAAAATTAAAGAAATATTGACCACTGACACATATGAATTAGCATTAATTAATGAATATAACAAGGCAAATCAATCCATCAAAAGTTTTTTAAATGAATTGTTCATTGAAGCAAGAATAGATTTGCACATGTTTAATTATTTGGTGGTGGAGTCACCAAGAGCACCTTGTATTTTAGGTGTTCCGAAAATTCATAAAAATCTCAATAACCCCCCCCCCCTTTAGACCAATAGTCGATGGAAGGAGATCATCCACTTATGCTTATGCCAAGTTTGTAGATGCTATAATGAAAAAATATGTGGTAATGGAACAGTGGATTTTAAAAAGATTCTTGGGCATTTTTAGATAAAATAAATAACTTAACATACCAACAATAATATAATTTTTTGACAGTAGATGTAAAGGAGTTATATACTAGCATCCCACACCAGCAAGGGATTGAATGGGTAACAGCAAGAATGAAACAAAAAGGTGCACAAGAAAATGAAGTCTCTCTGGTACAAGAGCTACTGGATATCATACTGTCATATAATTTCATTCTGTTTGATAATCAGTTTTACATCCAAAAGAAAGGAGTAGCTATGGGCTCACCCTGTGGTTCTAGTTATGCCAATTTAGTGATGTCATTCTGGGAAAACACATATGTGTTTGGGAATGAATCCTATAAAAATATAATTAGATTTTATGTGAGATTCATTGATGACATCTTTATGATTACTGAGGGTGAAGAGCACACTGCTGAAAATCTAATAAGGACATTAAATAATACCACAGAATTTTTGCAGTTAACACAAACTTTCAATTCCACATCCATCACTTTTTTGGATGTAGAACTTATTAAAAATTAACAACTGAAAGGGTATGAAGCGAAAATCTTTAGGAAACCCACATATTCAAACAACTTTTACATTTTTTAAGTGGACATCCAACACATCAAAAAAAGTCTGTAGTCAAGGGTCAGTTGGTACGAGCTGTGTGAATGATTACCTCGGAGGAGAATTTTATGGAGGAATGTTTGAATTTGAAACAGATCTGTTTGAATAGAGCATATCCTATGACTTTAATAGAAGAATTAATAGAAGAGGTCACTTTTAAAAGGATTAACGGACTATATAAACCTATATTGAAGCAACAAATCACTTGTTTGAGTAATCAAATTGATTTACAGATTAGTGCAAAAACACAAGTGGCTATACAACAACCAAACCCATTAGACTTTAATTTGGCTTGTATTTTGAGTTTTTCTCTAGATTTTAACAGCATAAGAGAAATTATAATGAAAAATTGGGGCATATTGAAAGATGACAACATGTTAACTTCCAAATTAGGAGCATCACCAAAAGTAATTTGGAGAAGGAGATTGAGTTTTAAAGAATTGCTGCATAAAAAAACAACAAAAAAGTACCCCAAGTAATAGAGGTATGATGCAATGTGGAAATTGTTCATATTGCCACCTAATGGAATTAGGAGGGAGCATTGAGATTAATGGGTTTAGATTATACACTAAAGGTAAATTCAATTGCAACTCGAAAGGAGTTGTATACATAGCATCCTGTCAGTGTTGTCCATCCTTTTATATAGGGAAGACAAAGCGCAGACAGAGGGATAGGGTGTATGAGCACCTCAGAAGTATTAACTTGCAGAAAGAAGAAAATGCCCTTGCAAGGCACATCTTGAGTTACCCTAACCACAGATTTCAATTTAAAGTCATTGATCTGATTATGTAGGATGTGAGGAGGGTTCTTTAGGTCTTTTATTAGAAAAAATGGAGCTGTTGTGGCAAATCAGGCTTAATGCATATATGAACCCAGGCTTGAATGCAAAGTGCTCCCTAATGCGTTTATTAAAGCTTAAAAGCTTGAATAGATGAAATATTTTCATTACTAGAAATTATGGATAGTAATAATAAAATGCATTTGAGGGTAGATACTTTATTGAAATTGTTCAGATTATTTACATACGTACAGCCTTTTGGAGTTTATCAAATGCATAGATTTTAATATATGTATGCACTATGCATATATTTAACAAATTCACATATTTAGGCATAAAACATAGGTTAGAAGAGTTTTTCGTTTGTTTTCAATATATTTTCAATATGTTTTTAATATTTTATATTTTAATAATATGTTTGTATTTATCTAAATAGGTCACATGTTTTGGACCATAGTTTGGTTCATGCATTCACTTTAGCTTTGGTTTATTGATGTATGGTTGTTGCTATGGATTTGTAACAAGACAAAGCTCAGTTTGATTTGTTTTAATAAAAAACTAGTTTAGAGCCTTGTAAGGGTATATATATTTAAGAATGATCAGTGTTATTACATCATTTGGCGAGGAATTTATATATTGGGACTTTGAATTTTAATTGAATTTTAACTGACAGTCTTTTGCGTTTGTTCTGATGAAGTCTAACCATTTGTGTTGGACGACAAATGTGTTTATTGAGCGTTTAAATAAATATATTGGTCTTGAAGAGTTTCGGCTTTTAGCGGTTTTTGCAGTAGTTTGTTTTTGTTTCCGTTTTCATCAGTACTAATCCACTTTAACTTTGTGGTGACATTCTGAAATTTTGGTAGACTGAGCTGTTGACATTCTGATAGTGCCCTTCCTATTGTCAACATATTGAAATGTCAATGTCATGAATTGTAACAACCAAATCTATAACATTTTTGAGAGTTCATTCTGGTGAAATTTATGAGCATCTGGATACTGTATTCTGCAAAAATCATGAATATAAAGGTACATCTGAATTTTCAACTTGCATACAAATCTTCTGAATTCCTGTCTTTTTATTGTGCACACCTGCCAGATGGAAAACCATAAAATAACTTCTATCTAAAGAATATAGACTTCAATGCATTAATCACACTTACGGGCATTGTGTCTATCAGATGATTATTTGACGGATCTTGCAATAATGCTCCATATATTGTAAAATAAATGTGTACCCACTCACTCCACCAGTGATCAGTAACTGCTTATTCTAACATTTTTTTTTCATTTGTGGTATGATCAGAGACTTCAGAGTATGCATTATAGATGGCACAACTCTGTGTACTATTTGCTCTGTCAGAATCGGGATTCCTGTCTGGTATAATATAGCTTCTGCTTTTTCATTGCATTTTACTATTCTCACATGATTCATTTATCCTATCAGATTTTTACCTTCTCAGATTACTAATAACTATTATTTTGTCACATTTTACTACTGATAACTAGAAATAACTTATTTCTCCATTAAAATGGTAAAATAAAACTAAATTTTATTCTTATTTAGGCCAACCTTTCATTGCAACGTCTTTCAGCAACTGCATCTCTGTATATTTAGTTACTACAATTTTACTGAAATAATTTCCAAATTCTCTTTCAACCCTCCATGCATTGCTGACAAGTATGCACCACTCAAGATATTTTCTCTGTGTAGTTCTTTGCCTAGCCATTGTTTCACTTTCAAATCATACTTCTTTAGATGGACATACTCTAAAAACTCAGGTGCACCTTGTACAAAAATCTTCAGAATATACTTTACAAGTGTTTGTTGTTAGTGGCGAATGATATTCTTTTCTAAAGAGGTATCTGTGGAATTTTCCACACTCATGCTCTAATGCTTTTCTTTCTGATCATACCCTTTTTGTACATTTGTAAATGCTCTTGACTCATATGCCACTGGTCTGTTCTGCTGCAAGATCAAAGTTTTTCTAACATTTTGATTGGCATTTACTTGCAACATAACAGACATATTTGTAGTTTACTATTTAAAAGAATATACATTTTTGGTCTAGTAAGTAGTTTGGTACTCTTACTGTTCATAGTGCCATCCCCAGGTTCCATTTTACTTTAACAGCTTTCTTATGGGCATAGTTATCACAGTCATTTTAGGTACAAACTTTGAAAGCCACTCTACCCATACTATTGCCATCTTCAATCACTATTTGCCATCGTGTCTTGACATTTATGCAATTACTTGGAGTTTTCTGTATCAACTTTCATTCCCTATGATTTTAGAATTATCCACATAATATTTCAGAACTGTCCCTCCGACTTCATTTGCTCTTATTTAATTTGAGGTTTTGCTGCTCTAACCCACTCAGCAGTTGAATTAGTCTTTTGTCAAGATCTTCATTTGACTGACCTGCACTAATCAATCATCAATTAGGTTTATAGTGCCTTTCAAGGCATCATTTATTTGTAAAATGCCACATGTGGGTCAGCCAGAGTGAGATCAAGCCAGGCTCAACCCTCAGTGTAGTCTTCACTCGGGTTCATGATCTGAAAAGATAAGATTTCAGGAGCATGTCATTCTCATCTTTATTTATTTATTTATTTATGAAATGTTACTGGGGTGGTACAACTGAGCTGGCTTTGTTTTTACCTTGGTCTACATGCTGTGACTGCTTACTTTCATGTCTGGTTTGTTAGCTTAGAACCATGATTGATCAAAGAGTTTGTGGGAACAGTCAAAAGTAGTAGTGGATAAACAATCTAAGCTGTTGGTCTGCTGCTCAAGGCTTGTATTTCTTCTTCTTAGTGCTTTGACAGAGACCCTGAGAAGACCATATTTGGATTAATATTTTCTGGAAAGATCTGTGGATTGTACTTGTGGAAAATTCTGCATATTTGCCACACTGGCAGGAGAATTCTGCTTTATTGGAGAGTAGCCTGTGGAAAGTGAGATAGCCTGAAAATTCCTCTCTGATTCAGAGTGAAGTTGTAGACAGGATTATTTTGCTTGTGCAATGCATTTTCTGGATTCTACACTAAGTATCTATTTAGATTCTATTCGCAGTGTGTGGTCTGAATGGGAGTAGAACTGAACAAGCTGTATGCTGACCTCTGTTCATTTTTTAATTATTTTTTTAAAGCAGGGATCAAGTAGCTTTATAGTGCTTCATAGATAACTCAGAATACCTCTTTACTACTTTGCTCAGGAATTCTCTATAAGCCAAAAATAATGGTTGTACAAAAGCCCAAAATCAGGAACAATTTTTAACTGTTACTGCAATACATGTACATACAGGTATTGCAAGGGCATGTATTTTCTGACCCAGAAGAAGTACGAAACTCTAATACCTTGTATTAGTGACAGTATTTTTCAATAATGTAAGCCTTCAGTTAGTCATATTTATTTAATTAATATTTTTTTTTTAATTAAGTTTCTTTACTGGGTAAGTCCAACTGGGTAATACCCATTTTTGGTGGAGACCTGTGGAGAAAAGCTCCATTTGTTTACATTGCATTATGCTAAGTTCCAGTCAAACACAGAGTATTTACATTTCTATTTACATTTACAAACAAACAGTAGTCACATTTATGCATTATAATATTTTACAAAGGTGAAAGAAAAAGAAAGAGAAAGCCCACATGCAACTTAATGGATTGTACAGGCAGCAGTTATGTATAAAAAAATGAAATAAAAAATAAAAAAGTCCCAACACAAACGTAGTTTCACTAATTTAATAGCACAAAACACAAAGATCCCAATGACTGAGCACTTTCACCATGAGAATGGCTTCATCAGAGTAATGTTGGTTAGTACAAACAACATTTAAATACCCCATCCCCTACCTACTGACCAATCCACATTGAATGACATCATCACAAAAAATTAAAAAAAAACAGTTGATTATACATGAAATATAAAAACATAATTGAAACAAAATACAAGATAAGAATGCACTTGTACAATATGCTTAAAGATAAAAAGTGTTGTGATGTTGACATACATTGTTAAATATATAAAAAAAAAGAGATTGGTGAGCAACTCTGATACTTTTAAATGTAAGTTGTTTCAACTTGTAGGGATGTTTTTAGATAAGGGATACCCCTTAAAATTAATTCTGATGGTCAAACATGAGGTTTTAAAGAAGAAAGATACCCTTTACCAACCTATACTTCATGCTGGGTTACTAGTAAAACCACCCCAACAACAGTCTGATGGTTCATCTACAATGGTCCTTAGATACAATCACCTCTGCACTTTGGTCTTAAGGATGCAAGTAAGGAAATTATTGGCCCGAGACCTAGGATACTTTACAGTCGAGGGAGAAATGTTAAGGACACTATGGAGAATTTTAGTTGCAAGTCTTTTATATCTAGAATTTACAAATGTGGGACCTGTAGGGTATGTAAGTACATCAATGATGGCCCATATGTGTCCATACCTGGTTACAGCCATTATTTGAGCTGCCTGGAAAGGTGCAGCTGTAACATTAACATGTTAGTATATGTTGCCACTTGTATCAGCTGCACCAGTTTTTATGTGGGCAAAACTGCATGAAGACTTAAGGAAAGGATTGCTGAACATGTTAGGGCCTTCAGAAATAAAGATGTTCACAATGCACTCGATAGGCATAGTACATGTTGTACTAATTTTAAAAAGTTTATTTTCTTTGTCATTGACAAGGTGAAAAGTAGTGAAAGAGGAGGTAACTTGAAACTAAAGGTGGAAAATTTGGAGACTATGTGGCAACTTAGGCTAAATGCTATGCATCCACCTGGCCTCAATGACAGTATTGCTATTCTTCCTACACTTAAGGCTAAAGCAAATGTGATTAAATAAAATGTTTTTTTATATATTTAACAGTATATATCAGCATCACAACACTTTTTATCTTTAAGCATATTGTACAAGTGCATTTTTATCTTGTATTTTGGTTCAATTATGTTTTATATTTCATATATAATCAACTGTTTTTTTTTAATTTTTGTGATGATGTCATTCAATGTGGATTGGTCAGCAGGTAGGGGATGGGGTATTTAAATGTTATTTGTACTAACCAATGTTACTCTGATGAAGCTATGCTCATGGTGAAAGTGCTCAGTCATTGGGATCTTTGTGTTTTGTGCTATTAAATCGGTGAAACCACGTTTGTGTTGGGACTTTTTTTATTTTTTATTTCATTGTTTTTTGCTTTGTTGGAAGACTTGGTGTTTTTATGTATAAAAATGTTTGTCATTTCAGTGAGAGGCTGAGTGTATTCTGTATAAAGAGAGTATTTGGAGTGTATTAAAGTCTTAAACTTGTGATGAGCATGTGCAGGACCAAGATTAGTTAAGATTTTGTTTAAGCAGTGGTTTAAAACTACTGAGTTTGTTGGAGAGTTTTATTTGTGTGGAGATACAATTCCAGAGCTTAGCAATGTATTGGGAGTAAAGCGACTCTTGTGCAACATTCTTTATTTGTAAGTAATAAGAATTTGTTACTAGAACGGAGGTACCCTGCTGGACAGAAGGGCAGTAATAAGTTATGTAGTGCAAGGCATTTTTCTGGATGATGAATGAGTTTGTGTGCTGTAGTTAGTTGTGAATATGTTTGGTAGTTGTGCAGGCCAAGCCAGTTTAATTGCTTTAAGCTTTTACAGTAGTGGGTGCTACGAGGGAAACTGGTGGCAAATTTAGCTATTATATTGTAGCAGGAGGCAAGTTTCTATTTGTTATTATTTTTTATTAGCAAATATTATTTATGTATTTATTTATTCATTCATTCATTTATTTATCTATTTACTGATATTTTAAAGTAGAGGTGCATAATCTGCAGTCTGAGCTCTGTTATTCTGATTTTCATTTATTTCATGCTTGTGTATATTTTTAAGCAGGAAGGCAAGAATCTGTGAGTATCACTTCGCAATATTCAGCAAAATTCTCACCTTATTTACTTAGGAAATATGGACAAAACTAAACTATGGGGAGGGAATCCTCAAAATCAGGCAGAGGTTTAAATATTACTTTAATTCACTTACGTGCATATTTTGTACCACTGTGCTTTTTTCTGAGCAACAAAAGTATGTAACGTTACCGTCAGACATTAGTGATCTAAAATTTTAAGACAGATGGGGCAAAATCAGGGACAGTTAAGAGATATGACCCTCAATATGACCCTCAATACAAATCACTGATCTTTAGTAGCTTTTACTGTGGGCAAAATGTAGGGTGTGGTGCCTCACAGTAAGGAAGACAGGGTAAGTGAAAGTTTGCCGTTAGGAACCACAGACGGTAGTACATTGATTACATGCAGTGATCCAGCGCAACACGTTTGTGTAGTCTTTCTTTGTAAATGAAAACTTTGTTTTTCAAATGGATTCTGTTACATCTACAGTGGGTATTGTGTCAGGCTTTGCCATGCACCCATATCCTCCAAAATGATACAAATGTCCTCTGGAGTCATACCATTTGTCGGTCCAGGTTAGGTAAATCATCGATGATGCTTAAGCAGATCATTCCTTGCTTGCTACGTATAACAATCGTCAAGGTGTTTTTTTTTTTTTTTTTTTGGGAGGGGGGGTAATGTAGTGATGCAGTGTATCAGGTTATTTTTGAAAACATGGGTCAGTTATTATATCAGGCTAGTCTAAGGGCAGTGTGTGTGTCTGTAAGCAGTAACTGGATACTCATTACTGAATCTACAATGCTTTTCACATTCTGCAGGAGGTATTACACATGCGCACAAAAAGTGGCAATTTTGTTTGGTGAGCATGCTTGGTATGAAAGCAAAAGGGAATTACACAATTTATGGTGAACTGCCATTGATATGGAAGGTGTGGAGGGAGGGATTAAGGAGTATATCTGACCAAGGAAAACATGTTGAAGTAAGCTGCTATAGTCCTTGCTTCATTTACTTTCCTTAAGATCAGATATCAGAGTTGTGTACAGAAAATAATTATGTTGTTGGGGGGGTTAGGGGTGCGCAGATACCCTGTTTGTGAACGTATAAGCTCATTACATGATAAAAAGCAAAAAAATATATATGGCTACTGCATTTATGTATAAAACCATAACACAATCTAAGTTGCTATGTCTGTTATGTTTCATTTTTTTTCTTAATGTTATATTTTCTTCTCAATGTGATACAGCAGACGTGTATAGACTATAGCTATCATGGGGTGAGGGGAGTTGAAGTATGAAAGGAGATGCACTTACAAGATTATTAAGGACTGTTGATATGGTTTGCTTTAAAGGTAGTGTTTTGTCAAAAGACAATGTAGCCATCATTATATTTCTGTTGACATTAATCAAACACTAAGAAAGAACACATTTTATTAGAATAGTGTGTTTTAAGTTGAGGGAACATGATCAGGTGGTAACACACAAGTAAATGACTGTGGCCACAGCTTCTTTCATGTTTCTCACCATTAAACATCACGTGTTCACATAAATATGTCTCATTTTTGGGAGGGGCAGGATTGTGGTTGCACTCTATATAAGAAAGCACTTACATGATGACTGGAATATAATGATATGGCTTGTTAAGGTGGGCAAGTGTATCTAAGAACTTCAAGATGAATTAAGTTACTGTGGCTGTTGGTTTTTATGTTCCCAATGAGACATCAGAACTGTGTGGTATGTGGAAATTTATTTTTGGGTGACAGGCAATGTGTGAAAGCAAAATGCATATCTAGGATTCTGAAGGAATATTGACCTAACTTATGTAAATTCAATTTCTGCTCAGGCAATGTGTCCATTATATTTGTGAGGTCCTCACAGTCAAAGATTGTGTATCCACTCAGAAGGGGCAGATTGTATGGGGACAGCATGCTTTGTTGCAACGTGTGTTATTAAAATCCATGATTCATTTTATTGTAAGCTGTATTAGGAGAACCAATACGTGCCTTTTACATGTAGGAAAAGTAACATTTCAGAGGGTTTTTGTTGTCACAATTTAACGTTACCATCCCATGTCCCTGTGTTTTTTTACCATTGCTTGCTAGGCCAGGTAAAACTATTGTGCACTAGGTCCTCACTAAATTAAAAGCAAAAAAAATATATATATTTTTTTACAAGATGAGACTGTTCATAGTGAAACTTACATTTTATATCCTTAGAAAGACAATCTCTGTCCCATGTTAAACACGATGCACATGAGGTCATTTGGCTTAGAATGCCATTCTTGCATGTGTTTTGTACCCTCTACATTATTAGAATTCTCATATTTTTATCACAAACTGCAGTAGGGGAGCTGACATATGATGTTATATGCAATTATTAAATTCAACAGCTCAGAGGGCTTTTGCTTCTACAGTCTGGCACTATACTTGATTTCCACAGTCTACCTGGAGATTACCTGACTACTTTTCAAAAGACATGTTTTCCACCTGGGAGTGATTTGACCTCTGTTCACAGAGCAAGTGAAAATAATGTGCAGAATGTGTACCAATGTCTAAAATCATATATATTTCAGCAGAAAAAAACGATTTCTGCATGTAAATTGTCATAACTGCAATGCCATGCTTTCATTCAGCTAAGGTAATTAATTCAGATTCAGCATTGAGCTGTACTGAAATAACTTAGGGCATAGCAGCAGACACACATGCAGTTTGAAGTAGATAAACCTGCTCTTACCTGAATTATGAAATAAAATATCAAAAGGGGTTAGAGGCAGTCATTCAAAGAGAAGCCTCATTGGATCTAGTTCATGCATCTATAGTGTCACAGTCTGAGAGTTTCCATTATAGTCAGCATTTTTGTACATGACATAGCAAATACCTCTTCAGTATGCTGAGTGCAATTGTGACATAGAATATTACTGAATAAAGGATTTTTTTTCACACTGAACATGTGCCGAGATAATACGAACACATATGTTATTCCGGTTAAAGCCAAAATGCAATTACATTTTATTGCTGAGGATCAAGATGAATTACAGAAAAATACATGCCTTGTAAAACTGAAACATATTGTTTAAGGTTCAATTACACATAATTACAAGTATAAGTAAGCAGAGCTTAGACACTTTAGTTTAAGCTTCATCTAGAGAGAAGGCAGAGGTGTACAAGAAAGTGGGTATAGGTACAGGAAGTGATACAGCTAAAAAGAGACATGATAGGCTTAAGATGGCTTAAATTCATTGGGTGGCAGATCTGAGAGGTTAAGTGTTTAAGAGAAAAATGGGGGAGTAATAGTTTTACTGGGAATGGGATGTTTGGGAGAGGAGCAAGAGACGTGAGATAGGGAGACAACAGAAGAAGTAATGCTTAAAGATAATAGTGCAATAACAGAAGTAGCAGAGGCGAGTTATAGATAAGAGCTATTCCTGGGATTTATTAGGAATAATAAAGTTAAAAAGGATGAGGATAGACAGAGATTGATGAGAAGAGGGTGTTACAAGTTTAGGCAAAGATGGAGAATAGCAAGGCAGTGGTAGATACATATGTTATAGGTTTAAGTGCAATAGTATGAAGGTGTGAATATAGATAATGTCAGCTTAAACTGGAGCTGAGAGAGAAGAAGGCCAGGAGCTTGCAATGTTTGGTAGATGTTGGATTTGTCTCAGAGCTGTAGGAATGGAATTCCATACCGTAGAAACATAGGTAGAATATAACCAATTCTCCTGCAGTGTTGTTAGATTTGATTTTGGAGCTTTCCATGTGAGTATAAGGAACAACTGAGAATGTAAAGGTTGATGATTTTTTTTTTTAATTGAGCAGTTGTCTGATATGTAGATAAGACTGTGTGCTGTGATGGGTTGTGAAAGTTGAGGTGTCCTCTAAAGCTAATTATGAAGCTAAAATAGCATCCTTAGCCAAGGCCTTCATAAGGCATTCTTTAACTACATTCAGAATGTAAAAGGGAGTGCCCAGCTATGTGCCAAATTGGTATAACATGGTAGAACTCACACTATAGTGGAGGAAATTGCCAACCTACTAGCTGACAGATTTGGTGCAAACTTCACCCCTTATTCCCACCAGCCATATCCCATAGCATACCTGACAGCAGTTCTTTACCCAGTATCTCTAGAGATCAAGTCATATCTGTGCTCTCCAAGGCCAAAAACATGGCCTCAATGAGGCCAGTTAACATCCCAGGTTGCTTACTAAGCAATCTAAAACAGGACCTAGCTGACTCACTTGCCATTCTCTTTAATCATAGCCTGTGAACTGGCTATGTACCATTAGAATGAAGAAAAGCAACAGTACTTCCCATGCTCAATGGAGGGCCATCAACTGATGCTGGGAACTATACATCCATAAGTCTAACCAGCCACATCTGCAAGGCTATGGAAGGAATAATTACGGACCTTATCAACAAGGACATAGGCAACCTTCAAACTCTAGACCCAACCCAGTCTGGCTTTGTTAAGGGTAGATCGTGCTTATTGAACCCGGTAGACTTCTTCGAGAAAGTTACCAAAGCCCTGTATGAAGGTAAGACAGTGTATGCTGCCTATCTCAGTGGTGCACAACCTTTCTGTGGGGAGGGCCACTACACAAATTTTAACGCATCTGTGAGCCACCTCAAAACATAGTAAGTCATTACGGGTTAACAATAGGTACAGGTGACTGGCATTTTTACTTAAGACTGCAGTTATGAAATTGCCTGTTTTCTACTTCAACTTTGCATTTAACTTTGTTTTGACTTGCAGCCATGACTTATTAGAAACTCTTGCAGAAAGTTACTACTGTTTACAGACTACAAGTTATAAACAACAAAGAATAGTTTCTTCCCCAGCTAAAATTAGAGGTGTGTGCAACTGCAGTTAATTCGGTAAGTAAGCACGTGCTGGAAAGTTTGTTTGACTGGAGTATGGCATAACATTTTTTCACTTATTTAAAAATTTTTGGTTACTGTCTGGGGGCCGGATGGTGTTGCGTTGAGGGCAGGATTTGGCTCCAGGGCCAGACATTGTGCACCACTGGCCTGGACCTAGCAACTTTGGCCCAGTCACCCACTTGGGCATGATTGAAAAATTCTCCCTATCTAGGTGTCAATCCTTAAATCACTAGATGGGTAGGTAACTGGCTCACCAACAGAAAGCATACTGTCAAAGTTGGTGACTCCATCTCTACCAGTAGACCCGTCAGTAGTGGCATACCGCAAGGGTCTTTACTGGGCCCTTTTCTATTTGGAATCTATTTCTCATAAGTCCAGGCTAAAATAGATGGTCTTTGGCTTACTAAGTTCTCTGATGATTGCAAACTAGGCACAATCAATGAATCCCCCAACAATGTTAACATATTACAGGAAGGGCTAACACAAACAAAACAAAATGCAAAAAAATGCACTATTATGCCATTTGGCAAAGCAGTATTTCCCACTAATTACAATACTGACTGCACCCCCTCTAAGTTCAAACCCAGTGGTGTGAGATCTGGGAACACAGGTCATCAGCAATCTGAACTTTGACCACCAGGTTTTCACAGTGGTAAGGAAAACCTTCTATATTGCGCATCTCATAAGGAAAGGCATCATATCCAGGCCTAAGGATGATATAACCCCACTTTACTCTGCCCTAATCAGACCATTTATAGAGTTCAATGCCCCATTCTGCATTTATCTCACCAGACACCTGCAGCAACTGGAGAGACCACAGAGGTTTCTCATTAAGAAGATGCAGGGCCTCCAAATCATGACTTATGTTGATAGACTGAAAGCCCTGTCCCTGTACTCTGTATCACATAGGCTACTGAGACGCAGCTTGTTCCTGGAATACAGGGCAGTCTCAGACCCCAACCTGATGGAAATGCTGCACATCCACAAATCAAATGGCACTGTAGCCACTCTTTCTAGGAATCTCAACCTCACTGGTAACATTAACAGGACATGCTGGAAAGACAGGTATATTTCCCAGAGATTGCCACTGCTCTGGAATAAACTTGCAATTCATGTGAAACATAGTTCTTCAATGGCCCTATTCAAGCGCAACCTGAACAAATGGATGGGTGATCACAAATTCATCCCAGGGGTGGCACCCATGTCCCTTATAGACAGGGGTAGTCGGTGCTGCTTTGTAATGTATGTCCTTCTTACCAAGGACAATTGGGGCAACCCAGGATTAAGATGGCTAGTCTTGTAAAAACTCTAGGGCTGCTAGCCTAGTAACTTCCTATGAAACTATGAACCAATGAAGGTGATAAGGGAGAGCACAGCAGATGAGATCTTGAAATATCCAAGTGCTGCTGTTATACTGATGCATTATTTGCAACGTTTTTCACTTTTATCTACTTTAAAATGTTGTTTTGCCACTCTTTTCCACAGTTCAGTTCTGTACTTCTGCTTTCTTCTAAGTGTTTGCTGTTTGGATTATCATTATCCTGTTTATTTAATGCACTTGGAGCTTATTGTTAGTGGTTTAAAGGTAGAAAAGTTATGCCTGCCCTCCAGTGGGAATAGAAAGTAACCTGGTCTCTTCTGTGCTGAGAATCACTGAGGAAACTTTACAGTGTGCTTGCTGTGATTGGCCAGTGGCATATTTTGCTTGTTTGCTACATTCTTCTTTCTATGTAAAGGCTTATAAATGCTAGGTAACCACATCATTCATTGCCAAAGCTTTGTGCTGAATTGAGATCCATCCACTTCTAAGTACTCCACATTACTGTTTTGTACTTTATCTTGATATATACAAGTGCTGCAGTTATATCTGTGCACTAATTGCTGCATGTTTGCATTTTTAGATAATTTAAAGTGTTGCTTTGCCACTGCATTTAACTGTTGAACTGAATCCAAATCTATCTATAGCTGGATAAGTATCCACATTGTCGTGTTGTACCTTACCTTGCAATATACAGGTGCTGTTGTTATATTTATGCATTATATGCAGTTTTTTACACTTTTGTTTACTTTAAAGTGCTGTTGTTTTCCACTGTATTCAGCTGTTGAGTTCTATACTTCTTGCTTTTAAGTGTTTGCTGTTTGGTAAACTTGGTTTATTACTGCATGTTCAGCTTCTTTTTATTTTTTTTTATTTATTTATTTTTTTTTAAAGTTAGAAAAGTTAGGTCTGCCCTCTAGTGGGAGTAAGAGTAGCTTGCTTTTGTCAGTGTTGAGAATCACTGAGGAAACCTTAGAGTGTGGTTGTTCTGATTTTCCAAAAGGCAATTTTGCCTGTTTACTATTTCTCCCCATCAGTATAAAGTCATTGTATTTGCGAGTTGCTGATAATCTAGCAGCAGTGATCAGCAGTGCACTGTATAGACGCAGGTGCTTAAAATTTTAATTTCCCTAGAAAACTATCCTTAAAAGTTTTTCAGCATCTAGCTGCTCAGTGAGTATCATGTTTGCACTAACAAGAGCATTGTTCCACAAGATTAGACTAAGTTTGTTGTTTTTACCCAAATAGCACCCACACAGATTGGTTGCAAACTCCATTAGTACTCCCTTACAGTGGAGACACCCAAAGCATAGAAACAATATATATATATATATATATATATATATATATATATATATATATATATATATATATATATATATATATATATATATATATATATATATATATATATATATATATATATATATATATATATATATATATATATATATATATATATACATATATATATAAGCATAGAAACAATATATATATATATATATATATATATATATATATACAGATATATATATATATATATATATATATATATATATATATATATGTCCTCTACACCACTCTTCAAGAAGCAACTCAAAGAATACTTTAAAAATAACTGGCTATGCCCATGCACTAACCCAGATTAATCACTTCATCCTTCATACTTTGTCTAGCTTATCTCACTACTGCGTTTGCTATGCACTCCTTCCTACTAATCTATGAACTAATGTATTTTGCTATCAGGTAACAAAGTTATGTACTAGATAGAGTATCATAGAAGGTACTATAGTAGTTTGTCCTTTTCTAGCATACTCTCTATTGAATAGTATATATTTGTTTATACCTCTTGTTTATATTGTTTCTCCATTTGTCTTGTAAACTTTTGTTTGGTTTATTGATGTTTACCTATCATCTAAATAACTTGCATTGCCTTGCCTTAAATACATATTGTATCTATACATCTAGAAACGTCTAGTAACTGTTAGTGGAGCTTTTTTCCCCGGGCCTCTACTGAAAATGGACATGTATCCAGTTGGATTAGCCCGGTCAACAAATGTAAAATAAATAAATAAAAATTAATAAATAAATATATATATACATATATATATATATATATATATATATATATATATATATATATATATATATATGTATATATATATATATATATATATATATATATATATATATATGTATATATATATATATATATATATATATATGTATGTATGTATGTATTGGCAAAAAAATTCTTCAGCTATAGGAAAAAACACCCCCATGCGAACCAGTAATTGAGTGCACTTTTGTTCTCTTAATATGTAAGAACTTCTTCAGAAATAAGAAGGTACAAGGCAAATTAGTAAATATACACTCCATGTCGTCATATGGCAATAAAATAGTAAAATAGTAACAGCCAATGAAATAACCCTATCTTTCTTAAAATATGCACATATCATTATAAGGTAATGAAGTGACCTGAAGAACCATGTACAATATAACGCAAACTAGTGAAAAGCGAGTCTGTCATGTGAATTCATGTAAACCATTTTAAACCGCATTTTGAATTGATATTATCATTCAAACCAGGAGCTGAATCCGCTCACAGCAAAAGTTGCCACCTGAGTTTCCTAACTTCCAGAAGCATAGCATAGTCCCCAAAACACAGTTCAACTTGCTCTGATACTAAAAATAGAATTTTTTCAAAATTAGTATGTTAACAAATGCCTAGCTAGTGCATTTTGAGAGCCAGAACTACTGATAGCCCCACAATGTTCCTTTATTCTGTCTGACAGCTTCCTGCAAGTCTTTCCCACATAGAAAAAAATGACAAGAATTACAAACTGCAGCATAAACCAAATTAGTGAATGATCTGTCAAAATGATAGGCAAATGTGACTTTAAAGTCATTGTGTTTAAAAGTATAGCAGTTCCCTTTGAAAATAAACTTGTAACAAACGCATTTGCCACACTCAAACATGCCACGCTGGTCAGTAATGTTTCTAACAGAATTTAACACCAGTGCAGAGTCTACATTCTCAAGTGAATTTCTAATTGTTTTAGTCTTTTTATATGAAAACATTGGAGAATTGCCTAACAAGTTAGAAAAGTTGTCTGAACTAGTAACAATGTTTCACTTGTGAGAGATGATATTTCTGATAAATAGGTATCGGGAAACTCAATGTCCTCTCTGGAAAAGTAGCAGTATTATTTTGTTTAGGTGTAAAACCACAGTGAAGAACGGACTGACATTTATTGTATCTGTCTCTAGCCACTTCATGTGCCACGCTATACACAAGATCCTTCGGGTAATGTTTTTGCAAAAACAGATTACACAAGAAGTCCACCTCAGCATAAAACGTAGTAGCCATGCTGACCAGTCTGGAGAGTCTAATGAATTGACCCCTTAACACATTTCTTTTAATGGAAAAGAGGTGTTGGCTGGTAAAATCTAAAAAGTTGTTATGATAGGTTTCCTTTCTGAAAATGTTAGAGACTATGCTCCTGCTGGTAAAATCAACAGAAAAAGAAGTATATGCTAAAAATGGAAGATACTCCACGACAATCGAAGCAAACCTCTCAGAGTTGTAAAAAATGATACTTTATTCCAGCAGATAAGTAAGCGCTTGCACGTCTCCACGGACGCTTCCTCAGACTTTATAACAGTTACAAATATTTAAAAAACTCTTTAAATAGCAATCATTTATGAAAAGAAACAATGAAAACACTGATAAGAAACACGTCACATATTTAAAATTACCTAATAATACATATAAAATTTAGAAAAAACATATATATTAAATATTGTTTTTAAATACTGTTTTTAAAAACCTTGTATCAAAACTTCTGATGGGCATATGACAAAGTTCATAATATATCTTTAAATAAATATCTAATCCTTAAAAAACAAATATATTATAGAAGTTAATGTCCACTGAAAGTTAATGCTTAAGTGGTCGATCTATCAGAAAGGGTTTCAATGAAACCCTATCATTAAGGCAGTGTCCTCTGTCAGCCTGTAACCTAATAATCCACTTTGCTTCTTCTTTCTCTGTATAGTTGCCTGCATTGCCTAACCTTTCAGTGACATGTATATGTTCTAGGACTAAGAACTTAAAACTATGTGTTGTATCATTATGTAGAACATGTTTAGCCAGGGCATTTCCTTCATTCTCCCTGTTTATGGCATAAACATGTTCCCTTATTCTCTCTCTTAATGTTCTATTGGTTTTACCTACAAAGAAACCACTACATTTCTGACATATTGCTAAATAAACTATGTTCCTTGATTTGCAATCAGCATAATGGGCAAATATATAATTGGCCTGTGTATCTGGATGTTCAAAACTATTTCTATTTAGAATAAAATTATATTGGTTGCAGTTGCGACAAGCAAATGTTCCTTTCCTAGATGAAATTGGTCCCTTCTTGGTATTGTGTTGATAGCATAGCATCCGTTTCAATGATTTAGTGTTCCTATAACTGAAGCTTGGGTATGCTCCTACTAATTCCTTTATTTCCTCAACTAGTGTTAATATTCCTCAATTCCTCTTGATTATGTGTGTTATCACATTATTATTATTGGTGTAAGGAATAACTAATCTCTTCACTTTATTATTGGCTTGTCTCTTTGCTTCCTGAGGAAAATTATTGTTCCTGTTTATATATGGTTGTCCAGCTTTCCCTCTTTCTACCTCTTGTAGAGCTCTCAAATCTCTACTGTGATAACAACTTTTAACAAAATCCTCCTGTATATTATTAATAGCTTCTTCATAAAACACATCTTCACTAGTAAGTCTAGAACATCTAATCACTTGATTTTTCACTACATTTCTGTGTACATGTGGTGGACGCATGCTATTCCTATGTAAAATGGCATTCATTCTGCAAGGTTTCTTATAAACCTCTGTACTTATAATTCCATTCACTTTCTTTAATAATACATCTAGAAATTCTGTCTTATCCTGTGATATCTCACTAGTAAGTGTCAGAAAGGTTGTGGTTCCATTAATATTAGTAATAAAGTCCTTCAATGTATCTAGATCTCCTCCCCAAATAACAAAAACATTATCCACAAACCTCTTATAGTATTTAATCATTTTGGAGTATAACATATGTCCAAGTATGTAAGTGTGTTCCCAATATGCCAAGACAAAGTTTGTGTAGGAATTGGCACATGGTGTGCCCATCGCTACTCCAGTAACTTGTAAAAAATAACCTCCCTCAAAAGAGAAAACATTGTTATTCAAAATCAATTCCATCAATATAATTATTCTAATAATGTGACTATTTTGTAGACCTTTTTGAACTAGGTATAATCTAAGAAAATCTATACCTACATCATTTGGTATACTGGTAAATAATGATTTCACATCTAGCGTCACCATGTAATCTGATTCTTTCAAACCTCCTCTTACATTAAATGGTGCTAGGGTCCCTAAAAATTGTTGTGTGTCTCTAAGAATTGAAGAAGTTGAATCTACTATTGGTCTAAGCTGTTTCTCTAGATAAATCAATATACTTTCTGTTAACCAGCCTTTCCCAGAAACTATTGGTCTAATAGTTGGATTGTCCAACTGTTTATGTATTTTTGGAAGGCCTCTAAAAACCGGAACCAAAGGTTTCTCTGTTAGGAAGTATTTATACAAGTCATTGTCAATAATACAGCACATCAACATATCATATAAATCTGCATGCACATCCTTGATAATCTTATTTAATTATGTTGTCATTAAGCTTCTATAAGTTGTTTGATCTGATAACATAATGTCAATACTTGTTCTATAGTATTCCCTATCTAATAGTACTGTGGCTCCTCCTTTGTCTGCCGGTCTTATGACTATAGTTTCATTCTGTTGTAAATTTTTTAAAGCTAGTCCTTCTTCCTTATTCAAATTAAAAAACTCAGGTTTCAAACCATCTTTCTCCTGAAACAATATGTAAAAATCATTCATACAAACTCTTTCAAAACTTTCTAAAAGTGGATGTAAAACTGGTGTCCATGCTGAAGGTTTCTTAAAGTTAAATGCATAATTCCCTTCTATTGAATTTTTTCCAAATTGTATGCCTAATGCTACATTTCTGGTAAAACACTTTATGTCTACAATTAAATCACTGATATCAACATTTTGTGAAGGGATAAATGATAGACCCTTAATTAAAACTGAAATTTCATCTAAACTTAATACATACTGCGATAGATTCACTATCAAGTCCACTGTATGGGTTTGAGCATCTTCTGAAATTCTAGTTGTTCTTCCGATGTCTTTCTTTTCCTCCCTTTGAAATGCGGGCTCCATGCTTGTCGACTGGTTGCTCGGAATGGTAGCGGAAAAAGGAGTTCCATGTCCACATCATTCGCTTCTATGGATGTGTGTTCCATCCCCAAATGGATTTTCCTTCTAATGACAGACTCTCGTGTAGAGTTAGAAGTGTTTGCTGTCTCTAAAGGCAAGTGCATCTCACCTTGGCGCTGAATATCAGCTCTCTTAGGCGGAAGTGATGTCATTTCTCTAGAAGTGGTGGGAGCATTAGGATCGAGACGCTCTCTCGGTATCTGCAAGCTGCTATGTGGTGTAACCAAGTCTCTTGATCGAGTGGATTCCCTCGGCAAAGAAAAAACATTTCCCCTTGAAAAGTCCAAATAGTCCCTTTCTAATTTCTTTTTCTTGGCTTGCAATAATCTATTGTCCATCAGCGATAAAGAAGTCGCTAAATCGCTGAGAAATTCTTCTCTCTGTACACTAGATAACATTTGTATTAACTGTTGATCTAAATTCAGAGAGTCTTTAGCAAGCTCTTCTTCAATAGCTTCATACTGTTCTATCAAAAGCTTCATGTAATTATTGCTTGTCTCCAAGTTTAACTGTTGCCACTTTGACAACAACTGTGGATATGTACTACCAAAAGTTGGCATTTTAATGATACGAAGACCTCTTGGTACTATTTTGAAGGCAATGCACACTTGCATATGTTTCTTCTGCCATTGGACATTCTTGCTTTTTACAAGAATGTCCTCTAGTTTTCTCATTGTTTGTAAAGCATTAACTTCTGTGATATGTCCTTTTTGTCTCATAGCTGTCTTAGCCAAGTCTGCATAAGATAATCTGAGTAATGGATTACCTTCTACATGCAATAGTTGTTTAAAGTCCATGATTTCAGGATTGATGTTAACAGGATTCAAACAGGTTTCTTCTGTCATGTCCCCTGATGTAGACAAGAAAACTCCAAAATATAGACAAAAAAAGGTGAACAATGCAGTGGTAAGGTATCGCTCAATAAAATACTCAGTCAAAAACGTATGCTAAAAATGGAAGATACTCCACGACAATCAAAGCAAACCTCTTGAGTTTTCTTGTCTAAAAAAGGGGACATGACAGAAGAAACCTGTTTGAATCCTGTTAACATCAATCCTGAAATCATGGACTTTAAACAACTATTGCATGTAGAAGGTAATCCATTACTCAGATTATTTTATGCAGACTTGGCTAAGACAGCTATGAGACAAAAAGGGCATATCACAGAAGTTAATGCTTTACAAACAATGAGAAAACTAGAGGACATTCTTGTAAAAAGCAAGAATGTCCAATGGCAGAAGAAACATATGCAAGCGTGCATTGACTTCAAAATAGTACCAAGAGGTCTTCGTATCCTTAAAATGCCAACTTTTGGTAGTACATATTCACAGTTGTTGTCAAAGTGGCAACAGTTAAACTTGGAGACAAGCAATAATTACATGAAGCTTTTGATAGAACAGTATGAAGCTATTGAAGAAGAGCTTGCTAAAGAATCTCTGAATTTAGATCAACAGTTAATACAAATGTTATCTAGTGTACAGAGAGAAGAATTTCTCAGCGATTTTGCGACTTCTTTATCGCTGATGGACAATAGATTATTGCAAGCAAAGAAAAAGAAATTAGAAAGGGACTGTTTGGACTTTTCAAGGGGGAATGTTTTTTCTTGGACGAGGGAATCCACTTGACCAAGAGACTTGGTTACACCACATAGCAGCTTGCAGATACCGAGAGAGCGTCTCAATCCTAATGCTCCCACCACTTCTGGAGAAATGACATCACTTCCGCCTAAGAGAGCTGATATTCAGTGCCAAGGTGAGATGCACTTGCCTTTAGAGACAGCAAACACTTCTAACTCTACACGAGAGCCTGTCATTAGAAGGAAAATCCATTTGGGGATGGAACACACATCCATAGAAGCAAATGATGTGGACATGGAACTCTTTTTTCCGCTACCATTCCGAGCAACCAGTCGACAAGCATGGAGCCCGCATTTCAAAGGGAGGAAAAGAAAGACATCAGAAGAACAACTAGAATTTCATTAGAAGATGCTCAAACCCATACAGAGGACTTGATAGTGAATCTATCGCAGTATGTATTAAGTTTAGATGAAATTTCAGTTTTAATTAAGAGTCTATCATTTATCCCTTCACAAAATGTTGATATCAGTGATTTAATTGTAGACATAAAGTGTTTTACCAGAAATGTAGCATTAGGCATACAATTTGGTAATTTGTCACATATCGGTAGGGCAATGTAAAGCAATAGGACAATACAAAAACAAAGTTTACAAAATTTAGAAATTACATCCAAAAATGAGACTCACACCACACTTGCTCAGCGCACACACCACACTCGCTCAGCGCACACACCACACTCGCTCAGCGCACACACCACACTCGCTCAGCGCACACACCACACTCGCAGTTTGCTATAACTGATTTAAGTATTTTTTTCTGGCTTTTTGAATATTTACTGCTTAGCGACTGCATCTTAGCCTGTTTATACAGCTCTGCATTCTATTTAAACTGTTTTTGTGTTGATTAACTGTTTTGCACTCTTAAAAAGTTATTTGTTGCTTAATTTTACCTGTAGGCTAACACACTCAAGTGTGCTAGCCACTTAAAAGCATTTATAGCATTTACTGTCTGTTTTTTCCTTGTCTCTGTAAAAAAAAAAAAAAATCTCTTGTTTCCCCACCTTACTGAACTAGAGTAGTCCAGTTTCAGAGTTGCTGATCCCTGGGCTTTGTTTTTAGTTCCTGTTACTGATCCATTGCCTTATTAGGAAGGAGGGAAGTTTCTTTGCTTACCAGTGGGAGTGGGAAGCACTGAGCAGCCTTTTTGCCCGAATTGGTGAAGTTTCAGCCAGAAACTAGTAGTCTATTGGTCGTTTTGGGCCAATTCCTAGCTCCTTTCAGCCCCCTGCTATAAAACACGCTAAACACGTGTTTTCCAGCTTGTACCAACTCTGCACAGATCCTCGTGGTGGCCTGCAGAGTGATCCAAGCAGCAGAGAGCTAAAAGAGTGACTTTCTACCAGATATAAGTATTTTTGTGGCTTTCCCACTGTTATTAAGCTAGCGACTGCATTTCGCCTGTTTTACTGCTACTTTAAGTGATTTCTGCATTTTACACTGTTTATTGCACTTTAAGTTACTAATTGTTGCAAATTGTTTCTGTAGGCTACACACTAAAGTGCGCTAGCCGATTTACAGCATTTATAGCATTTACTGTCTGTTTTTTTTCCTTATCTCTGTAATAAAACAAAAAAATCTCTTGTTTTCCCACTTTACTGAACTAGAGTAGTCCAGTTTCAGAGTTGCTGATCCCTGGGCTTTGTTTTTAGTTCCTGTTACTGATCCATTGCCTTATTAGGAAGGAGGGAAGTTTCTTTGCTTACCAGTGGGAGTGGGAAGCACTGAGCGGCCTTTTTGTCCGATTTGGTGAAATTTCAGCCAGAAACTAGTAGTCCATTGGTCGTTTTGGGCCAATTCCTAGCTCCCTTCAGCCCCCTGCTATAAAACACGCTAAACTGTACTGCTGATCTAACCAGCATATCCTATAACTGAAAAGTTCATCTCTACTTGATTCCCAAGTAGACTATTCTCTATCTGTAAAGCCTAGCACTTACTCCTACAGTACTTGCACCTTGATAAAGCACTCTTATTATAGATAGTACCCCACCAGCCCAAAACCCACTTCCCCCGGAGTCCTTTGAAAGTTCTTTATCTACTACTTCTAGTATGTCGAGGGATCAGTTGCTAGTGTCCTCTCCAGCTCAACTGGTGAACCTGGGAATATTGAGGCAATGTTACAATTGCCTCATGTACACAGACAATCCTCTCCTTCTCCCACAAAACACAAATACATGCGAGAGATGCAACTATACGGCCAAACTGGAGGCTGAGCTCTCTCAACATAGGACTGGCAAGACCAGACAGGAGGAGAAGGCAACCACACACAATACATACCCAGTCACACATGGTACCATCACAACTTCAAATCATACACATACTCACACAAAGACATACTCGGAGGCTCTGGTCAAAAATTTACCAAAACAGCAGAGGCCACCAAAGCAGACACCCAAACAACTACCACCTCACGACCCAACACATGCAACACATAGACCACACAGTCAGAGTGTCAAACAGTCACAGCCCTTAAGGCCAAACAAAATGCCAGACACACTTGTCATTGGTGATTCCATAGTCAGGCACACTGACGTCCCGCTCACCAGACTGAGTAAGGAGAAGGTCACAGTAAGCTGCCTGTCGGGCGCTAGAATCCACCACATAACGCAAGCACTCAGGTCTCTCAACAGCAGGTACAAGTACGACTCAGTCATTGTCCACGCTGGTGTCAACGACCTGAGACGTACCTCCTTGGACTACATGAAAAGGGACGTCGAGGAGCTCTCTGATTATGTAGCCCAGGCAGGTATGACCCTGACCTTGAGCAGTATCCTACCTTCACCTAGAATGATGCCACAATACAGTGATAAGATGATCAGCTTTAATAATTGGCTTAAATTCTGGTGTCATTCAAAGGGGATCCAATGTCTGTCTGCCTGGGATGACATGCTGGACAAGCCACGCTGCTTCGCAAGGGACGGCTTGCACCTGTCACCCCTGGGCTTCCGGATATTGGCAAAGGCTCTTGCCACCCCATAGTGCCTTTTTAGGCAAGGCTCAAATTCTAAACCTACCACCCTAGAACACCAAAAAGGAAAAAAACTAAGGGTAATGCTGCTCAATGCCAGAAGTCTCAATCTCAAGATGCACACACTCGAGGCCCTTCTCAATATGGAGAACATCGATGTCTGTGCTGTGACAGAAACCTGGTTCAAGGCTCCTGAGAGCACCCCAGCACTAACAGGTTTCACCTCATATCATACGTTCCGGCCCCAAAATCCGGACAACACCAAGAAAGGAGGGGGGGTGTCCATATTCATAAAGGACACCCACACCTCAAGGTTGGTGGCAACGCACGATGCATCGGAGACCATCCAGGTGCAATTAACCATAGGCAAGACTGCTCTGCAATTTGTAGCATGTTACAGGCCACCCTCTCAAACTCAGGAACCTCACATGGCCTTCCTGAAAACATTGGAGGATAAATGTATCTCCAAACACCATCATACTAGGTGACTTCAACTACCCTAATATAGACTGGGAACACTACTCAAGCCCGAACACTCTAACCCAAAGATTCCTGGAGTTCATAAACTCAAATGCCATGGAACAACTAGTCACCATCCCCACAAGAGGTGAAAACATACTTGATCTCATCATCACGAACATGGGATCAAAATGTTCAACACCGAAGTATACCCCTCACTGGTGAGATCAGATCATAAACTAATCTCGCTGGAGGTCCTCATCCCGCCCCCACCTGAAACAAAAAAGACCACAGTGAAAAACTTCTCAAAAGCCGATTTTACACTTCTAAAAACTAGTGTGGTCTCCTTTAAGGCCCCTGAGCCAGTGGTAAACATTACTCAAACCGCTGAATCACTTACAAATGCCTTCTACCAGCACCTACAGGACTGCATGGATCAGGCAATCCCAAACAAAACTAAGACTCTCTGTACCAAAGGCAAGCGTCCAGTCTGGTGGACCCCAGCCATAAACAAGCTCTACAACAAAAGGAGGAAGCTACTACAAGATAGAGCAAAATCCTTGAAAGGTAAGACACCTTTGATCATTATAAGTAAAAAACTAAGAGCTCTCATAAAATCATCCAAGGCAAATTTTGAGAGAAAAATTGCCAAGGACTCTAAAGACAATCATAAGGCCTTCTTTAGCTATGTTAGAAACCTAGGAGGAAACTCCCAGATATGTTCAGAATTAGTTCAAAATGATGTGAAAATTACTGAACCTACACACATTGCTAACATACTGGCTGACAGGTTCAGTGCAAACTTCTCCCCTCCCCCAAAAGGAGAGATATCTATTCCAGAGGATTGTAGCCCCCCAAACATCTCCAACGCCCAGGTGAGAACTGCCCTCACTAAGGCAAAAAACACAGCATCCATGGGACCAGATGGTGTCCCCGGCTGTGTGCTTCATGAACTCAACGAGGAATTAAACCCACAGTTAGGACAGCTGTTTAATCTTAGCCTCACCTCAGGATACGTACCCAAGGAGTGGCGCACGGCAACTGTGGTCCCACTTCATAAGGGCGGTGCCTCCACAGACCCTGAAATTACCGCCCCATTAGCTTGACAAGCCTTATCTGCAAAGCCATGGAGAGGATCATAATGGAACTCATAAATAAAGACATAGGGAACTTGCAGACTTTGGATCCAACCCAGTTTGGCTTTGTCAAAGGCAGATCCTGCCTCTTAAACTTGGTTGACTTTTTCGAGACAGTCACCAAGGCCATTGATGAGGAAAGGCAGTCCATACAGCCTACCTCGACCTGGCAAAGGCCTTGACACAATACCCCACTCAGGTATCATCGAAAAACTCATCAGCTTGAATGTAAACCCATACATCACAAGATGGGTTGCAAACTGGCTAAGCGACAGAACCCACAGGGTCAGAGTTGCTGGAGCCATGTCAGACTCAAAGCCTGTCACAAGTGGTGTCCCACAGGGCTCAGTCCTGGGTCCACTCTTGTTCGGCATCTACTTTTCTGAAGTACAAGCAAACACAGGAGGGTTATGGCTGACAAAGTTTGCAGATGACTGCAAACTGGGTGCCATAGTCGAAAACACATCTGACACAGATATCCTCCAGAAGGGCCTCACAGAAACGGATAACTGGTGCCAGAGCCATGGCCTGAAGTTAAACGCCAAAAAATGCATAGTCATACCCTTCGGGAAAAACAAGGTTACCCCTAGCTACCATATAGGTGACAATCCACTGAGCACAGAAAAAGTCATCAGGGATCTGGGGACCCAAGTTGACAGTAGTCTTTCGTTTGACACTCATGTTGCTAAAGTAGTTAGGAAAACCTTCTATATCGCCCACCTGATCATGAAGGGATTCACATCTAGATCAAGGGAGGTCATCGTCCCCCTGTACTCATCACTCATTAGACCTATGATTGAGTACAATGGCCCGTTCGGAATGTATCTGACCAGACACCTGATGCAGCTTGAAAGGCCCCAAAAGTTCCTCACCAAAAGGATAAAGGGTCTCAAAAATATGTCTTATGCTGCCCGACTGAAAGAACTCCAGCTTTATTCAGTCTCATACCGCTTGCTCAGGGGTGACCTGTGCCTGACATATAAGGCCATGTCAAACCCAGATTTGATGAATATGCTTCACCTCAAAAAATCTAGATCCCTCAGAACCACAAGGGGGGAGACTTAAACCTTGACACAGTTATAAATAGAACGTGCTGGAGGGACAGATTCATCACCCAGAGACTCCCTATGCTGTGGAACAAAATCCCGGTACATGTGAGGCAGAGCACCTCGCTGGCCTTGTTCAAGAGGAATCTTGACCAATGGATGGGAGATCGCAGATATACCCCAGGGATTACTTCAGTGTCACTGCTTGACAGAGGCACAGAAAAATGATAGGCATAGTTTTTATTCAAACTAAAGGGGTGGCGAAAGCCACATAACTATGGGCTAGGCTTATAAATGCCCTTGGGCAGATAGCCTAGTATGAACCTATGAACCTATGAACCTATGAATTCAATAGAAGGGAATTATGCATTTAACTTTAAGAAACCTTCAGCATGGACACCAGTTTTACATCCACTTTTAGAAAGTTTTGAAAGAGTTTGTATGAATGATTTTTACATATTGTTTCAGGAGAAAGATGGTTTGAAACCTGAGTTTTTTAATTTGAATAAGGAAGAAAGACTAACTTTAAAAAATTTACAACAGAATGAAACTATAGTCATAAGACTGGCAGACAAAGAAGGAGCCACAGTACTATTAGATAGGGAATACTATAGAACAAGTATTGACATTATGTTATCAGATCAAACAACTTATAGAAGCTTAATGACAACAGAATTAAATAAGATTATTAAGGATGTGCATGCAGATTTATATGATACGTTGATGTGCTGTATTATTGACAATGACTTGTATAAATACTTCCTAATAGAGAAACCTTTGGTCCCGGTTTTTAGAGGCCTTCCAAAAATACATAAACAGTTGAACAATCCACCTATTAGACCAATAGTTTCTGGGAAAGGCTGGTTAACAGAAAGTATTGCGATTTATCTAGCGAAACAGCTTAGACCAATAGTAGATTCAACTTCTTCAATCCTTAGAGACACACAACAATTTTTAGAGACCCTAGCACCATTTAATGTAAGAGGAGGCTTGAAAGAATCAGATTACATGGTGACGCTAGATGTGAAATCATTATTTACCAGTATACCAAATGATGTAGGTATAGATTTTCTTAGATTATACCTAGTTCAAAAAGGTCTACAAAATAGTCACATCATTAGAATAATTATGTTGATGGAATTGATTTTGAATAACAATGTTTTATCTTTTGAGGGAAGTTATTTTTTACAAGTTACTGGAGTAGCGATGGGCACACCATGTGCCAATTCCTACACTAAATTAGTCTTGGCATATTCGGAACACACTTACATACTTGGACATATGTTATACTCGAAATTGATTAAATACTATAAGAGATTTGTGGATGATGTTTTTGTTATTTGGGGAGGAGATCTAGATTCGTTGAAGGACTTTATTACTAATATTAATGGAACCACAACCTTTCTGACACTTACTAGTGAGATATCACAGGATAAGACAGAATTTCTAGATGTATTATTAAAGAAAGTGAATGGAATTATAAGTACAGAGGTTTATAAGAAACCTTGCAGAAGGAATGCCATTTTACATAGGAATAGCATGCGTCCACCACATGTACACAGAAATGTAGTGAAAAATCAAGCGATTAGATATTCTAGACTTACTAGTGAAGATGTGTTTTATGAAGAAGCTATTAATAATATACAGGAGGATTTTGTTAAAAGTTGTTATCACAGTAGCGATTTGAGAGCTCTACAAGAGGTAGAAAGAGGGAAAGCTGGACAACCATATATAAACAGGAATAATAATTTTCCTCAGGAAGCAAAAAGACAAGTCAATAATAAAGTGAAAAGATTAGTTATTCCTTACACTAATAATAATAATAATGTGATAACACAGATAATCAAGAGGAATTGTGGAATATTAACACTAGATGAGGAAATAAAGGAATTAGTAGGAGCATACCCAAGCTTCAGTTATAGGAACACTAAATCATTGAAACGGATGCTATGCTATCAACACAATACCAAGAAGGGACCAATTTCATCTAGGAAAGGAACATTTGCTTGTTGCAACTGCAACCAATGTAATTTTATTCTAAATAGAAATAGTTTTGAACATCCAGATACGCAGGTCAATTATATATTTGACCATCATGCTGACTGCAAATCAAGGAACATAGTTTATTTAGCAATATGTCAGAAATGTAGTGGTTTCTTTGTAGGTAAAACCAATAGAACATTAAGAGAGAGAATAAGGGAACATGTTTATGCCATAAACATGGAGAATGAAGGAAATGCCCTGGCTAAACATGTTCTACATAATGATACAACACATAGCTTTAAGTTCTTAGTCCTAGAACATATACATGTCACTGAAAGGTTAGGTAATGTAGGCAACTATACAGAGAAAGAAGAAGCAAAGTGGATTATTAGGTTACAGGCTGACAGAGGACACTGCCTTAATGATAGGGTTTCATTGAAACCCTTTCTGACAGATCGACCACTTAAGCATTAACTTTCAGTGGACATTAACTTCTATAATATATTTGTTTTTTTAAGGATTAGATATTTATTTAAAGATATATTATGAACTTTGGCATATGCCCATCAGAAGTTTTGATACAAGGTTTTTAAAAACAATATTTAAAAACAATATTTAATATATATGTTTTTTCTAACTTTTATATGTATTATTAGGTAGTTTTAAATATGTGACATGTTTTTTATCAGTCTTTTCATTGGTTCTTTTCAAAAATGATTGCTATTTAAAGTGTTTTTGAAATATTTGTAACTGTTATAAAGTCTGAGGAAGCGTCCATGGAGACGTGAAAGCGCTTACTTATCTGCTGGAATAAAGTATCATTTTTTACAAATCTGAGAGGTTTGCTTCGATTGTTGTGGAGTATCTTCCATTTTTAGCATAAGTTTTTGACTGAGTATTTTATTGGGAGTTACCTTACCCCTGCAGTGTTCACCTTTTTTTGTATAGAAAAAGAAGTATCATGAAAGGAAACCATGTTACCAGAAATTGATTTAACAAAGTTCAAAAAAACTAATACTAGCACTCATGGCTAATAAAAAGTCTTCCAGGTGTTGGGCAGGGCCCACCCATGCAAAAAAGATGTCATCAGTATAACAGTGGTATAAGTGGGTGTGCTGAAACCCCCGTAAATGAATGACTGTCTACTTCGCAGGCAGCAAGTACAAGATTGGCATAGGACAGAGCCAGTTTTGAACCCATGGCTACCCCTTTAATTGAAATGGAAATAAATTATTACACAATATTATTTATATTAAAAGGGTCTATATTGTAAGTTCAAAGTTTGAAAACTTTGAATCTCATATGATCGACATCATATGAGTAAAGATTTCAAACATCGAACGTTTCAATGGAGATCACCATAGGGAATATTTTCCCTTCACTTCAATGTAGTATGATCTCGGAATCTGTATATTTAAGTTGCAGGGGGTGTTCTGCATAGAGTATTCAGGTAAGTTTTTTTATTTTTAGTTTGTTTATAATTTATGTTCGATGTTTGGAAACTTCGCTCATATGTAGTAGATCATATGAGATTCGAAGTTTTCAGACTTCGAACATATAATATAGACCCATATTAAAACACTTAAAATCATAATCCTGGTATGTCCAAAATTTGCATAATTTCTAAGGTATTTTTTTCACATTTTGCAACCCTTCCTGATGTGGAATATTAGTATACAAGGACACAACATCTAGTGTAACAAAACAGCAGTTATTAATGTCTAATTTCACTTTACATATCTCATTTAAAAAGCCCCAAGAATCTCAAATATCAAACTGTGTTTTTTGGACTATGGGTTTAACACACTGTAAATGTATTCTGAAATATGGTTAATTTTTGTGCGTTTATTTGAAATAATGATTCTGCATCGAGGGTGCTGAACAATTTTATGAATCGTGGGGATGCAAAATATTTTCCCAAAGTTGGACTAGATACCTATAAGTAGTGTAATTCGTCTGATGTGATGTATTGGTCATTCTCCAGAGATTGCAGTAATAAATCAATTTTATCAAATTGCTGTTCAACATGTTCTCTAGAAACCATTTTGTAGTATTCATTATCTGTTAAATCCACTTCTATTCTTAGTACATATTCAGCTTGTTCCATTAGTACTACCCCTGTACCTTTGTCAGCTCGCATTATTCTTAATGACTTGTCAGTGGAAAGGGATCTGAGTGCAAGAGACTCCTTATGTGACAAGTCAAACAATTTGTCTGTATTCACGTTATTGCACATTGCCTGTATTCACGTTATTGCACACTTTTCTGGTATCCTTTTCACACACATTAAGGGAAGTAGACAGTGTGCTACCTAGAACTGGGTTAAACAAACTCTTTTTCTTTAACTGTACAGATTTAGCATTATTATTTACTGTTGTTTGAGAGTCAAACAGTTAATCTTCAGAGTCATTGTCAGCAAAATAACACCGGAGGTTTAGCTTTCTCACGAACAAATGTAAATCAAGAAGAACTTCAGCCACAGAGGCTCTCTGTGCTGGTATGTAAGTAAAACCTCTGTTTAACATGGTTAAATGTTCTGCAGACAAGGATCTGGATGTCAGATTAAACACTGCATTGTCATTCAAATTTAGCAAAGCTATATGGAAGGCATTAATAGAAGCAGACTGCTCTGCAACTGTATTACGTGCAGAACTTGTGCCATTTAGTGCATATTCCTGGCATAACTGCATTTAGCCATAGGGCTCCCCAAATCTCGATATCTCCAGTTGCCTCTCCCCCTTCCTCAACTGCCCCCTTTCACAGAACCTCTCAAACTCCCTCTCCCTCCCCTCTGAGGAGAGAAAGTGATTCTGTCTGACATCAAACTACCCTGAGGTAAAAAAGGCTGTTGATTAACATTAAGATTTTGGGCAACATACATAGTGCTGTTACTATAAACATCTGGGCTGGGTGGAGGTGCTGCAGACACAGTAGCTTCACTGTAATTAACAGGAGCATTTGCAGTAGAGTGTGAAAAATCAGGTTTTCTTTGAACATACTGCAAGGGTCTTCCTGAGGTGGATAAGACAGGATCAGTAGTTTGTGAATTGTATCGCCTCAACTCTCTCTGCATCTTATTCTCTTTAGTTTGAATAATTTCAGATAAATGTCTTGAGACCTTCTGAGGAATGCTGTCAAATAGGGGTCTGCATAAATTAAATTCTGCATGACATAAAATGCCTTCATGTAGACTAGAAATGTCTCTTTTCAGTGCTTCAAGTCGGATGATGTTATGCTTTATCAGGATTTTAATTGTTTGTATCCCCATATCATTAAATAAGTCAGTCAGTTCATCACATTAGAGGAATTACAATACTTAAAGGTATTTAGTCTAAGTTTGGGAAAATGTTTTGGCATTCCCAAGATTCATAAAAACTCTCAGCACCCCCCCCCCATTCAGAAGCATTATTTCAAATAAACGCACAAAAACTGAACATATTTCAGAATACTTTGACAGTGTGTTAAACCCCATAGTGCAAAAAACACAGTTTTATATGCAAGATATTTGAGCTTTTTAAATTAGATATTTAAAGTGAAATTAGACATTAATAACTGCTGTTTTGTTACACTAATATTCCACATCAGGAAGCTTTGCAAAATATGAAAAAATACCTCAGAAATTATGCAAATTTTATACATACTAGGATTATGACTTTAAGTGTTTTAATAGAAATGGTATTATGTGATATTTTTTTCCATTTCAATAGCAATGTGTATCAGCAAATTAAAGGGGTAGCCATGGGTTCAAAAATGGCTCTGTCCTATGCCAGTCTTGTACATGCTGCCTACGAAGAAGACAGTCTTGTTCATTTACTAGGGTTTCAACACACGCACTTATACTACTGTTATACTGATGACATCTTTTTTGCATGGATGGGCCTTGCCCAACGGCTCTAAGACTTCTTACTAGCTATGAGTGACAGTATTATTTTTTTGAAATTTGTTAAATCAGTTTCTGGTAACACGGTTTCCTTTCATACTTCTTTTTCTGTTGATTTTACCAGCAGGAGCATAGTCTCTAACATTTTCAGAAAGGAAACCTATCATAACAACTTTTTAGATTTTACCAGCCAACACCTCTTTTCCATTAAAAGAAATGTGTTAAGGGGTCAATTCATTAGACTCTCCAGACTGGTCAGCATGGCTACTACGTTTTATGCTGAGGTGGACTTCTTGTGTAATCTGTTTTTGCAAAAACATTACCCGAAGGATCTTGTGTATAGCGTGGCACATGAAGTGGCTAGACACAGATACAATAAATGTCAGTCCGTTCTTCACTGTGGTTTTACACCTAAACAAAATAATACTGCTACTTTTCCAGAGAGGACATTGAGTTTCCCAATACCTATTTGCGGGGATATGAAATGTATCAGGGATGTCATCTCTCACAACTGGAACATTGTTACTAGTTCAGACAACTTGTCTAACTTGTTAGGCAATTCTCTGTTGTTTTCATATAAAAAGACTAAAACAATTAGAAATTCACTTGAGAACAAAGACTTAGCACTGGTGTTAAATTCTGTTAGAAACTTCAGGTTAACCAACTAATAGTTGCACACAAGATCCTGTACCAACCAAATAATACACCCGTACTTAACCTCATTATCCCCTACAGTAACCTTAGCGCACTTCGTTCATCTGAAAGACTACTCCAACAACACAGCCAGTAAATCTCTCTGTGCTAACTCTGATGGCAAAATTTGGAATTTTCTTCCTGCTAATCTTACATCTGAACTCTCTCTACCTCAATTCAAGAAAAGACTGATTCAGTACTTTAAAAAATGATGGCTATATCCTTGTCCTAATCCAGACTAACTCTAGCCATCACTTGTGTGCACATGGAGGACTTCTGCCTACACTTTATTGTTTCTTAACTTATAAACCCTATGATCTCCTTGGATCTACTACCAGGTTAACCTAGTAGGCATTCAATACATTATCATTCTTAAAAACACTGTCTAGAATTTTCCATCTGAGTAAAAATGTAATAATTTGTGTATCTGTTTTTGTGTTTGTTGAATGTCTTTTTGGAGCTTTTCTCCCCAGGCCTCCACTGAAAATGGACATGTATCCATTTGGACTATCCCGGTAAACAAATGTAAAATAAATAAAATAAATAATAAATAAACATTACTGATCAGCCTGGCATGTTCAAGTGTGGCAAATGCATTTGTTACAAGTTTATTTTCAAAGTAAACTGCTGCACTTTTAAACACAGTGGGCCGGATTCACGAAGGCTTGCACGGAGTCTAAGAGTAGTGTAAGCCGGCAGACAGCCAATATGTCTGCCGAGCGATCCAGCAACAGCTGGCAGGGATGTGCATGAGAGCTCCTAAAACTACTCTTCCACGGACAGTGTTATGTTATGCAAATTATCTCATTTGCTGCTGAAAGCTATGCAAATGAGGTAATTTTGTGATCCAGGAAACACTAACCTGTCTGTGGAAGAGTAGAGTTATTTGCAGAAATGTACTCCATTGGTAACAGAGTACCGTTCTGCAAATATCAAAACGGAGCTATGACAGCTCCAGATAAAGGATGCATCCAGTTGAGGAAGCATGTCAATGGCCAAATATAAGGCCATTGGCATTTTGATCTGTTGAAAATTAATAAAAATCTAAATTTTTTTCCCTGATCTCTGATGTTTAAGCATAGCACAGCGGTGCTTTAAAAACCAGAAAAAAAAAGCCAAAAATAGGCATTCTTATTAAAAATATTCTTCTGCCATGCAGGTGAATGGCAGGCTGAGGACAACATAGCTACTGAGTAGTGGTTGCTAAGGGGGGAAGCTCAGTTCGAGAGATGTAACCAAGCATTAGTAGGCAATCCTATGCAAATGAAGATAAGGATAGTGAATCCCAATTTTCCCTGGCATGTGAGCCATGTCCCTAGAGTAGGGGAGTAGTAGAGTAGAAGATAGGTGACATCATGAGGGGGTATATATGAAAGACTGTAAGCTCATTGGAACAGAGTGGCTTGTGTTTGCTGTGAGTTACTCAGGATTGGAAGAGGCGTGTCTACAGTTGTCTCAACTGAAACCCAGAAACCGAAGGCGTATGCCGTGGATGTCACTGAATTTTCTTGCAAATGTGCTTACACCGTGTGCACGTGTGTGCTTCTGTAAACCTGTCTAAGCCTGTGTGCGAGCGTGTGCACCCGCCTAAGCCTGTGTGCGCACGTGTGCACTCGTGTGTGCTTGTTTGCGTGGCGCTGCCTCCTGTGGAAACAGAAAGGGAAAAGGAAGGAAAAGAAGTAGTAGGAAGTTAATCAAGGAGAACTAGCAGAACTGCCAGGTGAAATCAATCAGAATCAGCCAATTACACAGGCAGTACACTAGCCCAGTCCAGCCCAGCACTTAAAACTCTGCAAACAACATCCCCCCATGTTTTTCTCAGAAACACTGCAACACTGCAGTATACAAAGAGAGTGAAAACTTAAAAAGCTTAACTCAGACAAAAAAATGTTAGGGGCTGCCATTGCTATTATAAGGCAATGTGCAAGATGCTGAGGGTGGTGCCATTGCAAATGCTGCTGAGCAACCCACAGTGAGGAGATGGAGAAGAGTGTAGAGACCCAGGGTAACTTACCAGGGGCTACATGAGCTGGAGATAGTGGAGTGCTATAGAGTGGACAGAGACCTCCTGCAGCAAATTGTTGAGCTGTGCAGGCCACGCCTCACACACAGAACTGACAGAGGGGAACCCATCCCAGTGGAAACCAAGGTATGTGTTGGCCTAAGAATACTAGCAACAGGTACCTTCCAGAGACCAACTGGTGATATGATGGGGATTTCACAGGCATCAGCATCCAGGGTGCTGCACCAGTTCCTGAATGCCATGTCAGCACATGTCGGTGATCATGCATATTTCCCCAATTCCCGTGAGGCATTGGCCAGCAATATGCATCTCTTCCAGCAAATAGCAAAATACCCTGAGGTAGTGGGTGCAATTGACTGCACGCACATACACATCAAAGCACCAGCCAGTGAGCGGGGTAGGGCCTACATCAACCGCAAGGGCTTCCCCTCCATCAATTGCCAGGTTGTGTGCGATGCTCAGGGCATAATACTAAATGTGTGTGCTGGCTGCCCTGGAAGCTACCACGATTCCCATATCTGGCATCTGACGCAGCTGTACCAGACATTTGCCAATGGGGACATCCCTGATGGTCACCTAGTGGGGGATGCTGGATACGCACTGGAGCCGTGGCTGATGACACCCATCAGAAATGCACACACACCTGAACAAGAACTCCATAATGAGGCACATGCACAAACACGAAATGTAATCGAGCGTGTGTTTGGGATGCTCAAGTCATGGTTCCAGTGCCTGGACACATCTGGTGGAGCCTTGAAGTACTCACCAACTACATGTACCCAAATTGTTATGGTATGTGCCATGCTACACAATATGATTCTGTGAAAACAGCTGCAGCAGGAACAGCATGGGGCAGTGCCAAACAGCCCCCCACCATTGCCAAGGCCATCACAGGCACAGCGTGACTTGGACGAGGAACAACCTGAGCCTGCCCCAGCAGGCAGAAGGAGGCGTGCCCAGTATGCCTTGGCCTTGGAAAGAGGCAACACATAGCACATACACTGGCTCAGTAGGAACCCTGGAAATGATACCTCTCTCTGACTCGCACATAAAATAAAAGGGATGCCTAACTTGACACTACCTGTTTTCAAACATGTATAGGGAGTGTACTATGTGCATCCAACATAGCAGCCCTGCAGCACCACCTGAGGCATGATTGCCATGTTTTAAGCAATATAAAGCAGTGCTAAGCAGCTTTTACCACTATTTTGTATATGTAAACAAAATTGCCCACGCTAACTAGCGCAACGTCGGGCAACATTAAGCAATGTTGGGCAAGGTCGGGCAAAGTTGAGCAAAGTCAGGTAAACATGCTCATATTTGCTGTACTGTTCCTTAAGCAGTTTGGTCTGCCCAGCATGAAAATAAAAAACAGTGACAGGGCTTGAGCCCAGGATACTGTGCACTACAGTCACAGTACTGAACCACAAAGCCATGACAGCATTACACTGGCACCGACACAGCAGGACAATTGTACACTAATGCAAACACAAAGAAATGCTGTATCATGACCCTAAAGAGGCATATGGGTACCCTCCCCCACAGACCTATGCAGACTGAGAATAGCAGGCCAGGTGGTGTGATGTGGGTTGGGTAGGCTATGAAGTCACAATCTAATATACGTGACATTGGATGCTAAGACCCGTAGTACAGTAGTATGCCTCAAGCCAGTACGATAGGCAACAGTACAGACTGAAATGGTGTACCTTACATAGCAGTGCAGGCCTAGCAAAATTGTATAAGTGTCAGGTGAACCCCTCATCCTATGTACACCCACAGTAACAATCAGGTGTGCCCCCGGGTAGAAATGTACAAAGAATAGCTGTCTACCCTGTATGTAGAAATGTTAATATGTCTATGCAAAGTGTCTCATGGAAGCCCTGCAGGCACATCATGATCCCTGTTGAGTTATGACACAAAGCTGAGCCCTGCAGTAAAAATACAACTTGATTTTCCACACACATATAGTATAAATGTGTATACTGGGCGTGCTCACACACTTCAACAAATGTAGTGGATTTCATTCAGCAACACACTGAAAGGTCATACTGGGCATGCTCACACACTTAGGCCATGTCTGAGTATAGCAGTGGGCCACACATATCTGGCAGTTGCATGTTTCACCACAGGAACCTGTCACTATTCACCAATCCTGCCTTGTGCACACAGTTATATGAAAACTGACACATATAATATATTGGAACCCTGTCATAATCAAACTATGTACCACAAGTACTTAAGTTGTTCACAGAAAGTGAAAAAGCAAAGAAGATCAATAAACCTGCAATCAGTATCATCAACAAACAATGTGCACTCCATATTATCCAATACATGTTATGGCAAAAGAATCTGTGAAGGCGTCCATTGAGAACCATGACTCTTCCTTCCGCTATGTCATAAATAGCAATGTACACTCATATATGTCCTGAGTCAGTGCAAACTGTAAATGACTGACATTGCCAACATCCTGACAGACAGGCCCATACATACATACCACCCTCTCACTGACAAAAGGCCCTATCATCATACCTCGAGACTGTGAAAGCACAGATATCACATATAGAATGGGTAAACAGCTCCTTCCAAACCTGAAAACATGGCATCTATGGGATTACACTGTTTCCCTAGCTGTGTCATAAGTGAACTCCAGAACAAACAGAGCCTGCACCTGAACAGTCTGTTGAGACTCACCCTCTGTACAGGATATGAAACTGTTGAATGTGTTACAGCAATGTTTGACACACTCCACAAGTGTTGGTGCACAACAGAACATGGGAACTATTGTCTTATAAGCCTATTAAGCCTGATCTGCAAGGCCATGGAGTCCATCATGATGGAACTCATAAACAGAGCTATTGGGAGCCTACAAACACCCAGCCCTACCAATTACAATTTGGTCATGGGCAGATCATGGTTCCCAAACCTGCTAGACTGTTTACAAGGTAGTCACCCAGTTCATACATCAATGAAATGAGCTAAACACGTCCCACATAGACCTTGAAAAGCCCATTGCCAACATCCCAGACACATGTCGTATCCAGAGAATCAATAACCTGTGCATAAATATGTCTGTCATCTGATGGATTTCCAACTGGGGCACAGATAGATCACACAAGGTAAGAATTGTGGTCTTCTGTACAAGCTGGTAACAACTGCAATCCCCCATGGCTCAGTCCTGGGACCCCTCCTATATGGTGTATACTTTTAAGAAATACAGTCAAACACAGGAGTGCTATGTTTCGTAAAGTTTGTGGATGACTGCCAAAATGTTGTCATAATTGATGTTTGGGACAACAGCGACATCCTTAAAAAGCCAAAAAACCACTCGCACTTACAACAACTAGTGAAAAAGTGCCACAACTGAAATTGCGAAACTACTGGTTTTAATACTGTTTAAATGTTGATTTTTGTCCCACTTAAATGTAGGACTTCTTCAGAAATACAAACAGTAATCAAATTCAAAGACTTCAATTTATAAAAACTTTCTAAAAAACGTGCCAAAATTCTATTACACAAATCCTTTTAAAGGAACATGCAAGCAAAAAACATTAAAACATCTGTTGATGTAAATGTGAATCTAGAATATATGCATAAGAACATCACAACTTTATGTACACCAACATAAAAAAAAACATAAAAAATATATATACATATGTGAAATATGAAAAAGTAAAAAATAAAAAAGTACATGCAAGGACCGATGAAATTAGCCACAAATTTATTTTTATTTATTTATTTAACATTTGTTGACCGGGAAAGTCCGACTAGGTTCCACAGATCCTGTTTTCAGTGGAGGCCCAGGGAGAAATCCTCCAGAAGCATGTCTTTAGAATGTGGGAGGAAACCGGAGTACCCGGTGGAAACCCACACAAATGCAGGGAGAACATGCAAACTCCACACAGAAGGCACCCCAGCCAAGAATCAAACCGGAGAACCTCTTGCTGTGAGGTGACAGCATTAACCGCTGCACCACTGCGCCACCCAAATTGATACAGCACCCTGTATTGATGCAATATTTATATAAAAAGATTACTATTATTTATTAAAATAAAATTAAATTGTAGCTAAATTATGTCTCAGGTATCTCTACTTTTAGACTTACATTACAGAATGAAATTCATTTAAATACCATCATAACTACTTTCCAGTCTATATGTATACTATATGTTTATACCATGTTTATGTAACTGTATAGATAAAAAATACCTACTAATATACACATACACCCATACACTCATATATATGCAGCAATTAATACAAATACTAAACACAAATCCATCTATTAAGCTAAGTTTCTATAAAATCAAATTTTTATATAAATTAATTGATCGATAAATATTTTTATATATATATATATATTTACAAATGTATGTATATATATATATATATATATATATATATATATATATATATACACATGTATATATATATATATATATATATATATATATATATATATGTATGTATGTATACATACATTTTCTTAAAATAATGTGATGTATGAACTTCCTGAAAATTTTATTTTTATTTTTATTTGTTTTGTTATTTTATTATTTTATTAAATTATTAAACCTCAATAATGTCCCAACAGTATTAATTTAACATCTCTATATCAACTTAAATACTATTGAACCTTTCATCTTTCCAAACTTTTCAACCTCAATAAACACATTATAGAACATTTATCATTAAGGCCTGGATACACAAATGCATTTAGCCTAATCTGCCACCACAACTCGATTTTCTCTAACATTAAACTATATGGTCCCCCTCTATCATCTTGTGTGATCTGATGAATCACTTTGAATTTAAATTTATGATCAGGATGGGCTACAATATGCAATGCCAAAGCATTGTCCTCCCTTTTCTGTACTATACTCCTCAAATGTTCAACTATTCTATCCCTTAATCTTCTATCTGTTTTTCCTATATAAAAGGAAGGACATGCTTGGCATTTTGCCATGTAAACCACCCCTCTAGTATTACAATTGAACTTTCCTTTTAACGTGATTTGAAAGCCATTGATGACTATATTACTACCCTCATCTATTGTGTGGCAATGCGGGCAAAAAACACATTGTATCATACCCATACTTCGATTAACCGTTTTTTGAAACATTTCTTTGAAACTAATGCCTTTTCTCCAAACAACTTTGGGCATGAATTTAAATTTAGAACCCAAAGCAACATCATCTTTTAACAAGGACCAATTTTTTATAAATAATTTCCCTTATATCAGCATAATTAGAAGAAAAACTCATGATACATGCCAGATTGAATTCACTCGAAGAACTGTGTAACAAATTTCCATCGGTGTTCGAAACTATCTGATGATCATTTATACCAAATTTAACTTCTGCCTGTACCTTGAGTATTGCTTCATAGATGCCATTCATTCTCTTGGATGTTACTTCCTGTGTACGTTCTTCTATCATTTTGATTGGGTAAGCCCTATTTAAAAACATTTCCCTTAAAACCAAACATTCTTCATTAAATTTCTCATTTGTTGTTATCATTCTTGCAGCCCTTACTAATTGGCCTTTCAAAACTAAACGTTTTTGATATATAGGATGGGCGCTTGTGAAATGAAGAAATTTATTTGAATATGTTGGTTTCCTATACAATATGGCTTCATATCGCTTATCCAGAATATTTTTTATCACTTCAACATCCAAAAAAACCATAGATGTAGTATGAAAAGAATGGGTGAGTTGCAAAAAATCTGTTTGTAGCTGTTTGTGTTGACCCTTCTATAACCAAAAATATATCATCTATAAATCTCCCATAATATCTCATAACATCTTTGAACAAATCATTAACAAAGATGTACATACTTTCCCAATGGGACAATACCAAATTAGCATAACTAGAGCTGCATGGTGAACCCATAGCTACTCCTTCTTTCTGTTTATAAAATTGTTTGTTAAACAATATGAAATTATAAGATAAAATTATATCTAACATCTCTTGTACCAAAGTGATCTCAGTTTCAGGAGCATTCTTACATTGCATTCTTGCTACCACCCATTCGATTCTTAGCTGTTGAGGAATGCTAGTATATAGATCTTTTCCATCTATCGTTACAAAATTATACTGTTCTTTATAGGGAAGATTATTTAGACTCGTGAGAAATGCTCAAGATTCCTTCAGGATCCATTGCTCCTGTACTACATACTTTTTCAATATGGAGTCAACAAATTTCGCACATGCATAGGTTGACAAATTTCTCCCATCCACTATGGTCCTGAAAAGAGGATTCTGGAGGTTCTTATGTATCTTTGGAACCCTGAACATATATGGTGTTTGGGGAACCAAGATAGTTAAATAATTAAATGTATGTAAATCGATCCTCGCCTCAATGAAAAGTTCATTGAGAAAACTTTTAATAAATTGATTAGCCCTATTATATTCATTTAGGGATGCTGCAACATAAGTGTGACCCTCTAAAATATGTCTAATACGATTTTCATAATCTGGCAAATCCATAAACACCAAACCTCCACCACTATCTGGATTCATGATCCTGATATTTGCAGACATTAGACATTCAAGATCATCTCTTTCCTCCTGATTTAAATTATGAATGAAATTAGATCTACTTTTACTTAATTTTCTTAAATTTAACTCACAAAGCTTTTCAAAAATACTGAGGGAATTATGCAAAGGTGGATTATAACAACTTGCAACTTTAAATCCAAAATCATTCATTGATTGATTACCTAATAAAAATTTCAAATTTAGTTTTCTTACAAAGAGCTTCAAGTCACAAATGGACTCCACTAAATTCATTTTACATGCTGGAACAAAAGTTAAACCCTTAGATAGGGTGTCTACCATATGTTCTGAAACTTGAAGAGAGGAATAATTATATATCGTGAAATCTCCTTTTCTATTTTTGATCAATTTCGGTAGATCATTCTCATTAGATTTTTTTATCATCTCCTGTTGTTTCGATTTTTCTTCCTGTTCCATTGCTTCCTCTGATTCCTCTTCGGAAAAACCTAATTATTGTTGTCAAGTCCACCATTGTTTCCTGAAACCCCCATTTCCATGTTATTACGTTCTTTTATCCTCTCACTTCTCCTCACCTGATCATTCACCGGTTCTTCATTTAAAGATTGTTGCAGAGGCGAGGATGATTGCATTATGTTATTAGGCATAAATGTGTTTTGTCTATTATTATTCAATTGACCAAAATGCCCAAATTGCTCTGATTGATTAATCAACCTTGTCTGCGATGGTGGGGGTGCGGGGTAAGCTATACCTTTGTTATATTGCAACCTGTCTCTGTCCAATTTCTTGATTTTAATGTGCCTCATATTCTCTATATGTTGTTCAATACTTTGGAAGCACCTTAAATAGTCATACTTGTATCTTACAAAATCAACATGTTGTTTAATGGCTGCATCTACTTTTTCAATATTATCCCCCAGTTCTTTAGCCATGATGGTATAATGTCTTATCATTGTTTTCATAAGCTGCAATCCTTGCTGGTTGAACATTTTAATGAGGTCCTGATGGAATTCAGAACCCGCTATCAAGCCCATGGGGTTGCGCCAAGTTCTTAAACCCTTTGGGACTATTTCCGCTTTGATACACTCCTGAAAATATTCTATTTCAAGATTAAGCTTTTTATATTTCAGCATACTGGCATCCAAGTCATTAAGCAGGTTTGATAAGATCATACTATGATCCTGCTCCACAGGTCCCTCATTATTTGAAAGTCCTGACCTGTTTAGCCCTACCGGTGTAATTAGCCAATCTTTCAAATTAGGGATTTGTGTCTCTTCCCTCATAGGTGCCAGGTTGAAGGTACCTCGCTCATGCACACTAGTTCCTGGTGACACAGGCACCACTTCCCTAATGACAGCATTTGAAGAAACATTCAAAGGAACGATGTTATTCCCATTTGAATTTAAAGCTGACATCGATTGCGGCACCACACTTGCATTAACTGATTGTGATTGTAACTGTTGTATAACGTTGGGAACATTATCACTGGTTACAGTACCTGTTTGTGAAATTTGTCCTTGCGTATGGATCGCTGTCCCCAGCATCTGACCCGATTGCAACGTGTTAGATAAAACCATTCGGTCCTGCTGCATTGTCTGGATAGAAGATATTTTATCCAATCTTTCATTCATTGTCTCAGCTCTTTGAGACAATAATGCAATAAGTTGCGTTAGTTTGTTTACACTATCAACGTCTTTGCTTACATCCTTAAATATCTCCGGTGTTCCGTCCAATGAATTCTCAGCCATGGCGTACCAAACTCCAGAAAACCACTTGCACTTACAACAACTAGTGAAAAAGTACCACGGCCGAAATTGCGAAACTACCAGTTTTAATACTGTTTAAACATTGAAAATAAATATACATTTTTCGTCCCACTTAAATGTAGGACTTCTTCAGAAATACAAACAGTAATCAAATTCAAAGACTTCTATTTATAAAAACTATTTAAAAACGCGCCAAAATTCTATTACACAAATCCGGTTCCTTTTAAAGGTACATGCAAGCAAAAAACATTAAAACATCTGTTGATGTAAATGTGAATCTAGAATATATGCATAAGAACATCAAAACTTTATGTACACCAATATAAAAAACATAAAAATTATATATACATATGTGAAATATGAAAAAGTAAAAAAGTAAAAAAGTACATGCAAGGACCGATGAAATTAGCCACAAATAAACTCCATGCATGTACTTTTTTACTTTTTTACTTTTTCATATTTCACATATGTATATATATATATTTTTTATGTTTTTTATATTTGTGTACATAAAGTTTTGATGTTCTTATGCATGTATTCTAGATTTATATTCTAGATTCACATTTACATCAACAGATGTTTTAATGTTTTTTGCTTGCATGTTCCTTTAAAAGGAACCGGATTTGTGTAATAGAATTTTGGCACATTTTTTAAAAAGTTTTTATAAATAGAAGTCTTTGAATTTGATTACTGTTTGTATTTCTGAAGAAGTCTTACATTTAAGTGGGATGAAAAACGTATATTTATTTTCAACGTTTAAACAGTATTAAAACCGGTAGTTTTGCAATTTCGGCTGTGGTACTTTTTCACTAGACATCCTTAAAAAGGGTCTCAGTAAGACAGATGTGGTGTCAAAAGGATGTCCTCGAGCTACAGTCATACAAATACCACATAGGTGCCAACACCCTAAATATGGAGGTGATAATAAGGGATCTTTGGACAAATGTGAATAGTCATCTGTACTTCCAGAAACACATTCACAAAGTGGTCAGAAAATCATGCTATGTGTTTCCACAAACTGCCAAGGTCTTTGCATGTAGGTCAAAGGAGGTTCCCTCTACTCATCAGTCATCAGACCCATTAGAGAGTACCACAACACACCTGCGATGAATCTGACTAGGCACCTTTAGCAGCTGGAAAGACCAATGAAGTACCTCAACAGGAGGATTACTGGCCTCAAACAGTTGCTCCATGCAACAAGACTGAATTTAACTCACTCTGTACTCTGTTGCATACTGTCTACTCAGGAGATCTCTGCCCAGCATACAGGTCCATGTCATGGCAACACTCAGATCTGCTCTGAGTTACAGCTCAATGGCACTAAATATACAGACCCAACTGATATTGCCAGCATCCTGGCAGATAGGATCAGTGTTAACCTTACCCCCCTCTCACCCATGAAAGAGCACATCTCTATAATGGAAGACTGCAAAGTTGCTGTCATCATGGCTGCACAGGTAAAAAACACTCTCCAAAGCCAGTATCACAGCATCCGTGGGACCAGATAACTTCCCAGGCTGTGTTCTACACAAACTACAGAATGAACAGGCACCACACCGACGTACCATGTTCAGTCATAGCCTCACCTCAGGCTTTGTGTATGCTGAATGGTGCACAGCGATGGTTATCCCACTACACAAGGGTGGAGACACCACGGACCCCAGGAACTAGCGCCCCATTAGCCTGATGAGCCTGCTCTGCAAGGCCATGGAATGGATCATCATACAACTTATAAAAAAAGACATTGGTAATCTCCACACTCTGGATCACAACCATGTTGGGTTTGTAAAATGCAGATCATGTCTCCTAAACCTGATATATGACATTGAAACAGTCACCAGAACTGTAGACAAGGGTAAGGTGTTTTACACAGCCTATTTAGATCTTGCCATGGCTTTCAACACCATCCCGCACTCTGGAATTATAGATAAACCCAGTAAACTAGGTATAAATTGCTATGTCACAAGATGGGTTGCCAACTGGCTTACTGACAGAACAAAAAAAACGCCAAAGCCAGCACCAGAAGTTCCAAGTCTAAATGTTTATTGAAGATAAACTAGTGCACAAAAGCACAAAAGTTATGGCTCGATCCTCATACTAGTTTCGGAAAAACCTTCTTCAGTGAGGAGGTTACCATTTTTTCCTCCTCACTGAAGAAGGTTTTTCCAAAACTAGTATGAGGATCGAGCCATAACTTTTGTGCTTTTGTGCACTAGTTTATCTTCAATAAACATTTAGACTTGGAACTTCTGGTGCTGGCTTTGGCATTTTTTTCATGTTGGGTTGGCCGTGCACAGCCGTACTTGCGAGGTAGAGTGTTTCTTACTGACAGAACACACACTGTGAAAGTAGCAGACTCCATGTATGACTTTGGATCAGTGTGAAGTGCAGTACCACAGGGCCCAGTCCTGTGTCCTGTCCTGTTTTGTATCTACTCTGCTGAAGTAAACTTTAACATGGAAGGTCTGTGGCTAATGAAGTTTCCAGATGACTGCAAACTAGGAGCCATAATTGCAAATACTAAAGATGTGGACATCCTACAAAAGGGCCTCACTGAGCCAGATGGCTGGTGTCAAAGCTATGGGCTCAAGCTCAATGCCAAAAGGTGCATTGCCATCCCCTTTGGCAAAAACTCTGTAGCCATGAACTATAACATATGTGGTAGTATACTTAACACTGACAGTGTGATAAGAGACCTTGGGTCACAGGTGGACAGTGGACACACCTGTGATAATCACATCCCCACAGTAGTCAGGAAATCCTTCTATGTGGCACACCTCATCACAAAAGGTGTCTCATGCAGAATAGAAGAGGACATTGTTCCTCTCTACTCATCACTCACTAGATCCATAATGGAGTACAACGCCCCTTTTGCTATGTACCTCACAAGACATGTACAACAACTGGAAAGCATGCAGCAATACCTCACAAAGAGCATTAATGGCCTGAAATACATGCCATACACAGACCATCTCAAAATGCTTCAGCTGTACTCTCTCGAATATTGCCTACTCAGAGGTGATCTCTGCCTAACATACAAAGCTATGACAAACACAGAGCTGTTGGACATGCTCCACGTAAAACACTCACAAATCCTCTGATCTTCGGCCCCAAAACCATGAGTGAAATACAAAAGGAAGGGGTGTATCCATTTACCTTATGGATACCCACACCTTCAGGTTAGTGGCACAGCATGAGGCCTTGGAGATCATGCAAGTGTAACTAACATTGGGAAATGCTGCTTATCAGATTGTAGCCTGCTACAGATCACCTACCTTGTCTCAGGAACCTCACTCAGTATTCCTGAGAGCAGTGGAAAATATAAAGGTCCTGTCAAACACCATTATAAGAGGAGATTGCAACTACCCAAACATTGAGTGGGAAAATTACTTGTGTACAACGTCTTTTGCCCAATGTTTCCTAGAGTTTAAAAACTCAAACACCCTGGAACAGCTGGTCACCATGCCCACTAGAGGTGACAACATACTGGACCTGATCATCACCAACATGGGGTACTAGTGTTCCATGACAGAGACAAACCCCTCGTGGTAATATCAGATCATAAATAATCACAGTGGACATCCACATCCCACCCACCCCACAGTCAAGGAAACCACTGTGAAGACATTTTCAAAAGCTAACTGCAAACTTCCCAAGACCAAAGTGGAAAGTTCCAAAGCCCCCTTGCTATAGGATAATGGTATACAATCTGCCGAATCATTTACAAGTGCATCCTATGAGCATCTACAGGGAAGCATGGATCGAGACATCCCAAATAAAACCAAGATGCACTCCTCCAAAAATAAGAAACCAATCTGGTGGTCGTCGCCCATAAATAAGCTATACAACAGAAGGAGGAAACAAACACATGATAGAGCAAACTTCACAAAAGGAAAGGCAACACTGATCATTATTAGAAAGACACAATGATCACTCATAAAATAATCCAAGGCCAGTTTCTAAAGACAAATTGCCAAGGAATGTAAGAATAACAACCACAAAGCCTTCAGTAGCTATACCAGACATGTAGGTGTCAACTTCCAAATATGCTGTCAGCTACTGACAAATGGCAAGAAATACACTGAACCAACTTACATTGCCCACATCATGGGGGACAGGTTCAGTGAAAACTCCACCGCCATCACCCCCAAAAGGGCCTGTGTCCATCCCAGAAGAATGCAGAGCCCCAGACTTCATGAACATGCAGGTGAAGACAGCCCTCTCCAAAGCTAAGAACACAGCATCAATGGGACAGGATGGTGCTCCAGGCTGCGTCTTACACCAGCCCCAAAAGGAACTACACCCTCACCTACATTCACTGTCCAGACTCAACCTTACCACAGGCTATGTACACAAAGAATGGCATACACCAACAGTCATCCGGCTCCACAAAGGGGGTGCCACAACAGAACCTGGAAACCATTGCCCTATAGGTCTACTCAGCCTCGTCTGCAAAGCTATGGAGCAAATTATCATGGAACCCATAAACAGAGACATTGGGGACCTGCAGACACTGGACTCTACCCAACTTGGCTTTGTTAAAGGCAGATCCTGCCTCCTAAACCTAGTTGACTCATTTGAAACAGTTACCAAGGACATAGATGGAGGTGAAAGTAGTCCACACAGCCCACCTGGACCTCACTAAGGACTTTCGACACCATTCCCCACTCTGTCATCATGGACAAGCTTACCAGCTTGAACATTAACAGCTATGTCACAGGATGGGTGGGCAACTGGCTCACAGATCAAACACACAAGTTCAGAGTTCCGGTGCCATGTCTGACTATAAACCAGTCACAAATGGCATCCCACAGGTCTTGGTCCTGGGACACCACCTGTTCAGTAGATACTACTCAGAGGTACAGGCAAGCACGGGAGGAGTATGGCTGAACAGGTTTGCAGATGACTGCTAACTGTGGTCCATAATCGACTCTACGGCTGACACAGACATCCTCCAGAAGGGTCTTACAGAGACAGATACCTGGTGTCAAAACAATGCCCTCAAGCAGAATGCCAAAGAATGCATAGTCATCCCCTTTGGATAAAACAAAGTGCACACAAATTACCACATAGGTGGTAATCCAGTATGTATGGAGAAAGTAATTATGACCCTGGGGACCCAGGGAGATAGTAAACTCTCCTTTGATGATCACATGGCCAAAGTGTTTAGAAATTCCTTCTATGTAGCCCACCTAATGTCACCTAATGTAACCCACTTTGTCTAGTCTGATGATGTCACCCTCCTACAAATATACATGTGGAAAGGAGAACTCACAGTAATGTGTATAGTGCATTGTGTAAATGTGTACTCCTCTAGTATCTTAAAGTAGTTAGGTAGGGGTTTGAATCCTGCATGTGACAACTGTGTTTGTGTGTGATCTCCTTGGAGAGGAGGAGAGGAGCAACCTTTTTGGAGAGTAGTAAAACAGCTTAAAAGTGGTATACTTATCTTTGTCAAGTCTGATGATGTCACCATCCTATAAATATACCTGTGTAAAAGAAAACCTCAAGTAATGTGCATAGTGCATCGTGTTAATGCGTACTCCTCTAATATCATAAAGTAGTTAGATAGGGGTTTGAATCCTGCACTTGACAACTGTGTGTGTGATCTCATTGGAGAAAAGTAACCTTTTTGGAGATTACTAAAACACCTTAAAAGTGGTATACTTATCTTTGTCAAGTCTGATGATGTCACTATCCTACAAATATAGCTGTGGGAAAGAGAACCCCCAGTAATGTGTATAGCGCGTCGTGTTAATGTGTTCTCCTCTAGTATCATAAAGTATTTAGGTAGGGGTTTGAATCCTGCAGTTTGTGAGAATGTGTGTGACACTGTTGGTCAATGTGTTGTGGGTTTTGCTTTGACTACTGTATGACATATCAGTATGACAACAGTATGTGCATTGCACATGTCAGGTAACTGTGTGGCAAATACATATATGTACATGTGACCTCAATTATTTCATAGATGGGAACCCTGCTTTCTCCATGAACACATCTGTCATCTTTGCCAGAGTGTGCTGCCACTTTCCAGACCTTAGGTCACATCTGTATGCTTGTGACAAGCCCAGCCACTGCAGTGATCCCTGGCCTAGGTCATCCGTGTCACAGACACTCATTACAGTTTCTATTGAATAGTGTGAGTGAGGGTTTATGGCTGAGGTATATTTCAGACCTGTTCAAACGCAGCAACATCTGTCAATGATGGCTATTCATTATAGGTGTACAACAACCTTTGTGGATATGCATGCAGACCCCTTATTGCTTATGTGATCCACCGAGGGATTTCAAAATACCTTTGGAAATGTGATTACCAAAGGAGAGATGACATAACACTTGGCTGCATGTACACATTGGTACCTGTTCAGCATGTTGGTGGCTACTACCTATGTGGTACTGTGGGGATACTATGTTTTGTAAAGGTGGATGACGATGCTTTAGTTGGCTTATAGCTTTACAGCATGGGATTGACAACAGGTATCTGTCTGTATGATACCCTTGTGGAGGATGTGTGTGTCATCTGGAGAATGCATTATAGGACACAGTATGCATTTCCAGATGTGGACGGACATATCCCTACTGTGATTGCTTGTACCTAAGAGAGCTATATGCCAAACAGGAGTGGTCTCAGGAATGGGTGCAGGTGAATACCACTGGGTACTGGCATAGTATAGTACCTGAAGGATCCAAATGTTACTGTGTGCCCTACATCTGTGTGTCAGTTGTCAAGACATCATCTAACGATTCTCTCTGGTCAGGCTGTTGAGGTTATGTATGCTACCAGAATGCAAAACAATGACAGATAGTAACAGTATCACCCACAGCACAGTGTCAAATCATGTCATACACACATGTGTACTCAAGTTCCACAATGTGTGTAGTACAATGCATACTGGCCATCAATAGAAACTATGGAGTGTTACTGTGTAATACAGGGCATGTCACCCTGCCCATGTGTCCACTATGAATGTACATGCAGACAGTGCACCTCCACCATGTTCACAAATGTACACCTGCAAGTCTGTGCTACACACATCCCACACGTACTGTCCACTCTCTAACACATGCTGCCAATACTACACACATCAGCCAAGTGGCATGTGGGCGGACGATACAAAACTAACAGTGGTGTAAATAATACTACATTGACAATCATAGCTTTAATGCATCATGCCTGCTCAGCTACACCTTCAAGGATATCATTACACTTTACTGCTGACAACATGCTAACATTGCTATACTGCTATAAAGTCACCCTGTGCATCAGCACCATGGTAGCCTGTTCCTGCATCAATGTTACAGATGACAGGAGGTGGCACAGGTTTCATCATATGCACAGAGTGTGTTGTTGGTTTGTTAGAGGCCTGCATTGAGCCATACAATCGACATGTATGTGTGTGTGTGTGTGTGTGTGTGTGTGTGTGTGTGTGTGTGTGTGTGTGTGTGTGAGGGCCAAGAGTACTGCTATGGGCCAATGTTGATGTAATGTGTGCGGGTATGTGTTAGCCCTAGGTGCCTGGTTTCTGTATGTGTGTGTCTGCATGCATACAGCTCCACCATGTGGCTGCCATATACGGGGATTTGTGGGACAGCCACAGACTGTACCTGCCAGGCTTTACAGATCACCGTCTCTGGCCACGGATATGGTACCTGTGTCTGGCAGGTGTGCTACTGACAGTATCAGGTACTAAGCCAGACTGGGGAGGTGGACAGATGTACACTGGACCCAGGTCCCTGCTGGGACTGTCCAGAGCCACGTGCATGTGGTCTTCTAGGACGGTCTATGGACAGCCCACCCCCAACATTGCTGGGGCTGGTACTAGCACTGCGAGAGTGGCTGTGACTTGAGGGACATCTGCAGCGACTGCCAGCTGCTGATGTTGCTGGCATACATCCATGTCAATGTCTCAACCGTCCCGCACTGTCCTGACACATGGACATGACATTGCGGAGGACATCTAATGTCTCACCCCAACGTCTATCAGTGACCTCAGTGTAATTACGGATGGCAACTGCTAGGTCATGGATACTGTCAATTACGGCGGTGTTATGTGCCCTCTGTGCCCTTATTCCCTGTCTGGTGTACCGTTTCATATGTGCCTGTGCCTCCATGACAGCCTGGAACATGTGTGAGGTTGTAAGACCTGTGGCACGTCTGCCAGGGGCATGATGAGCAGCAGTGCTCTGAGGAGAACCCCTGGACATCTGCCTATGTGGTACTGTTCCAGACATCTAGGTATGGCTGCTGTGTCGGGATGCATGTGCCATAGATACCACACTGTCCTGGCCAATGCCGACTGTACACTGTCCCTCAGCTAAGGGCATTGGTGATGGATGTATTGGCAGTATAACTGTGTGCATGGATGGGGTGGACACTTGTTTACTGTCAATTGGTGGCCCAACGACAGGCCCTGGCAAACATGCCTGTGCCTCAACACACCTATCCTCATTATCATTATTTGGCTCAGTGACATCAGGTTCCCTGCTGCAGTGAACCAGCCCAACCTCAGCACCTGTGAGAGGAAGACAGGAAACGCACTTTACGACCTGTACATGATGTCGGATAACATGCACACATGCACACATGAACACATGCTCACATGCACACATGCACACATGCACACATACACACAAATACACTCCTCACTAAAACAGACGCACACACACACACACACACACACACACACACACACACACACACACACACACACACACACACACACACACACACACACACACACCACCAGCAATCCAGAACATATTCAATAGTGGTTGATGGTGGGGTACAGTATCACAAGCCAGTCATATCACACATGTCAGCATGCAGGACGTGTGTTGCTCAACAGCATGCAGTGCGAGTGTAGACAGCCCTTGCTAATAACAGTATACATGGCTTTGATGCATGTGTGTTGTTGTTCAATGATTGGCCTCACCCTGGAACGCAATGTGTACATGGACACAACATTGCTGTGCAAGTATTAAAAGCTCTGCAATTTCCTGTGCACCATCACTCACAGGTATACATACCATCGTTGGATGTGTATCTGTGTGTCATATGGATATCCATTTCTGATTAGAGCGTCTGTGTCTTTAGCAGATAATTGTGGATGCAGGTTTAGCACATGCATGCTATGTATACACACAGGATGAGTGGTGTATGTATACCTGATGGAATACCATTGCTCAACATAGCTATTGTACAGTGGTTATGGTGAGTGTAGGACATATTGTGGACATGCCAGTGCCAGCCATGACATGGCATGCTACAACACAACTGCAACATTAAACATCACACATACCCAATGTGTGCCATGTGACCTATACACTCAATAGCATTACAAGACATATATGTGTCACTTTGTACAAATGGCGATTGCTATGCATATTGTGTATAGGTGCATATGTTTTCACACACTCAACATTGAGGTGCATAGCAATGAATGCTATGTGTAGTACTGTGGTTACTGTAACTGGATGGGGTGTAGTACCATGAGTCATCATCATGCAGCATCATGTGGTCACTCAAGGCTACTAATGTGTGCCAGACTGACAACTAGCATGCTGTACCTGAACTGCAGTACCATGGCTACATTCACCATTTCACAGCCAGTTTTTACATGGGTTTGTAAGGTGCCCAATAGGGAGCATTGACTAACATGAATGTGTTATGTGTTGAAGAGTGTCGCACTGCCCCATGATAGGCCTCTACCACTCAGGTATATTATGTGTGCTGTGTGGATGACATTTGGGATACTGGAGTGTGACCTTACAGCGGGTGTCTGAATACGCCATGTGTAGCATATTAACGTGTACTGCGTATGACAAAGTTGTGTATGTTGTATGCATGTGTATCGACTCTGCCTATCCAATATCCACTACAGTGTTGCCACAATTGTGTGGGATGCTCTGTGTATTGTATGTGTTTGAGGCAGCTACTCATGTTACTGAGATGTGCATAGTCTCACAGCAAACATGCACAGCATGCATTATGCATTGGTGTGTTACATGTGTACATGGCCTACACCTCACCTATGACATGCACATTTAATTTGCAATATTAAATGTAGAACACACTCACCAGCATGGGTCTGCTGCCTTGATGTCACACCAGAGGGACCTACAAGGATATGAGACAGTTTGTCAGTGGCAACAACTGTGGCATTCCTACTGTGGGTTTGCAATCTTACAGTAGTACAAAGGTTGACAGTCACAGGCCTACAGATTATGTTCCAAATTATCAGTATTGCACAACACCAGGCTTCACATCTTCTAACTACACAGTACACATCTCACATATGCATGATCTACCAATAGAAATAACAGTAGTCTACAGATATGCCATGTTACCTGCACGCTCCGTGTCAACTCGCTGGGTGGCTCCGGCCTCCATGATAATACATGTTTGCCGTTGTTGTTGTTGGCCAGGATCCACCAGGCTCAGGAGCAGCTCCTCCACTCTGGTGAGGGGGGGATGGATGGCTACCCCACTACCTGTGGCAAGCTGTTGTCTATGGACATCAGACACACGCTGCCGGACATGTCTAAGTAAATCACTGCAGTGATGGCGTACCTGCTCATAGGTCCGGTTATGCATGCCTATGTCATTTACCCTACAGACAACATCTTGCCATAGTGCAGTCTGCTCATGCTGGTCCTGGCTGGTTCTTGAGAACAGCAGGGTGTAGTGCTGAATCAGGCTGGTTGTTATCCGTTCATCCTCTGCTAGACTATAGGTATGGTTGCCTAGGTAAGCCATGACCCTGGAAGACAATGAAACAATATGTGTGATTAAGTCATGTGGCACACTTAACATTCTAAAGTACAGATATCACTGAACTGACATATATAGCAATCTATTGGCTGTCAGAGGATACACACTTTCAATACCACATATCAGTGCTCAATCCACAACTGCTGACAGTGCCTGGCACGCTCTATATATCAAACCATGTTCTGCACAGCAACAAAGGGAAACCAGTATGTAAGACTATACAAGAGTACATGGCACACTGTATGCGACACAATGCACCACCTAGCCACAGGAGGTATATATCAAGCTAATGCATAATGAAATATGTCATCCATTGCAATGGTTGTAAAGTCCAGTTACAGTATTACCAGTATACCACACTAGTTGTTGATGGCAAACCCCTGCCTAACATATGTGCATGTTCATTAATATAGGTGGCATACTGCTGTACTAGACTATACATGTTGCTAGATACGCACTTATATCCTGTAACACACATATGACTGAGGGCATGTTACAGGCATACCCACACACACATCAGACATACATACAAGACATAAAGGTATGGCAACCCAGATGAGCTTTACCTGTGTACCATACAGTACTGTGTGTCAGTACTTTCAAAATCTTATGTCTGAGGTATGTAATCCATGAGGACTACAGGGAACACACAAAACTGTTGTTCCAAGCAATGTGGACATACACCATACTGTGCTGTTTAGGCCTACAGCTTCAGGTAGTACTACAGTTCATACGGGATTTGGATTCACCAGCAGTACCAATCAATAAGCATACATGTACTGCTTTAGCCTACAATGGCACACCCCAGTCGACACCAAGGGACTACGTCAGACCGTATGCCATACTGCTTTTTCTGCCTAGCAATAGCATACACATCTTTTGCTGGGATCAGAGCTAGGACACAAAATACCATGACAGAAACAGTTTCCCACGAAGCTATCACACATATAGAGAACTTTGACATATTCATCAGCAAATTCACCATCACACTCAGTCAACCTCACATAGCAATTATTGCAACAAATACATGTGGGTGTGTATCGGTTCATAGGTAGGTAATAGGCTATTGGCCCTAGGGCCTATAGAAGCCTAGCCATATGCTACCCGGGCCTTTGACACACATGTAATTTAATTTCACGTGCCCCTGTCAAGCAGAGCCCCAGAGGTGATTCCCGGGGTGTATTTCCTATTTCCCATCCAATCATGATTATTCATGACGACTGCTAATGAGGAGCTTTGTTTGCTATTGATAGGTGGTTTGTTCCAGAGTATGGGATGTCTCTGAGATAGGAATCTATCCCTCCAGCATGTTCTGTTTATTGAGGTGACAAGGTTTAGGTCCCTAGAGCGTATAGCTCATAGGGATTGTGATCTGTTTACGCGGAGCATGTCCAACAGCTCTGGGTTTAACATAGCTTTGTATGTTAGGCAGAGGTCACCTCTGGGTAGGCAGTATGCGACACAGTCTAGCTGTGGTTTTTGGGACAGTCTGCATAGGGCATCAGTTTGAGGCCAGTATTACTCTTTGTGTGGTATGTCTGTGGCCTTTCCAGTTGCTGTAGATGTCTTGTGAGGTACATACCAAATGGGGCATTGTACTCTATAATGGGTTTTATGAGTGATGAGTAGAGGGGAACACTGACCTATATTTCCCTGGATGACACACCTTATGTGTTGAGGTGTGCCACGTAGACAGATTACATGACTAGTGTGGCACTGTGATTATCACAGGGGAGACTACTGTCCACCTGTGTCCCATGGTCTCTTATCACACTTCCGGTGTTAAGTAGACTACCACCTATGTGGTAGTTCATGGGTACAGAGTTTTTGCCAGAAGGGATGCCAATGCAGTTTCAACATTGAGCTTGAGTCCATGGCTTTGTCACCAGGTATCTGTCGCAGTAACTATGACCCTATCTCTCTCTCTCTCTCTCTCTATATATATATATATATATATATATATATATATATATACACATACATATAAACATCCATTGGTGTACATATAGATATACATATGGGCACATATACAGTCCACCTTTCATGGTGGGAATATTAATTATGCGAAGATTGTGAGGTATACAGTTATGTAATAATATTGCACAGTCTTGTGCGGAATGCATTGAAGGTGTTCTTAGCCCATGTAGCTTTAGCAGGCCTCACTGGCTGCAACACTGCAAACCTGACAAATCATACCCACAGTGTTTAACCACCACATGTCATATACCAGCACTGTATGCTATCTTGTTTGCCACACACTGCAACCTACATAGAAATATGCACATAACATCCTTCAACAACATATATATGTCCACTCTTCACAAACAGTTGCAGTATGTCCCTTGCTCTATGCACATGTACAGATGCTAATATATCTGACACAGAAAGATCTCTCCGTATGTGTGTGCCATACACACACAAGGTCCACACTGTTGTAAGTTCGTGGACCTCACGGCTGACCTGTTGGGCCTTGCTGCAACAGGAACAGGTGTCACATGTGAGCACACAGTAATATTAGAGGTTGTATATATAGCTGCAAATGCTAGATTAGCATACTAGCCTGGTACAGCAGTTGCCAATGCTAAGCTACACGTTAATATGACTATCATGCATTTGTTACTCTGTCACATCCATGTTTATATAGCTGTATGCGCTACTCCCCCAAACAGCCATTGTACACACTACTGTACAGAACACCGATAACATGGATCAGATGTTTGACATTTAATGCTGAGCTACATATGTCACAGTTATATCCCACTGCACACAGCTAGAGACTGATTTGTCCATGGCAGTAGTTATGCAGGGCATCTGTGCATAGATACATACTGCTGCCACATATGGATGATTCAAAATATGTAGAGTACTCTTCAAAAACATCTACTACATGCCAGTAAATACATATCTGTTACATACCTTTCCTTTGTATGTGTTTGTAATTTTCAGTTCCGTGTGTCCTTTTTTTTTTGTTTATTTTTATTTATTTTTTTTGTTTATTTATTTATTTTTTCTGTTACTGTTGATGTTGATGTTGATGTAGATGTCAGTGCCTGTCTGTCTGTCTGTCTGTCTCTGTCTCTTTCTCTCTCTGTCTCTCTCTCTCTCTCTCTCCGTAACAGCAATGGAATGATTGCATGTGTGGACAGCAAGTACAGCCTGCTTTTATAGGTATCTGCACATGTGCATGTGATGGCCTCTGCACCAATTGGTGGCCACCATTTGGTAATTGCATGCAGCCTGCTGTGTGGTGATTGCAGTACTCATTGTCCTAGCAACCCAATGCTATAAATTTCTAAGTCAGGTAGGCATAACCCTTTCAGCTTTCCAAAGTGGGGCCCATGCTTGTTTGCTGTGGACACCGTTGTGTAAATCAGAAGGTTGGTATACTTCTTATATCTAAAGCTAGGGGTGTAGCCAGTGATTTGAATGTTGTACTCAGAAATGAATGTTGCCACTTCCAGTACACAGTTGTCGGTGTAGAATTGTACTCACCCCTAGAAATGCTAACACAAGATAAGTGGGAGTATGTTGTTTCTTTTCTACTTATACAACTAGCTGCCGTACATAAGTAGTTATTGAGATGTATTCATTTGGCACATGAACTGTTTCTGAACTGCTATACTGTGAATATTAATGTACTCACTTCTGCACAGTTTCTGTTTTTTTATTGTTGACATTAGCACAGGATGCTCAAGAAAACTGGACAATTCCAGTACTGAGTATGCCTACATACATCCTTGGTGGACCATGAACACACAGGTATTTTGTACATTTGGGTGGGGATTGTCCTACTATGATACTGTGCGGGGGTTGTAAAGTGCTGCTGTAACATTATTTACTGCTAGAATGGCTGGTTCTGTTATCACAGTCATGTAATGCAATTCCACAACTGCTGGTAAAGTTCCACAGAACAGGTTTTGTGTTACGGCATTCCTATCTTTCCTTTACATTCACTCATTCTGATGCATGATATATCTATTTCAGCAACAACCTGCTATATATCTACTGTTGCTTAGTGGTACTTCATGCAGTCTAGGGTGTCCAAGGTCTGGAGTTCGAGACTGACAGAGGTGTTTTATTTTGCTGCTGAGCAGAACAAGGGCTCTAACATGCAGGATGACTAAGGCACTTTTAAGCAGTTGTAAGCGAGTTTGTGCGGGTTTGTGCGAAGCTTAGCAATACTTAGCTAAGCGCACACAAGCGCACACTCGCGCAAACCCGCTAACTACTGCTTAAAGGTGCTTACTCCCGCTAACCCCCGCGCTCATTTCCTTGAAAGAAATGAAAATGGGGAGATAGGAAAGTGGTGAAAAAGGGGCACAAAGAGGGAAAGACAGTGGGGAAAACAGCTCGGGATGTGCAGGATGGGTGTAGGGAAGGTCCATAGCTGCCCATTTCTTTAACAGCAACAGCTGTGCATATGCTAGAAATTTGAAGGGAAATATGAAACCTTCCACCCCTGAGAGAGGGGTGAGGACAACAAAGTATATTGTTCTGCCAATTAAATATCAGTTTATGTGTCCAGCAGACATGTGTGCAAAATGGGCAGCTATGTATGGGGCGTATTTTTTTTTGGGAGCAGATTGCCTTTTTTTATCACGAGAGAGTTGAATGTGTGGTAGGGGAAGTGGGTATATATGGGGAGGTAGGTTGGGGAGGTAAACAGACAAGACAAGCAAGATGCATACAGGGGCAGAATATGACACATGTGGTGGGTGAACACCATTGATGGGGAAGGCTGTTTGGAAATCGCAAGCCCATGAGCCTACAGATGGCAACAGTGGAACTGAGATCCCCACCCATGGACAGTCACCACTGCACCTTCACAGCCCAGAGGGTGGCTGTGCTGGGGGCTGTGTAGGAGGGGCAGGCTCTCCCATAAGTCGCGCCACACATGCCTCAAGCTGGCATAGAGGATCAGCGACTGGACGCTCGATCTCCCAACGCACCACAGCCTGGACCATTCGGAGGGTGATAGGTGGCCCTCCTCCGGCCACGCTTGCACAGGGGGGATGAGCCCCATCCCCTGCAGCGCTTCCACCTGAAGGTGGCACAGGGCCAACGGTGGAGGAGGTCCCGGGCTGGGCACCAGACCTACTGGTGCCAAGTGCCATCGTCAGCTGAGGTGGGACAGGTCGGTCCCCTGGGATCGGCCTTCCCATATGTTCTAGGTTTAGGAGGATTTAATGACAATATGGGTTGTTAACAGCCAACAGCATTCCAAATTAGTTGTAACAGCATGCAGTAGTATTCCCATTAACTCAACACACCAGTGTTCTAACAGTTGAACAGCAAGCATAACACATGCATATATAGAACAACAGTGGACATTCCAACAGCATGCAGGATTGATTGGTGGCAACAGGCCACCAAGATTGTGGTATTTGAACAGGGCACATGCATCAAAGTAAATGCAGATATTTATGAACCAATAGGACATATGTCCCAACAAATGTTTTGAGATTAGACATACCCATTGACCTGTGGAATTGCATTGTTCATGCACATACAGTAGGGTGTAAAAATATACCTCCATTAACAACTTATATGTACTTATAGTTTACACTACATTCCTATTGACTGCAAATATATATCCCCTACATGTATTATTACACTTGGCAATGTCCGTTGAATTGTGAAATGGGTTTTGCTAGTTCTTTATATACCTGACCTGTATCTGACATTCAGACTGTCCAGGATGCAGATGTTACTGCTACGTATTTATATATTTTATTTATATTTATATATCTACATATCTGGATGTGTTCAGGTGACACTATCAATTATATTTTAACAGCCCCCTACATTTCTAGCAGCACACTGACATTTCTGGGGAACACAATAAAAAGCTACTCATGTGCCAGATTAACCTACACATGCCAGCCATTAATCAACTGTTGAGGACTGTATATATGCTTAACAGCTACTGGCACTCCCTTCTTCCACTTTATATGGGCCTACCCAAGTGTGGGTTGACAGTGCTTAATACAACAGTAATATTTCTATAATGCAAGAGTACAACGACATATCGAAGAAAGTGACACAGACACACTCCAGGAATTATACCTTTATTAATTACATTACACACTTGTCTAGAGGCTCTCTCATTTATTTGATGTTACAGTGCATGCAGAAGACTTATTCAAGACGTATTATACCTTTATTAATGGGTTACAACACTCTTTTTCATGCTCTCTCACTTATTTTATATAACAATGCATGCAGAATAATTACTAACCTGCCTGGTGGCGCAGCCTTAACAGCCTATCTGCATAGGCTTGCTGATTCGCAGCACGGACACTTGCAGCTGTGAAGTAAATGAAGTGATATTGAGACATATACCTATCCATAATATAGACTATAATAGCAATTCTTACATACTTCATTCCATGGCTACCTACTCAGTAGTGGGGCATTTTCCATCACACAGGCTTCCTGTAGACACTGGTTCAGTCGGTCCTGCTTCCGCCTCTTCAGGTCTGAGTAGTGGTGTCTGACCTGCTCACCAGTCCGAGGGACACCTGTGGCACTTGTTAAATCATGTGCTAGATGGTTCCAGGCTTCCGCTTTGTATTCACTACCCTGGAACTGGCCCTGCAGGAGTCTGTCATCATGATTATGGACGAGGAGCCAAACCATCACTTTTGACTCCTCAATGCCCCACCGTTGTGCTCGAAAGCGAGATCCCTCTCCAACACCAGTCATGCTGCCTGCAGATGGGAGCTACAACCAGTTATGGCAAGTATTCCCGCCTATGGGGCTTAAATATGCCTCATTTCCCGCACTTATTTGTGATTGGCCGGTTTTGAAAATCTCAGCTGAAAGCACACCTGCTTAGCACTGGGTAAACTTTCATTAATATGTATGTGTGTGTTGAAAGTGCATGCATATCAAAAGCTGTCATGGCTTAGTGGTTCAGTACTGTGATTATTGTGCACAGTATCCTGGGTTCGAGGCCTGTCATTGCTTTTTATTTTACTACTGACCAGACTGGCTAGGAGGTGTGGCTGTGTTTAGCCGGCTTTGCTCAACTTTGCCCAACGTTGCTCTACGTTGCTCTACTGTGCTCTACATTGCCCGACATTGCCTGACGTTGCCCGATGTTGCGCTAGTTAGCGCGGTGCACAGCTACGCACAAACATGTTTTGTTTGCGCTAATTGATGCGATGCGCAGCTACGCACAAACATGTTTTGTTTGTGCTAGTTGGCGCGATGCGCAGCTACAAGCAAAGCCATTGCGCTAGTTAAAGCAGTGCTAAGCTATGAGCAATTATACTTAAATATGCTTAATACTGCTAAACTTTGCTCAGCAGTGCTTCACATTGCTTAAGATACGTTACTTATGCATTCATCAGTATGCATAACCATTTCACCTTCATATATATATATATATATATATATATATATATATATATATATATATATATATATATATAATATCGTTCACTACTACATAGGCCATTTCAATGCTTTCTACTAATATTTAAATGATAAATGATGTCAGGAATTAGTTTTCTATACAGATTCCTACATAAAATAGAAAGGGGAGTGGTGGGACTCAAACCAGCAATGCCTCCTCTTTGTGCAAAGGCTCTACCAATATGCTATTGCTATTTGGCTTAATTTGCATATAAGTTTCTTATTATCCTCTTCGATCTCTAAACTGCTAACTGTAGCTAAGCAATGGGCAAACCCACGCAAACACACGCAAATACGGGCAGCTGTATTGGGAATAATAAAAAAAAAGGAAAGTTTTACATTTTATAATTGTACAGGCGTTTAGAATGTGGGGGAGTGTAGTGTTGGGTATGTACACTTTTGAACGGACTCGCTCATGTCAGTTGACATTTGCCAATTGAGGGACTTGCAGGGCCGTGGATTTTTGGACTGCTCGGCAGTCCGACACGCCCCCTGCACTCGTGCACGCTCCATGTTAGCCTTAGAGGTAAGTCAGTGCACCCTCATGAACATGCATGGCGCGCTGACATCTTCCTCTTAGGCTGCAGTTTCCATGTAAGACTTATTTTGTCTTACACGGAGGATTAGTGAATCCCGGCCAGTGACTTTAAAGTTATGTTTGCCCATCATTTTGACTGATCATCCACTAATTTGGTTTATACTGTAGTTTGTAATTCTTGTCATTTTTTTTCTATGAGGGAAAGAATTTCAGGAAGCTGTCAGATAGAATAAAGGAACATTGTGGGGCTATCAGAAGTTCTAACTCTCGAAATGCACTAGATAGTCATTCGTTAACTTGTACTAATTTTGAAAAATGTCTATTTTTAGCATTAGAGCAGGTTGAACTGTTTTTTGGGGACTATGCTACACTTCTGGAGGTTACAGAATTCAGGTGGCAACTTTTTCTGGGAGTGGATTCATCTCCTGGTTTGAATGATAATATCAATTTAAATGTGCTTTAAAATGGTTTACATGAATTCACATGACAGACTCACTTTTCACTAGTTTGCTTTGCACTGTACATGGTTTTTCAGGTCAATTCATTACCTTATAATGATATGTGCATATTTTAAGAAGGATGGGGTTATTTCACTGGCTGTTACTATTATACTGCTTTATTGCCATACGATGACATAGAGTGTATATTTACTGATTTGCTTTGTACCTTCTTATTTCTAAAGAAATTCTTACATATTAAAAGAATGAAAGTGTACTCAATTACTGGTTCTGGTGGTGGTGTTTTTTCCTATAGCTGTTGAAGTTTTTGCCAGTGTAAAGTTCTTTTTTCGTTTTGCAGCTTGTCAGTTTTATTTGCACATATATATATATATATATATATATATATATATATATATCACTTTTTGTCATTGATTGTAGCTCTCCACAATAAATATCCAAAACAAAGGATCTACACTTTTTATTGACCTTGTAGACAGCTTTATGGAAATTGTCGCCCTAAAACATTTTATAAGTTGTCTCATGTTTTCTCCAATGTCCTAATTTGTCAAACAATATGGTGCAATATGCAAAATATATAGTTATATATTATCACTGAAGGCAAGACTCTCAGATCAAGACACTAAAAATGTCAGATTGTCAGAAATAGACACCACCAAATAATACCTGTGACACACGCTATAGGTCAAATGCATAGACTTAAATATACTTAGGCTCTTAAAAGTAGTCTGTCAAAACCCAAACCTCAAAGGCCTCCCAGATGCAGTAATTACAATACCTGTCCATATTATCTACAATAAGTAGCCTCAGCAAACCCAATGCCAGACTAGCAAAGTGACTCAACATAACTCATTCATCGTCTACTCACAGTGTCTCAGTGACCAAGCCATAATGCAGACCACCACGCAGTCAAATATTCTGGTCATATGACATTCCATTGTGAAGCACTCTGATGTCCCACTCTCTAGACTAGGTATGGAGAGGGTCACAGTCAGTTGCCTGTCTGGGCCATGTCCACAAGATCATACCTGCAATCCGATTGTTGAACTACTAATACCAGTCCATTTGGGAGTAAATTATTTCAATACTACTTCCAGCGACTAAATCAAGAGAGACATTATAGAGCTCTTTTACTTTTTGTCCCAGGCTGGAACTGAGCAGCGTTCTACTTTCTAGAAGGATGATGCCACAAGCAAGGAGAAGATAACTGACTTTAATATTTGGCTTAGTTTTGATATCATTCAAAGGGGGTACAATATTTACTGGTCTGGGAGGATATGATTAACAGATCATGCTGTTTTGCCAAGGATGGTCGGCACCTATTCCATCAAGGCTTTCAAATAATGGCTAAAATGTTTCCACCCTATAATGCATTTTTAGGCATTGCCAACCTGATTGACAATCTGGCATAACTATACCAAGCCAGGATAATCTAAATGTATGACTCCTCAATGCCAGGAGTCTAAAAACAAAAAACTCGACTCCCTGCAAGTCCTCATCAACATAGAGAATGTAAACTTTTGTGTAGCTGCTAAGACATGGTTTAAGGCTATGGAGTGCACACCAGCAGTGCAAAGTCTTAATGCCTTCCACATATTTATTTCAGCTACAGCACAGGTAGGGACAAAATGTGGATGTGTCATAATTTACATCAAAAACAAATGCACCCCATTATGATATATCTAAGCTTCTCCACATACTATAAGCAAAGTTCCATACCATATCCTTGTGAGACATACCTTCCTATCTATAACCCAGGAACAAAAAACACTGACTTAAATGAAATAGTCACTCTACATTTAATCCAACTTGATATTCAAGGACAACTTCAACTACCCCACTATAAACTGAAATTCATACATGACTCCAAACATGCAGGTCCAAAGATTCATAGACTCTTTCAACACAAATGCCCTGGATTAGGTAGTCCATTTTCCCACTAAGGGTGATAACATCCTTGCTCTAATCCTAACCAACATGGTAGAACCTTGCACCCCCAGAGTGTAACTTCTGCACTGATCAGATTAGACCATAGCGGTGTCTCCTTTCAAATAAAAATAAAACACTGAACACTAGCTAACCCCAGAACTTTTAGGAATTAATCCAAGGCAAACTTTCTATTATTAAGTGACATCCTGGCATAATTCCAGGCACTACTTCCTATGCAGAACCATTACAAAAAAAAAACAGTCTGTATTAATGTATATGTTTACAGCTGCAAAGAGGCAGTGATACCTACTTGAAATAAGAACAGGGCAAACTCAAAAAACAAGCCACCCTGGTGGAATCCCAGTATCAATAGGTTATCTAACAAAAGGAAGAAAATTGTGACCAATACTCAGCAAAGTAAGAACTCACACTAACTAAGCAACTAAGGGGATTAATTAAGTCTACTAAAAGTAACCTCACAGGCTAAAAATAATTGCGAGACATTCTTAAAATATGCCCTTGACCTAAATGTAATAGACAACAGTGTACCAAACTAATTGTAAATGGAGCCAAATATTCTGAGCTGGAGGCTATAGCAAATATACTGGCTGATAAATAAACTCCTTAGTCATCCACTGGATTGCCAGCTGGATCATGTTAAAACACAAGATGTTGAAGGAGACTATCTCCACAAAAAGACCTGTCACTGGTGGAGCCCTCAGGGCTTGCTGTTTCTCTATTTCGGCATCTATTAATCTGAAGTTAATTCTAAAATCAAAGGTCTCTGGCCAAGCAAGTTCACAAATGATTGCAGACTAGGCATAGTCATACAATGCCCCAAAGACACACATACCTTCCAAGAAGGCCTCATGCAAACTAATAAGTGGTACTAGAGTCACTGTCTAATACTCAACACCAAGAAATATATGATAGTATCTTTTAGAAAGATGGCCATGCCTCAACATTATTTCACTAATATTAAATCCCTAAAAATAAACCCAGTGGTCAGGGATTTGAGAACAAATGTAGACAGAGAATGCACTAGAATGGCATCCAGGTTCAAAGATGACACCGTTCCATTGTACTAGACCCTCATAAGACCAATCATTGAGCACAATGGACACTTCAACATGTACCTGACCAGGTATATGCAACAACTGGAGCATACACAGAGGTTCTCACAAAAAGAATACATGGTGTAGACAACATGTGCTATGTGGGATACCTCAAAGCCCTATCATTATACATGGTCTCCCTATCTTTATACATGGTCTCCCTATCTTTATACATGGTCTCCCTATCTTTATACATGGTCTCCTACTGACTGCTAAGAGGCACTCTATGCCTGGCCTAGAATGCATCCTGTGATGCAGCCCTGATACACCTGTTGCACATCCTTAAAACAAATATCATCAAAAATACCCAATCTAGGAACTTAAACCTCATAGGTTCATAGGTGTTTACTAGGCTAATGACCATGCGGGCCTTTTTTATCCTAGTCACGCATCCCAAATCTCTGACAACTTTTGGTACCCTTGATAGGTGTAAGCAGGGACTCCGGAGATGAAGCATTTACAAGCAGGGGCCTGGGAGATTTATCATTTACAAGTTGCCTATGTCCATTACAGACATAGGTGCCAAGCCAGTGATGAATTTCCTGTTCCCTATCCAATTATACAAGTTACATTTAATTGGGTTAGGGAGGAACTCTGCATCATATTGATGAGGAGCCTGTTCTAGAGACAGGGTAGTCTCTGGGATACATACCTGTCTCTCCAGCAGGTCCTATTATATCAGAGGCAAGGTTAATGTCTTTAGAATGGGTAATTCTGGTGCTGTTTTTTGTGAGTATGTAGGAGGTCCATCAGAGTGGAGTCTGACAGTGCCCTGTATGCTGGGTATTGATATCCCCTCAACAGCCTGTAAGAGACAGAATACAGGGATAGGGCCTAGAGGCGGTCATCATAAGACATTTTACTTACACCCTGTATTCTTTTAGTGAGGAACCCTCTGTGGACATTATATCCATTTGTTGAATATGCCTAATTAGGAACAAGTCAAAAGGGACATTGTACTCAATGATAGATCTGATGAATTCCAAATACAGTGGAATAATAACTTCCTTGGACTTAGATGCCCTACCTTTGTCTATAAGTTGTGCAGCATAGAACGATTTCCTCACTACTGTAAACACATGATGGTCAAAGGCTAGCTTATAGTCTATGCATGTCCCTAAATCCCTGACTACTGGATGAACTCTAAGGAGTGTGTTGTTAATTTAATAGTTACCAGTTGTAGATGACTCCCTGAAGGATACGATTATGCATTTCTTGACATTTAGTTTTAGTCCATGGCTCTGACACCAGTTGTTCGTCTGTATCAGCCCTTCCTTGAGAACATTTGTGTCTGTGTGGGATTCAATGACAGCATCTAATTTGCAATCATCTGCAAATTTAGTCAGCTAGAGACCATTGACATTGGCCTTGACTTCAGAGAAGTAAATGCCAAAAAGGATCAGCCAAAGGACTGATCCTGAAGGGTCTCTACTTGTGACTGGCCTCTTTGTAGAGGTGGACTCTACAATTCTAACTTACTGGGTCCTGCTGTGAGACATTTGGCTATCCACTGGGTGACGTATGAGTTTATACCTAACCTCCTGAGTTTGTCAACAATGCCTGAATGGGGTATTGTGTCAAATGCCTTGGCCAGGTCAAGGTAGGCCATTTGAATAATTTTTCCCTCATCCATTGCTTTAGTGACCTTCTCAAAGAAGTCCACCAGGCTGAAGAGCCATGACCTACTGGGTTGGGTCCAATGTCTGGAGATTTAATATATTATTATTGATCATTTCCATGTTAATTCTTTCTGTTGGCTTTGCATACAAGACTAGTGACACTTATGAGTCTATAGTTTCCAGGATCTGTAGATGGCCTAACTTTGGGCAGAGGAATGATTGTTGCTGTTCTTCATTCATGAGGCACAAGGCCTGTTTGGAGGCTACAGTTAAATCATAATTCTACAGGTCCTGATAGGTCATGCTTCATGCTATTTAGAAGGCAACCTGGGATACTGTCTGGCCCCATTGATGCAATGTTCTTGGCCTTGGAGAGATCACTGGGGACCAATTCCCTAGTAATAGCAGGGGGAGTTTTATTTGATGGTATTTCCTGAGGGAAGGTTGATGGGGAGAGAGGGATAAAGTTGGAGCTGAATTTGTTGCCATTAAGTTTGCTGTATCTTCTGGCTTAGTATAGGTAGCTCCATTTACAATGAGCTCTGGACACAATTGTGTGTTGCCTTTGAGGTTGCAGACATAACTAAAGAATGCTGTGTGGCTCTTCTTGGCCTGGGAGGTCAAATTTACCTCAGATTTGGCTTTAGTAGACTTTATTTGTCCACTGACTTGCTTGGTTAGCTTGATGAGAGTGCTTTTATCCTGCTGTGTGCTATATCTCCTAATATTTCACATGATTTTCTTCCTTCTGTTATATAGCTTATTGATTTTGTGATTCCACCAGGGCAGCTTGTTTTAGGAATTAAATCTGTACTTCTTCTTGGTGGGTACAGCTGCCGCTATGCAGCTATTAACATGCTTGTATAGGGTTTCTATGAACAATTCTGCATAGTCAGCAGTGTTGTCAGGGTTTGTAAGAGCTTCAAATTTTGCCAGGTCATCACTTAATAGCAGGAAAGTAGCCTTAGAGAAGTTCCTGAATATTCCAGGGTTAGCTGGGGGTCCAGGTTTTATTTTTACTTCAAAGTAGATCATTTTGTAACCTGACCTTTCCAGGGAAGACATTGCACTGTATCTACAACATAAATAAAACATGGTTGATGGACAAGTATGTGTATCAGAAATTACCACTTTTCTGGACCAGGTATCCCAGCCTTGTGAAGCAGAATTTTTTCCTGCATTTATTCAAGTGCGACTTGAAGAAGTGGATGAAGAATTGTAAATTTGACCTTGGTCTGAAACCTATGTCTCGATTAGAAAGAAAAAGGTGGTAAATGCTGACCACTTATGACCAAGCTATATACTGTAGATCCCCTAAAAGAACTGTGGTATCAAAACCTGTCCAGTACATTTGAGAAACATGGCTATACTTAAGAAGGCCCTTTAGGGTCATTAGCCAAGTAATCATCTACGTACCAATGCATCTTTAAACAGATAATTAACAACAGTGTGAAAGATGTTGTAAAGACCACTGAAAGTTGTTTTCTCATTACTCCTATACACAGACTCGCATTGATAGTGCTTATGTCCATTTAGATTTTTGGAATAAAATGAATGCATTTAAAACTCTTGTGTGCCCCTTCTCTAACCACAATGCTTTGTGTTAGGATATAACAATAGATTTAAGAATATTCCTGATTGTCTGTATAATCCCAGTTTACATGACAACATTTAAAAGAATTGAAAGAATACCTTCATGAGGAAATTGATGACTATATTCCACACAATGATAATGACACAGAAAATCAATGAATATTATGAAATTCTTTACAGGCGCATGTTAGAAAATGGGAAAACAGATTCATAATAAGATTGATGAATGAGATAAGCAAATTCTAAAAAAAATCAGGAAGAATTATACAAAGTTAAACTAGATCAGCAAAAATAAAACCAAATAATGTAGATATTATAAGGAAATTAACAACAGTGTAAATAGCTTTAGGAAAACTTATACACTTATTCAGTGATTCCTAAAAATTATATAGGTTAGCTAACAAAAGCAAAACAACAACTAGAAGAAATCAAATCATATCAGAAGCAGAGCCCTTTCCTGGTGCTCTTCAAATGCAATTTGAATCAATGGATAGGTAACCACAAATTCATGGATAGGGAACTGCAAATTCATGCTTGAGGTAGCACCTAAGTTCCTTGGAGACAGGGGTAATTTGTAACATACTCAAGGCATAGACACAAACTACAGTAGAACCTCTGTAAGAGGACCATCTAAGGGACTGTAACAAACTGGTCAACATATGAAGGTGGTCAACATAAGGAACTAGGCCTACTGTTCTGATATGTGCATGCACTTTACTTTCTTGTACAGCTTTCATTAGCGAATATCATATGAAATCATACATAATGAAAACAGCAAACTCATGCATACAGTATCATACAAAATCAATACATTTACTGTTTTCTCACGGTTTAATCATTTTTCCTGAAAAAAGAGTCAATCTTGGTCTGTTTCTTATTCTTATTACAAAGATAAGTGGAGAAAGCACTTTCAACGTTGGCTGCACCACTCAGCATACCTGGGCATTTTTCCAGAGCAAATGACTTCAACTGCATTATCAGATGCATGACTTCCTCTTCTTTTGCAGTCTCTACAATTTCTGTGGCATCCTCACTTGCTTCTTCCACTTCTTCAGCTGCTACATGCACTTTTACACTGGTCTGAACTTTGGTCAATATCACTTGGAAAATTTCTTCTGGGTCAGGTTCATTGCAGGTTGCCATCTGATCATCCATCGCAACAAACCCTTCGAAATCTACTCCTTCAAATTCTGCCACGGGACATGGACTGTCTGATGGGGCCAAAACATAGTGCTCTTGGCTTGTGACAAATCCAACTTTCTTGAAGCACTTCTGTATTATTTCCGGAACTTTATTCCAAGCAAAACTGATCCAGACGACAGCATCAAGAGCATAAACTGATGCAGCGGATGAAGTTGCTTCCACAGATGGACCACAGGTTTGGGTTTTAGTAATGACCCACTGCAGGAGCTGGGCTTGGTAGTACATTTTAAATGTTTTGGGGGTGCCTTGGTCAAGAGGGTGGATTTTTGAGGTCGTGTTTGGAGGCAGAAATTTTAGTGTCACGTTTGTGAGATGATTCACTTGTGAGTGGCCAGGACAGTTGTCTACTGTCAGTAGAATAGACCATTTCTTCTTCTTCATTTCTTGGTCAATACCCCTTACCCACTCCTCAAATAGGGCACCAGTCATCCATATGCATTCGTTTGATCTCCAAGTGATGAGAAGGTCTTCAGGCTTCTGGTTCTTGAATGCTTGTGGCTTTGTTGATTTACCAGTCATGAAGGGCTTTAGTTTCTCTCCAGTTGAGCTAGCGCAAAGCAGAACTGTGAAATGTTCTTTGGAAAGTTTTCCACTCTTACATTTGTCACCCTTCATGACATGGCTCCTGTCAGGCATCACCTTGAAAAAGAGTCTGCACTCATCAGCATTAAATATGTCATCATCTATGAAGCCTCTGGCGAAGTCCAGGAACTTTTTGATGAACTCTTCCACAACTTCCACTGGAACTTTATTGGATTCACCACACAAGACTTTCTGGGAGATCTCGTGTCGCAATTTAAATTTCTCAAGCCAACCACTTGATGCTGGGAAATCAGCTACCTCATATTCATGTGGGAATTTTTTAGGAACTCCTTAGCTCATTGGCCTGGAGATTCAGTTGTTAACTGCTCTCATTTGTTTGAACCAGCTTAATGTGGCTTTATTGACTTCATCAAGGGAAGTGTTCCTCCTTTTCCACTGTAGGTCTCTGCTTTCCTTACCGTATCTCTCCAAGTACTCATATTTATGTTTTTGGATGTTGCTAACTGTGGTCTTTGCTGACACCAACATGTTCCATCGTCTTTCTTTGGCTTCTGCTTTCCAGAATATCTAGAAGATCAACTTTTCCTGCAATGTCAACTCTTTCAGTTCTTTCCATTGGGCCATCATGTCTTGATTAACTGTAACATTTTTCAGTAACTGTAGGATGTACCGACAATTCAGACCAGTCTTTCACACTGAAAAAATCTTCAGCAACGTGATAAACAATAGGATGTTAGGCCTAATCCAACATGTGGTAATAACAAAACATGAAAAAAAACTTATGCTAAAGAAAAATGAATACAGCTAAGGGGCAAAGTCCACATTTTTTATCCCATGGAGTAGAATGGACTCAACTGGTTAATTTAGAGGGTAAATTAATATTGTGTTTCACAGTCCAAGTGGTCAAGATACAAATTACAGAGGTGGTCAATATAGAGAGATCGGTCTTCCATTGAGTACATGTAGTGCATGTCCAGTCTATGAAAATTAGGTCAACTTAAGGAGGAGGTCAATGTAGGGAGGTGGTGAACTATGGAGGTTCTACTGTAATACCAACTTCTTGCCATTGGGGGCCATCTATTGGGTAAAATCAGGTTATATTGGCAAGGCTTGTAAGAGGTCTTAAGCTGTTAGCCTAGTAATCTCCTCTGAACCCCTGAATCAGAGATGTATAATAGCATTAATGCACTAACAAAGAAAGTGACTTGTGATACAGAAGTGAGTTGCCTGTCAGGGGCCAGGATTCACCAGGTCATGCAAGCATTCACGTCACTTACCCAAAGTACCAGTATGACTCAGTCATACACCATGTGGGCATGAATAACCTGAGATGTACATCCTTGGACTAGATGAAGAGAAACATGTTTGAACTCTCATATTATGTGTCACAGGCAGGTATGAGCCTAGCACTGAGCAGCATTCTACTATCTCCAAGGATGATGCCCCAGTACCAGCAGGTATGAGCCTAGCACTGAGCAGCATCCTACCATCTCCAAGGATGATGCCACAATACCAGCAGGTATGAGCCTTGCACTGAGCGGCATCCTACCATCTCCAAGGATGATGCCACAATACCAACAGGTATGAGCCTAGCACTGAGCACCATTCTACCATCTCCAAGGATGATGCCACAATACCAGCAGGTACAAGCCTAGCACTGAGCAGCATCCTACCATCTCCAAGGATGATGCCACAATACCAGCAGGTATGAGCCTAGCACTGAGCGACATCCTACCATCTCCAAGGATGATGCCACAATACCAGCAGGTACAAGCCTAGCACTGAGCAGCATCCTACCACCTCCAAGGATGATGCCACAATACCAACAGGTATGACCCTAGCACTGAGCAGCATCCTACCATCTCCAAGGATGATGCCACAATGCCAGCAGGTACAAGCCTAGCACTGAGCGGCATCCTACCATCTCCAAGGATGATGCCACAATACAAACAGGTATGAGTCTGGCACTGAACAACATCCTACCATCTCCATGAATGATGCCACAATACCAGCAGGTATGAGCCTGGCACTGAGCAGCATCCTACCATCTCCAAGGATGATGCCACAATACCAGCAGGTATGGGCCTGGCACTGGGCAGCATCCTACCATCTCCAAGGATGATGCCACAATACCAGCAGGTACGAGCCTAGCACTGAGCAGCATCCTACCATCTCCAAGGATGATGCCACAATACCAGCAGAAAATGATCAACTTTAAGAACTGCCTTAGCTGCTGGTATCATTTCAAAGGGATCCAATACTTGTCGGCTGTGAAGGACATGGTTGATAGACCACACTGGCCAAAACATTATTCACCACTATACTGAACTTTTTTAGGAATTACCAAACAGACAACTCTTCCAACATAACAAAAGCTAATCAGAACAAGCTGAAGGTGTTACTGCTCAGTGCTTGGAGCATCAACAGAATTTGCATTCCCTAGAAGCTGTCCTCACGGTGGAGGATGATGATGTCTATGCAGTTACCAAAACATGGTTCAGAGACACAGAAAGCACCCCAGCAGTGCATGGCTATAATGCCTTTCATACATTCTGACCTCCCACTGAACATGAAAGAACAAAAGGTGGAGTGTCTATCTACATACAGGAAAAGCACACCTCATACCTTGTCAAACAATATGACATACTTGAGCTACTCCATGACCAACTGACCATGGGAAAAATCCATTACCATACCCTTTCTAACTACAGGTTTACCACTATGAACCAGGAAACCCATACATAGGTGCATAGGTTCATAGGTTCAAGGGAGGTTACTAAGCTAATGGCCCTAGGGCCTTTACAAGCTTAGTCTTGTAAAAAAAAAAAAAAAAAACAGTGAGTACCCTAATTGACCATAGTTATATGGTCATTGTTTGCAGAGCAATTCTATGAATAGCACCAACTGCCCCTGTCATTGAGGGACATAGGTGCCACCCTCAAGGTGGTTACCCATCCAATTGTCAAGGCTGCACTTAAGTAGGGTCATTGAGAAGCTCTGCATTACATGAAGTGGGAGCTTAATGCAGAGGAGCGGCAATCTTTGGAAGACATTTCTGTCTCTCCCTCATGTTCTGTTAATGTCCCAGGCTAGGTTGAGATCCATGGTGTGAGTGACTCTTGTCCCATTTTATTTGCGGATGTGCAGCATTTCCATTAGGGCAGGGTCAAAGACTGCTCTGTAGCCCAGCCACAGGTCACCTCTCAGCAGCCTGTGTAATACAAAGTACAGTGACTGGGTTTTCAGTGTTTCCATGTAGGTTATGTTTTGGAGGCTCTGAATGCTCTTGGTTTGAAACCTCTGTAGTCACTTCAACTGCTGCAGGTGCCTGGTGAAGTGCATACAGAAGGAAGCATTCTACTCAATTAGTGGTTCAATAAGGGTCAAGTACAGTGGAGGTATGACCTCCCTGGTCTTGGATGCAATGCCTTTATTTATGAGATGTGCAGTGTAGATATCTTTCCTTACCACTATGGACATATGGTGATCACAGTTTAGATTACTATAAACCAGTGTTCCCAAGTCTCTCACCACTGATTTTGAGCTTAGAGGGATGCTGTCTATATCATAATTAGCAGGAGGTACTTCTTTGCCAAAGGGAATAATGAGGCATTTTTTTACATTTAGTTTTAGCATGTGGCTTTAGCATCAATCATTGTCTGTGTTGCTCCCATCTGTAATATGTTGACATCATTTGGTGACTCTATGATTGCTCCTAGTTTATAGGCATCTGCAAACTTGGTAAGTCATAGGCCATCTACTTTTGTGAGGACTTCAGAGAAATAGATTCCAAACAGTAGAGGGCCCAGTACAGACCCTTATGGTACACCACTGGTAACTGGTAACTTTACTGGTGGAAGTGGACTCCCCAACTTTGACAGTGTGCTTTCTATTGGTGAGCCAGTTTGCTGCCTGTCTAGTGATGTATGAATTAATCCCCAGCTGGGAGAGTTCTCCAATGATTCCTGAGTGGAGAGTAGCCTAGACTAAATCAAGATAGGTGGTATGTACTGCTTTTCCCTCATCCATGGCTTCGGTGACATTCTCAAAGAAGTCCACCAGGTTCAATAAGCAAGACCTACACTTGACAAAACCATACTGGATCGGGTCAAGTGTTTGAAGGTTGCCTATGTCCTGGTTGATAAGGTCCATGATGATACTTTCCATGGCCTTGCAGATAAGGCTTGTCAGGCTAATGGGTCTATTGTTCCCAGGATGGGTTGATAGACCCCCTTTGTGCAAGGGTATAACTGTTACTGTTCTCCACTCACCAGTGTTCAGGCTGTGGTTAAAGACAGTGCTAAGTGGTTCCAATAGGTCTTATTTTAGATTGTTTAGTAAGCAGCCTGGGATATTTTCTGGTCCCACAGAGGCTGTATTTTTGGCCTTGGTGAGTGTTTGTATGACCTGTTCTTTGGAGATACTCAGTTGAGGCTGGTGTCAGGAATGCTATGGGGTATGGCTGGTGGGGATTTGGGGTGAAGTTATCACCAAATCTGTCAATTTCTTCAGTTTCAGTGTAAAAGGTGCCATCCAATATAAGTTCAGCACACAGATGAACATTCCCTTTTAGGTTTAGGATATAGCTAAAAAATGTCTTATGATAGTCTTTAACTATGGATGCAAATATTGTCACATAACTAGCTTTAGAGGACTTTACAAGGTTTCTGATGTGTTTGTTTAAGCTGTAGAGGGTAACTTTCCTTTGCTGAGTTAAGTTCCCTCTTGTTTTTCAATATCAGTTTCTTTCTTTTGTTATATAACTTATTTATATTTGCAGTCCACCAGGGTGGCTTGTTTTTTCCAGAGGACATGGTTTTAGACATGGAAGGTATAGGTGAGTAAATACATTTGTTTAAGTGGCTATACAGGGTTTTTCTATAATCCTCTGAATAGGAGTCTTTGTTGGTTATGTTACCAAGGGGTTTGAAAGCTTTTATACCATCATTTAGAAGGCTGTAGTTTGCTTTGGAGAAAACTTTCAGTTGTTTTGCTGCTGTAGGGGTGTCAGGTCTGATCTTTGCTTCAAGTGAGACAGATTTATGGTCTGACTTAACCAGGGAAGGCAATACACTGGGGGTAGTGCAGTAATACCCCCCCCCCCCATGTTGGTGAGTACTAGGTCTAGCACATTTGATCCACTTGTGGGGGTACAGGCTAACTGTTCCAGGGCATTTGAAACAACAAAGTGCAGGATCTTCAGAGTGATTGTGTGCATGTGTAAGTTGCCCAATTGATGGACAGGTAGTTGAATTCTCCCATGACCAAGGTGTTTGGCTGTATATTAAGTGACTCTGTGAAGCTCAGATAGGTGGTGGGTTTCACCTGGTTAATGGTGGGAGACCTGTAGCTAGCTATGATGTGGCAGGGTATTTTACCTACAGTTATTTGGACCTGGAATAACTCAAGAGAATCGTACTGTTTCACCAGTCTCAAGGTGCTTATGGATTTAATGAAAATGGATACACCTCAACCGTTGGTTCTTTCACACTCATATTGGGGTATGAATGTGTGAAAGTGATTGTAGCCTTGTATGGCTGGGGTGCTCTCTGTGGCCTGGAACCAAATCTGAGTGCCTGCACAGATGTCACCATATTCCAAGGTGAGGAGAGCTTCCAGGGAGTGCTGTTTACTGTTTAGGCACCTACCATTAAGCAGCGTGACCTTGAGTTTGTCTATGGTGGATTTTTTTATGTCAAAGTTTTTTTGTTTTGACATAGCCTAAAAAAGGCACTATCTGGGAAGCAAGTGTCTTTGTCAGTATCTGAAAGCCTTGAGGAGACAGGTGAAGACCATATCTGACAAAGCATCATGGTCTGTTGACCATGTGTTCACAGGCTGACAGATACTGGATCTCCATGGAGTGACATTAGAAGCTAAGCCAATGGTTGAAAGCAATCATTTTTTTGTCTGTACTGTGGCATCATCATAGGTGAAGGGAGAATGCTGTTTAGGGCTATGGATATACCTGCTTGCGACACATGATCTGAGAGTTTGGTCATGTCTCTCTTCATATAGTCCAGAGAGGTACAGCTCAAGTCATTCATCCCATCATATAAAATGAGAGAGTCATAACTGTAACTGTTGCTGAGTGACTTGAGTGCGTTCATGATTTGATGGAACTTTGTACTTGACAGGAAGATGACCATGACATTTTCCTTGCCCATCCTGGTGAGGAGAACATCTGTGTGTCTCACTATTGAGTCGCCTATGAGCAGGACATTTGGTTTTGAGGTGTTTGACTTAGGGGCTTAATTGCCGAGACACTGATATGCATGTTGTTATGTGTAATGGTGGATTCTGTTCATGTACCAGTATGTGTGGTTTGTTTGGTGAGTGCCTCTGTGTATGTGGGTTTATGTGTCATGACTTTACCTTATGTGAGAGGAGAGGTGTATGCGCTGACAACCTGTTTGATGTCTTGCTTATTGTTACATGATGGGAATGATTCAAGTTTCTTGGTATACTTAACATTTCTCACACACTATGCTTGCTTTAGGAGCAGGTGGTTGACAGCATACATAAGACAATTGCTGCATTGTCTCAGGATGCCCATGTCAAGCAGGCTGGCTGGAGAAATGTTGGGAAAATGATTGTCCATAGTAGCAGGTAATTCCTAAGTACTAGTTCCTGAGAGGGCAAATTAAATCACTTATTGCTCTGGGATTAACAAGGTGGCTTATTCTATAGAAGATTAGGAAAGAAAAGTTGGGTGATGCTGCTCAGTGCTCAGCTGAGGTGCCTGCAGTTCAGAAGTGTGCAGCCGAGTTGCCCAAAGAGCAGTAGGGAGCCTGAGGAAGATTTCACTGACTGGAGAATAGGGGAAAAATGTATTTCTATGTATTTGCATCTGTACAACGCACTGCTAATCCCCATTGCATGCAAGGCTTATATACAGGGGAAATTAAACAGTTTTAAACTAGTCTCATATAGGAGATCACACAATGAGCCTTCATGCAGCAATCCCCAGCTCAGACAAGGCTATATCACACTCTTCAGCCACAAGGATGTAGGGGAGCCCTTCTTAATGTAAGATAGCTGGATTTGAGTTCATGTGTATCAAAAACAGGCTAGATTTAGCAAGTCTGGATTTAGTCCATGCTAATCTAGGCAATATTTCACTGCAAAACAAGTGCAGGTAATAATCAGGCACAAACAGGAAAAACAGTCAAGAGGGCACAATTTAATGCAGTGAAAGAGTAAAATACAGATGAAAATGTGCAGATCAAACTCAAAATAAGTGTAAATTCTTGTTCTTAGCTTTGGATGGCTTGGAGTCAAGCGGAAACACTCTGGATCTCTGGCAAATGATGCCAAATGCACAGCAGCTCTGGTTAATTTAATTAAATCTCTTATCTGCCAAGGATGGACCCCCTCAGAGTGTGGCTAAGATGTCAAGCAGATGGGAGCTCTGGGAAAATGCAAAACACAAATAAGATCTTTCCTGAAACTGATATAATTTTAAGAAATATTTAGATAGTTCACTACCTGCATTCCTCAAGTTCACAGGGGAATGCTAGGTTAACTTCCTTGAATGGCCATTTTAAACCTAGCCAGTAACCTGAGGTGAGAATCAAACCCTGTATCTTGTGTTAAATTAAACCTTGTACTCTATCTCTGTTAGGTAAATACCTTAACTAGTAAGCCAGTCCCTAACATCATACCTGAAGTTACTAGAATCTCTCACCATCCAGCCCATTACCATACTAGTGGGTGATTTTAACTACCCCTCTATGAATTGGGAGGCATTCATGACTATGGACATGCAGGCCCAAAGATTTCTTGACTATGTAAATTGAAATGTCCTGGAGCAGCTAGTCTGCACACCCACTTGGGAGAACACATATCCTACATCTGGTGCACACAGAGATGGGTGAGTGCTGCACTTCCATGTGATGTCCTCACTGCTAAGATCAGATCACAAAGCTATCTCCCTTGAAATAAAGATAAAACTAGACATCCCCACATAACCAGAAAAAATTTTAAGAACTTCTCTAAGGTAAATTACCCCCTGTTAAGGCATGGCATAGCTATTTTCCAAGATGCCCCAAATACAGAAAACACAAAACCCTATTCAGTAGCATACACAAAAGGCCTGTATGACCATATAAACATCTGTGTAGAAATGGCAGTACCAGACCAAAATAAACCCAGGTAAAACTGCAGAAGAAAGCCAGCCTGGTGGACTCCCTGCTATTAATATGTTGCACAACAAAATAAAGAAAATCCTGCCAAGAAGTAAGAGGAAATGTGCACAACAGAGCAGTAAGTCCCTCAGAATTCTCATGCTAAGGATAACTATATAGCATTTTCAGTTATTTCCATGATATTAAGTGCAACACCCAACAATGTGTGGAATTAATTGACATCTCTTATAGTCAGCCAAAAGATATAGCAAGTCTACTGGCTGACAAATTCAGCCCAAATTTCACCTCCCCATCACCCCAAGTTCTCCCCCAAGAAATACCAAGAAATACCGTCTACCACTCCCCCGCCATCATCACCAAAGAACAGGTTGCCACTGCACTCTCTAATGTTAAAAATGGCAAAATAATATACCAGATTGCCTCTTAAACAGCTTAAATCAGGACTTATCAGGCCCATTAGGATCTCTATTTAACCACAGCCTCTGGACTGACTTTGTCCTGATAGACTGCAGGTCAGCAACAGTCATCCCTCTGCATAAAGGGGGACCATCTACTGACCCATGAAATTACAAACCCAAAAGTTTGACTAGTCTTATATGTAAGACCATGGAAAGAATACTCATGGACCTGATAAATAATGACACAGGAGACCTCCAAACACTAGGCCCAACCCAGTTCATCTTTGTGAATGGCAGGTCCTGCCTACTGAGTCTAGTGGATTTCCTTGAGAAACTCATTTAGGCCATTGATGAGGTTAAAACAGCACATACCGCCTACCTCAACCTGGCCAAACCATTTGTCACAAATACCGCTTACCTCAACCTGGCCAAACCATTTGAAACAAATACCGCCTACCTCAACCTGGCCAAACCATTTGACACAAATACCGCCTACCTCAACCTGGCCAAACCATTTGACACAATTCCGCACTCAATTATTATAAATAAAGTCATACAACTAGGCATAAATCCCTATGTAACCAGAAGGGTAGCCAATTTACTCATGGACAGAGTACCTATGATTAAAGTGGGTTAATCCACATCCAGCAAGAGGCCAGTTACTAGTGGTGTGCCACAGGGCTCAGTACTGGGACCACTCTTGTATGGAATATGCATCACTGAAGTCAAGACTAATGCAGAAGGTCTCTGGATGACAATGTCTGCTGATGACTGCAAGCTGGGGGGCAATCATTTAATCTCCCAGATCAGACAAATGATTGGTGCCATAACCATGGTCTAAAACTAAAACCAAAAAATGCATTATCATATCCCTTGTGAAGTCAAATACCCCTGCAAATTACAACAATAGCACACCCATTAGATTAGACTCAGAAATGAAAGATCTAGGTACACAGATAGATAGTAGCCTGAACTTTGACCACTATGTGTCCACAGTGGTGAGGAAATCCTTTTATGTGGCACAACTTATAAATAAGGTATAGCATCTAGATCCAAGGAAATTATAGTCCTGCTGTACTCAGCCCTCACTAATTGAGTAAAATGCACCATTTAGTATGTACTTGACTAGTACTTACAGCAACTGGAATGACTTCAGAAGTTACTCACAAAGAAAATACAGGGTGTAAACAACATGAACTATGTGGATGGACTGAAAGCCCTATTCCTTTACTCTGTCTCCTACTAACTATTAAGGCTGACCTATGCCTGACTAACAAAACACTCACAAATCCAATCCTGATTGAGCTGCTAGACATCCGCAAGTCAAATAACATGAGTGTCACCCAGTCTAGAGATCTAAACTTAGTCAGCAACTCAAACAAAACATGAAGAGACATACATGTGTCTCAGAGATTGCCCCTTCATTAGAACAGGCTTCCTATTCACATTGAGCAGAGCCCTTCCCTGGCCTTTTCAAATGCAGTGTGGATCAATGGATGGGGAATCGCAAATTCATATCTGGGGTAGTGCTTATGTGGACAAGGGTAATCTATAAGGTGCTCAAGGAATAGCCACAAATTCATGTCATCCTCTTGTCCCTAGAGGACATATAGTGGGTAAAATCATATTAAATTGCCTAGGCTTGTAAGGGTAATTAAGTTGTTAGCCTAGTAATCTTCTATGAATCCTTAAGAAATGTTATTTATTTTCAAAAAGCTTTATATAGTTGTAAAATAGTATCAAAAGTGGATAATGCTATAGAGAAGTATTTACATGAAATATCACCAGGATGTTAAATGCACAAAAGGCATTACCATAAGTAGGGCTATTTCTGTAAGGAAAATTAATGATGCTTTAAAAAGTGAAAGAAAGGAAAAACTAAAGGATTAGCTTATAAGATACTTTGTTATATATTATCAGCAGTGCTAAGGGATATTAAGGATGTTAATATAAACAAACATCAGACAGGCTGTATCATTAATAGATTAACTTGTAACAATATTGAAAGAGTAATAAGTATTTTAGATTTAGCTAAAATATGAAGAATGAAGCTGCACTAACTTGCTTCAATATAGATTGAGCTTTCATTCAGTTAATTGGAACTGCATTCTCAAAACCTTAGTGATACTTGCCTTTGCAGAAGAGTTTATTAGCTTAATATGAAATTTATGTAAAGACTCTATAGCTTAAATACAATAGGAATGTATATTTCTTTAGTATTTAAATTGAGAAAATGAACAAAACAGGGTTGACATTTACCCCTTTCATATTTGCTTTGGTAATTGAATCTTTAACCAATAGTATTAGCTTGAATAATAGTACTTAAGTCTTAATTATAAATGCAGAATTTCAAAGAAGAGTACTTATCAGTTGATGATGTTTTCATCAACAATAGGAAATCTGAATAATTAATTAGGAGAGCCAATAAAAATAGAATTATGTTAGGATATTTGTTCAATGAAATTTAATGATAAAACTGACTTTTTTAATTTTATTTTTATTTTACATTTGTTGACCGGGATAGTCCGACTGGATGCATGTCCATTTTCAGTGAAGGCCCGGGGAGAAAAGCTCCAAAGGTAAGCAGATACAGCATTACATAATACCAGCATTACATATTACAAACAGATTATTTACAGTGATTACATAAGTAAGCAAGTTAAACAAATTCCACAGGTTAGAGTTAATCTCGAGAGTAAGTCAGGATTAAATTAAATTACACAGTAGGCTGGTTAACAGATTTTTACAGATTCTACAGAGAATATTTAGGAATATTTATTCAGCCAAATTTTAGTCACATTATTAATAAAAGTTATAAAGCTTATTATTACATTAATTAAGAGAATGAAAACATATTCTTATTTGAGAAGAAACTGATACTTATTAAGATAATCATTCTACCAAAAATCATATATCTGTTGTATTTAACAGAAATAAATGGTTTGCTCCTAGAGAAAATCTTAATAAAAGTGAAGACTAACTGACTTGCTTGTATATGACATCCAAAACAACTTAAAATGTTATACAAAAATGATATTAGACTTTGGGAGTATGGGGAAATAACTTTCTCAGATCTAGGGTGATATTGTCCTGCATCAGTTTTTAATGTGGTTACACTCTGGCCAGATTCAAGTTATATTTGATGATAGAAACTTGTAAATGGAAATATAACTTTCATGGTAAAACATTAGTTCAAATAAACCTGACATTACTATGTTTTCATAGCATTTTAAAAAGTTATACTGAAGGATTTCTATTTAAGAATTTAGATTTATTTATTGTCTAAAGTCATTTTAAAAATTTATAAAAAATGTAGTTCCACTTTAATTAAGAATTGGAAATGTCTTATTCTTGCTATAGCTTACATGTATTCATTTACAAAAATAACAATATTCTAGAGTAACATTATTGTTTAATACAGTAACTTGTCACTGTAATATGATTGTTTGGATATGAGAAAAGTGATATCAACAGGAAAATGTTGAAAGTATAGCTTAGATGCCTCACATATTATAGTAATGCAAGTAGTCAGTCAAAAAAAAGCAGCCATATTATATTTTCAAGGGGGGACAAATTCAAATCAATATCAAATATTTTGAGTATGGTTTCTATTATCAAAAGAGAAATCACACATAAAATAAATCTTTTTAACTTGTATAAGTTAATCTTGAATTATAAAAAAAAATGATAGACATTACTGGAGGTTTTTAGACACTGGTGGATTACAAGACACAATTGATGAAAAATAAGGCTTTGATGCTGATGGCTGCTGGTTTAACATTACATAGCTTTTAATGAAAATTTTATATGTGGAAATCAATTCATAGAATTCATAGAATTGATGTTGCCCCTTGGGAAATGTCCAAGTTTAATAACACTAATATGTCAATACGTTGGAGGAAATTAAATCAGGTTGGAATTGTATATTCATAGACCATGACAAACTAGAAGGATTTTGGAATGATATTAGTAACCTTTTAAGGGATTATAATCAGATAATTCCATCTAATCAAGGAAACCTATTTTATTAAGGGC
>NC_056735.1:118848541-118903541 GCF_019279795.1 Protopterus annectens | reverse complement strand
ATGCATATTAATGATGCACAGCATACCCAAGTGAGGTTTTGGGTGTGACCTCAAAACTTTGCAGAACAACACAGATAATGAATCCATGTGTAGGAGAGCACTGACAATCTGCCTCCATACCTGTCAACCTCTCAGAGCAACAAATCCGTACAAAGCCATTAAATAAAGTGGAGCAAAGGCCAAAAAATAGGGCCATAAGGACGTATTGCCCTTATAAACTTAGAAAGTTGACAGAATAAAAGGTTATGTATTAGCATGCATTTTGTGAAGATTATGAAGTCTGAAACAAAAACATCTGTCATTATTTAATGACTTTTATCCCAAATGATTTTTAAAAAAACACAAATTTTATGTGGAATACCACAAAATTATCAGCTAAAACCCTCATAAAACTGCCAGAACTAGTTATATCTGTATACGTTGGCTTTTCTCCTATTTTTTTTTTTTTTTTGCCATGTTTGTGTGATGAGCAGTGTTGTTTGGCTATGCTTATCTCATTTTTGCAATGGGATCACCCATGTATCAGACATGATATAGACATCCAAAATAGAAACCGGATGCTTTCAATTGCTATTGCTGAGCAACGTTGAGCATCATGCAAACTCGGTAAACAAGGCTGCACTATGCTCATACTATCAACTGAACAATCAATACTAAAATACATAACATGTAACTAATCTTGCGGCAACATGTGTTGAGTGTTGGATGGGTGTGCAAGTGCATATAGTTCCAGGTTCTAGTCCAGCGTATGCAAACTTTATTTATAGTGTTGTGACATTACAGCTTATGCAAATAAAGTGGTACTCTAATGAAATAGTGAAATTGTATTGGTTGAGAGTTATTTGCTGATACATAAAAAAAAGCTGCACACCGCTTAGCATAGTGCAAGCCAATGCACTTGTTTTACTGTTTGTGAGATGGTAAGTGGCACATAGCTTTGTTGAGTGCATCAAAATGCAGACAGTGCACACTCACAGTAAGAAAAATTGGCAAGAAAACATGATATTTAAAGCTGAATTGGCAAGAATTGCACATTAGACACTGAGCTTGAACTTGTGCAGATATGTGAGGTGCTGGAGACCATGTGCAATTCAGACCACAGCACTGGAATGTCCAGGAGTGCAAGGTCTTTATTTGGCTCCTGATCAAGGATCATGGGCCCTGCCTCATGCAGGAAAACTATACCGACTCACAATATAAATCGAATGCCTGGTCTACTTTGGCAAGGGCTCTTTCCAGTGCGACCCGTATCCCATGCACTGCAGAACAATATTGTCACCATTTTGACAACCTCCTCTGGAGGAAATGGGATGCTCTTGATTGGTGGATTAGGGAATGACAGGCAGGGAGCACCCCAGAGATGTGTACATATGAATTTTATTCATCATTCATAAATATTCAAGCTGAATATGGTAAAAACTGGTATTCATAATATTTTTTTTCTTTTTCCCTCTTTCCACAGCTGCAGAGGAGAGGCACTCAAACGTGAGGCCCCACGCAAGGTGATTGGCCATGATACAAGAAGCATTTGGTAAATAAGCATAATTATATAAAGTACTGTTACTGCAGCATTAACGGTTATAGCTGGATTAGTTGTTATATCATATAGTGGTATAAGACTGAGCATGCATATCTCAACTGTAAAAGCATGTATGCATGCATTAGTTTGTAACATAGCTCTCAACTGCACTTACTTCTGCTGAATACCCAGATTTAAGAATCACTGTGTTGGTCTTTTCATTGCAAGATTCATTATTGCCTGGCAAGTATTTTATATCAATGTCAATAAATAATGAGTGTCAAAATGTATGTTAACACAAATCCAGTGCAATTATCCATGTGTGTAACAACAATATTTGAAATATGTTCCTAGTTATGGTTCATTGTACACCCATTATTTTATAATGTATCAAGATATCCTGCTCTAAAAGGGGGAGAGGTATTGTCTGTAATACAAAGCGACAGTTGCACATTCTTAGATAACAGTGAACATGGAACTATAAAGTGTAAAAGGAAAGAGTGTTTGCATTATGTTGTATTGCAAAGGAAAAGTATAGTATTACACTAGTCACTGCTTGTGGGTTCTAATACCACACACCCCAAATTTAAAACTCAGCTGATTACTATACTGTTTTAGCTTGTCATCAATAAAAATACAGTACTGTTACATAATCATCATTGTAGCATTTGAAGTGCAGACCTCCAGACTTTTGTCTTGAATGGCCTGCTGTCAAGTGTAATCACTGTACATAGAATATGCATATGTGTATGTTATACTCCCATGAATGATTGCTGGATGCGATATGATCTGTATTGTAGTGTGTATCTGTTAGGAACAGGGTAGTATTCCAATTAATAAACATCTTAGCAGTTGGTATTGTTAAAAAGTAAAATGTAACAACATAGAATAAATTAATTGTAGAAAGCTGTATATAATAACTGTGATGTTACTAATGTTCTCCTTTTTTTCTCTCACTTCATCCCTTCTCTTCTTTTTTATGGATTTTTTAGTTTGTATTAATAACAATAATAATAATAATAATAATTATAATAATAATAATAGTAATAATAATAATAATAATAATAATAATAATAATATAATAATAATAACAATAACAATAATAATAATAACAATACTACTACTACTACTACTACTAATAATAATAATAATATAACAATAATAATAATAATAATAATAACAATACTACTACTAATAATAATAATAACAATAATAATAATAATAACAATAATAATAATAATAATAACAACAATAATAATAATAATAACAACAATAATAATAATAATAATAATAATAATAATAATAATAATTATAATAATAATAATAGTAATAATAATAATAATAATAACAATAATAATAATAATAATATATAATAATAATAACAATAACAATAATAATAATAACAATACTACTACTACTACTACTAATAATAATAATAATAATAATAATATAACAATAATAATAATAATAATAATAATAATAATAATAACAATACTACTACTACTAATAATAACAATAATAATAATAATAACAATAATAATAATAATAATAATAACAATAATAATAATAATAATAATAATAATAATAATAATAATAATAATAATAATAATAATAATAATAATAATAATAATAATAATAATAATAATATTGTGAAAACTGCAGGGCTGCCAGCCCAACTTGATAACATTTTGTAAATAATTCTATGTCATTGTAAATATTAATATGATCCACAGGCTGGTTTCACAAATGTAAGAAAGCTGTGCTATGTGCTAAGCTTCAAAAATGTAACCACAGTACACCCTGGTGGAAGAAAGCTGATAAGTAAAGAATGTATGACTGTGTATGATCTCAAGCTAGGAAACAGGATGTCTGGGCTAAGAAATTCTTTCTATTGTCCAAAGACAGAGATAATTACTAGGTTTCCCATATAAAGTGTCTTTTATTGCTGTGGCTTCCTGGCAGGTTCAGATCAAAAATAAATGTTACATTTTGAGTTCTGTTAGTCTGGGAACTAAATCAGAGACGTGACAAGAATGATGTAGTCTAAAATGACTCAGCAGTAATGTATATTATCAATTTAAGGGCTATCTCAGAAAGAATGTATTGCATTTTGTATTTTGTTCTGAATCTGACAACAGCTTACCAGCACTGTGCCTTGCTCTGTAAGTAAGATATTCAGAACAGTGATTTCTCTTAGAGATAGATAGAAATAGAAAGATTAGTCTAGCTGCTTTCTATATTTATGTCAAACTGTCCTACAATGTTGTTTTAAAGTGTGATTTTTGAACTTTCTATTGTCATTGTGTTGAATTAATGAGTATTGTCTTGTGTTTTTATTATTTATTATTAAATATTTTAAACCTTTTAACTATGGCTGTTTTATGTAGAGATAATGTAAGATTTAGTGTCCTTGCATGCATTTGGTGATACTGTATAAGCCACTCCAATAGCCTTGCTGTTCATCACTCTTACTATCTGGATAATAGTAACATTGCACAGTGGAATTGAACACACATTGGTAAGGGCCTTTAGAGTAGCTGAAAATACTAGTTGGTGGCAGTGATTACTACCTTATAGCCTGGACAGAAGGGGGCATAGCTAGTGAACCTGTGCTAGCCTTCCCCAGGAGTGTCTGTGTGGCTGCATATAAATCAAGTCTCAAAGTGGTGTTGTGCGTGTCAGCTACTTGGGCAGAACATGAAGCACTGGAGGTTTTGGCTTGACTACTCAACTGAGATCTGTCCTATAGCTGTGCCAGTGGAGAGTCTTACTTGGGATCTGGAGAGAAAGGGAGAAACCAGCCCCAGACTGACTGTAATCTCTGTGTGCTCTTAAGGGAAATTGTACTTTACTGTGTGTGTACTTGATATCCTCCCAATGTGGATGCCCCTCACAGGCTTCTTGATTACTGGGCCAGTGCATAGGCATTACATATTAACTGTTTGGCAGTGGAGGGATATCCAGATCAAATATTAATTGTTTGATAGTGGTGAGTTAGCCACATCACATATTGATTGACTTGTAGGGGTGTGGATAGTGAATTCCTGTAGCTTGTGTACAGTGATCACTGAAGGTGTTTTTGTACTCTAAATCACCCACACAGTGAGCATTCATTGTTCATAACACAATTATTTTATTTCTTTTGTTGGCTTAGTTAGTCAAGGAGAGAAGACAAAAATGTAAACACAGGAGTATGGCAAGATGACAAGGAGCCAATTGGCTGAGTCAGGAGAGAGCAGGCAAGCATGTCAGCAGAGGAGTATGTCAAGCTGACAAGGAGCCAGTTGGCTGCGATGTGCCATTATAAAGGACTGGTGCATACAAACCTGACTAAGGCAAACATGATTGCAGCATTGGTCACAGTTGCATCAGAGAATAGCAACCAGGAGGATTATCAGACTGGCCGTGGAGATGTACTACACTCAAAGAATGGACATTTGACTTTTCTACAGAGGACTTAAAAATCCATCTGGAACTAAAGAGACTTGAGTTGGAGGCTGCGCATTTGGAAATAGAAGCAGCAGAGAGACTGAGACATCTAAAGACTGAGGAGAATGAAAAAGTGCTATGCCTGGAAGCTGAGGAGAAGGAAAGGCAGAGGCAACATGAAAAGGAGATGCTGACTCTTCACCGGAGTCATGGAAGTAATAGGAAAGGGAGTAACTGGATCCTAGAAGCAGAAAAGGTCAGTAAATTTCTTCCACAGTTTACAGAGGAGGATACTTTTGATAGTTTCATTCATAGGTTTGAGAGAGTATATAAACAGTATGATGTTGACCAAGGGCTCTGGGTACAGTTCCTGACTCCCTTACTCCATGGTAAAGCTGTAAATGTACTTTCCAAACTGTCTGATAGTGACTATCTAAATTATAATGCTGTAAAAAAAGCCCAAACTGCCCCCAACAGACTCTGCCATTAGCAGGGGAAGCCACTAGTCCTGGTACACATGCAGGGCCTAGGGTTAAATGTTTTGAATGCAACCAGTGGGACCATGTGGCATATAGATGTCCATGGAGGCAAGGTGGGGAACAAAAGGTGAGAGAGCCAGTAAGTAGGAATGACAATGTGCCAATAGTAGGTTGTCTTGAGACAACAGGAGTACCAAACTACCATCCTGCAGATGTTCTGATAGGGAAGTACTTTGATGAGGCAGTACCATGTGTTTATACAGTTACATGCAGTCAGGCTGGGAGGCAATTATGTGGGTCTGGTAGCCTGGGGGAGACCTAGCCAGACCACCTACTTTCGGCCAGAACTGGTGAGGTGGTTAGTTCAGGGAGGGAGCTACCCTGTAGCAGTGAGACTGAAGGTGAGCCACAGCTGCTTGTGGGTACTGATGTCCCCTTGCACGGAGTGACTGTAAAGATAGAGGTAAGTAGCAGTACCCAGGCTGACAGTGAGGCACCGCTGTTAGAGAATGCCATACTTCCTGTGGGAGGGGACCTGGGAAGGTTTACAAAGTGACAGTTGAGACAGGCTCAGCACTCAGACCCTACATTACAAGGCCTGAGGCAGGTAGCTAGTGAGGCACCTGATTCTCAAGAGAAGGAGGAATCTGTATACTGGGTCAAAAGGTTACTGTATAGAGACTGGACCCATGAGGGAGGGCTAGATGGTGAAAGAATACAGCAGTTGGTAGTGCCTAAAGCCTATCATCTGGCACTTCTATCCATAGTCCATGATATTCCCTTTTTTAGGTCATATGAGCATAAAATGTACAAAGAGACATATTATGCAGACCTTCTATTGGTCTGGAATTTCCAGGGATGTAACAGGGTACTGCGGGACCTGTGAACAGTGCCAAAAGTTAGGCAAGGCAGGAGACAAGGTGAAAACTGCTATGATGACTTTGCCTGTGAATGAGGAGCCATTTCAGAGGGTAGCTCTGGATATTGTGCAGCCTCTGAATATCACAAGTTCCACAGGGGAAAAGGTATGTCCTAGTGGTAGTAGATTATGCTATAAGATACCATGAGTCAGTGGCTTTGTCCTCCATTGAGGCGGAAAAGGTGGCAAATGCTTTGTTAGAGATTTTCAGCAGGGTGGATTTCCCAAAAGAAATACTGACTGACAGAGGTGCCAATTTCATGTCAGACCTGCTGACTTATCTTTGGAAGTACTGTGGGGGTGAAGCACCTAAAGACCACTCCCTACCATCCTTAGACTAATGGTCTTGTTGAGAGGTTAAACTCTACACCCAAGTCCATGCTACAGTCATTTGCAGACCAGTTTAAGAGGGAGTGGGACAAATATTTTCCCCATCTGTTGTTTGCTTACAGAGAGGTTCCTCAAGAATCCATGAGTTTTTCACCCTTTGAGTTGACTTAATTCGAGAGGAGTGGGAGGGTGAGTGTGAATCTGACCAGGAGTCTATTGGGGCATATGTCCTAAAACCTCAGGACAAGGCTCAGGGAACTCATGGGCTTGGCAGAGGAGAACACTGCAGAAGCCCAACAGCAGAAAAAGGTCTGATATGACAGGAATGCTCAAGCTAGAGTATGCTGTAGGGCAGCAGGTACTGGTTCTCATTCCTGTCAGACACAGCAAGCTGCCAGCAGGTTGGGAGGGACCCTACAAGGTGGCAAGGAAGGTCAGTTATGTTAACTACATGCTGCAATTGCTAGGCAGGATCACAAATTGTACCATGTTAACAAGATGAAACCTTGCTATGACAAGGAGGCACTTGTGCTGAGTATTGCAGTGGATTACAGGAGGAGTCTGAGGGAGATCTGGGGACTGATCTCCTCAGTGAGGCTCAGACTGACACCTCAGTGGAAGGGGTAGCAGTGGCCCAGCAGCTATCTCCTACACAGGCTCGAGAAATCCAAGTGGTGTTACAGGAATTTGGGGACATGTTCACTGGGAAACCAGGGTGCATCCACCTGGTGCAACACCAGGTGGATACAGGACTCCAAAAGCCTATTAGGCAGGCCCCTTATAGGGTGCCTGAGAGAGTCAAACCAACTCTGAGGGAGGAGATACAGGAAATGTTGGAACTAGGGGTAATTCAAGAGTCCAACAGTCCCTGGGCCTCTCCAATGGTGCTGGTACCAAAGAAAGATGGCAGAACCAGGTACTGTGTGGACTACAAGAAATTAAATAGTCATACAGAGTCAGATGCTTATCCCACACCTAGGACAGATGAAGCCTTAGAGCAGCTGGGTGCGGCTAAGTATCTTACCACAATTGATCTTACCAAGGGTTTCTGGCAGGTAGCCTTGACTCCCAGTGCTAGAGAGAGGTCAGCCTTTGTGACTTCTTTTGGCTTGTGTGAGTTTACAAAGATGCCCTTTTGGGATGAAAAATGCCCCAGCAACTTTCCAGAGGCTGGTAGATCGTATCCTAGCTGGAGCAGGAGGGGTTGCCCTTGCTTACCTATATGATATTTCCATCTACAGCCATTCCTGGCAAGAGCACCTTCAGCATGTCATGGAGGTGCTGGGCAGACTACAGAGGGCAGGGTTGACCATTAAGCCCAGCAAATGTCAGGTGGGTATGGCAGAGGTCTTCTACCTGAGACATAGAGTGGGGAGTGGTAAGATCAGGCCAGAACCTCCCAAAGTGGAAGCCATTCAGACATGGCCTGCACCTGTTAGCAAAAAGCAGGTGAGGACATTTTTAGGGACAGCAGGGTACTACATAACATTTTTCCTCAGTTACAGTACCATAGCTGCTCCCCTCACAGACCTGACAAGGAAAACAGGCCAAATAAGATAGTCAGGACCACAGCATGTGAGCAGGCATTCCAGAAGCTTAAAGAAGCTTTGGGAGGACCGCCTGTGTTAGCCAGCCCAGATTACAACAAAGAATTTGTTGTACAGGTGGATGCTTTAAACCATTGGGTGGAGGCTGTACTTAGCCAGATTTCTTCAGAGGGAGAAGAGTACCCAGTGGTTTATCTCAGTAAAAGGCTCCAACCCAGGGAGGAATGCTATGCAGCTGTAGAAAAGGAATGGCTAGCCATAGTGTGGGCACTGCAGAAACTTCAGCCTTATCTGTATGGAAGGAAATTCACTGTAGTTACAGATCACAATCCCCTAACATGGTTGCATTAAGCCAGCCAGCAAAATGCCAAGTTGCTAAGATGGAGCCTAGGGTTGGAAGCATATGAGATGTCAGTGCAGCACCACAGTGGGATTAGCAATGCCAACGCAGATGGAATCTCAAGATAGGGAATGGGGTAAGGCATACCCAGACAGACTCAACCCTCTCAAGCAACATTTCTCAAAACTGGCTTGAGTTCTCAGGGGAATGGGGGGATATGAAAAATGGAGGGGCTGCCAGCAAAGCTAGATAGACTTTTGTAAATAATGCTATGTCATTGTAAATATTAATATGATCCACAGGCTGGTTTCACAAATGTAAGAAAGCTGTGTTATGTGCTAAGCTTTAAAAATGTAACCACAGTGCACCCTGCTGGAAGAAAGCTGATAAGTAAAGGATTTATGACTGTGTATGATCTCACACTAGGAGACAGGATATCTGGGCAAGGAAATTCTTTCTATTGTCATAAGACAGAGATAACTACTAGGTTTCACATTAAAAGTGTCTTTTATTGTTGTGGCTTCCTGGTAGGTACAGATCAAAAATAAATGTTAAATTTTGAGTTCTGTTAGCCTGGGAACTAAATCAGAGAAGTGACAAGAATGATGTAATCTAAAATGACTCAGCAGTAATGTGTATTATCAATTTAAGGGCTATCTCAGAAAGAAAGTATTGCATTTTGTATTTTGTTCTGAAGCTGACAACAACTCACCAGCACTATAGCTTGCTCTGTAGTAAGTTATTTAGAACAGTGATTTCTGTTAGAGATAGATAGATAGAAATAATAAGATTAGTCTAGCTTTTTTCTATATTTATGTCAAACTGTCCTACAATGTTGTTTTAAAGTATTTCCTGTGATTTCTGAACTCTCTATTGTCATTGTGTTGAATTAATGAGTATTGTCTGTGTTTTTATTATTTATTATTAAATATTTTAAACCTTTGAACTGTGGCTGTTTTATGTAGAGATAATTTAAACTCTTAGTGTAATTGCATGTATTTAGCGATACTGTATAAGCCACTCCAATAGCATTGCTGTTCATCACACTTACTATTTGGATAATAGTAACATTGCATAGTAGAATTGCACACCCTTTGGTAAGGGGCTTTAAAGTAGCTGATAAGAGTAGTTGATGGCAGTGATTACTACCTTATAGCCTGGGCAGAAGGAGGCATAGCTATTGATCCTGCGTCAGCCTTCCCCAGGAGTGTCTGTGTGGTTGAATTTAAATTAAATCTCAAAGTGTGTGTGTCAGCTACTTGGACAGGGACACGAAGCACTGGTTGGACAGAAAGAGTACTGGAGATTTTGGCTTGATTACTTGGCTGAGATCTGAAACCTATAGCTGTGCCAGTGGAGAGTCTTAGTGGGGATCTGGAGAAAAAGTGGGAAACCAGCCCCAGATTGACTGTAATCTCTGTGTGCTCTTAAGGGAAATTGTACTTTACTGTGTGTGTACTTGCTATCCTCCAACTGTGGATGCCCTCACTGGTGCTAGTGGTGAGGAATGAGGATCTTTGATTACTGGGCCAGTGCACGGTTGTCACAATTATTATGATGACGGTGATGATGATGATGATGATGATGATTATTATTATTATTATTATTATTATTATTTATATAAACATATTTCTTATTATTATATTGTTTGGTATTACTTCTTATGGTCTGTTTATTATGTATAATTTTATATTGCTTTGTTGTTAAATACTTTTTCATTTTTTATTATTTATCATTGTGTTCATAATTATATTTTTTAAAATTTGGCAATGATTTATTACTATTAAATCTTTATTTTCATTTACTTTGGTTTATGTTTTATTTCATTTTGGTTTGAATTTATTTATATTGTTACTACAGCACAGCAGGATATGCCAGTTCCTGTGATCCACCTACATTCTCTCCACCGTCTGAAGCACCGAGGCCCAGCACTTCTGGGCTGCAGCCAGGTGGCACCCCCCCCCCCACTGCCCCTGCCATACCTGAACCCTCAGGTATTTCTGCCCCAGAGGCCAAGCCTGTGGTCCCCTCTGGCAGCAGTGCAGAGTTACCAGGTGTGGTACATAGGGCCTACACAGGATGAAGAGCCTGCTTTCTATCCTGGTATAGCAAACTGGCCATAGGTGCAGATGTCAGCCACTGCAGCCAGAGGTGCAGTGATGGAACAGTGCTGACAGTCCAGTGGATGAGAACTTGAGTCACACTGCTACCGAGCCTGATGTCATGGGACCTCAATCCCCCAGCCCCACCGCAACTAAATTGTTCACCCTCTTCTTGTGTCCTTCACCAACCATGTCTCTTGTTTTGTATGTCTTGTTTGTCTGCAAATGCTTCCTCACCTTCCCAACTTGACTGCTCCAGACATGCCTATGTCTCATCCTCAATATTCCACTTTCTCTCCTTAATAAAAATGAACCTGTCTCCAAAAGAATAACATATAATATAATTACAAACACAATGAAATACAAAAATCAGAAATGAAAATGTATTTAACAGCAAAACAAAAGAAAATTATACATAAACAAAACATAAGCAATAAAAATTATGATATGAAAAATATGATTATATACATAATATAATAATAATTCAAATAATAAAAAAGTATAAAAAAACAAACAAACAAAGAGAAGGTATGGGGAGAGAGAAAAAAAGAAAGAATGTTAGTAACTGCACAGATAATATATAAAGCTTTTGACAAATAATGTACTATACTCTGTTACATTTTCCTTTTAACATCACCAAATGCTAATAAATACCATCATTACTTTAAATACTACCCTGATGCTAACAAAGACACACCATAGTATAGATTGTATCGCATCAAGCAATCATTCATGGTTGGATATATTGCACATATGCATGGTCATGTCCACTGATTACATATGACTGCATGCCATCTGAGCCACAGGTATAGAGGTCTGCACTTCTAATGCTATCGTTATGAATAAATAACACTACTATATTTTTATTGATGTGAACGTAAAACAGTATTGTAAAGAACTGATTTTAAACTTGGGGAGTGCATTTTTTGAACCCACAATTAGTGATTAAAGTAATACTACATTTTCCTTTGGAATGCAGCATAATGCAAGCACTCTTTCCTTTTACATTTTATCCATACAGGTTCACTGTTATAATGATAACAATCTGCAGCCTGACCTTGTTGTCCCTGGTATATAGGTCATGTTATAATGCTAACAATCTGCAGCACTCTGTCGTGGTCCCTGGTATATAGGTCATGTTATAATGATAACAATCTGCAGGATGACTTTGATGTCCCTGGTATATAGGTCATGTTATCATGATAACAATCTACAGCGTGCTCTTGTTGTCCCTGGTATATAGGTCATGTTATTATGATAGCAATCTGCAGCATGCTTTTGTGGTCCCTGGTATATTGGTCATGCTATAATGATAACAATCTACAGTGTGCTCTTGTTGTCCCTGGTATATAGGTCATGTTATAATGATAACAATCTGCAGTGTGCTCCTGTTTTCCCTGGTATATTGGTCATGTTATAATGATAACAATCTGCAGCATGCTCTTGTTGTCACTGGTTTATAGGTCATGTTATAATGATAACAATCTGCAGCATGCTCTTGTGGTCCCTGGTATATTGGTCATGTTATAATGATAACAATCTGCAGCGTGCTCTTGTTGTCCCTAGTATATAGGTCATGTTATAATGATAACAACCTGCAGCACGCACTTGTGGTACCTGGTATATAGGTCATGGTATAATGATAACAATCTGCAGTGTGCTCTTGTTGTTCCTGGTATATAGGTCATGTTATAATAATAACAATCTGCAGTGTGCTCTTGTTGTCCCTGGTATATTGGTCATGTTATAATGATAACAATCTGCAGCATGCTCTTGTTGTCCCTTGTGTATAGGTCATGATATAATTATAACAATCTGCAGCATGGTTTTGTGGTCCCTGGTTTATAGGACATGTTATAATGATAACAGTCTGCAGTGTGCTCTTGTTGTCCGTGGTATATAGGTCATGTTATAATGATAACAATTTGCAGCGTGCTCTTGTTGTCCCTGGTATATTGGTCATGTTATAATGATAATCTGCAGCATGTTCTTGTTGTCCCTTGTGTACAGGTCATGTTATAATGATAACAATCTGCAGAATGCTCTTGTTGTCCTTGATATATAGGTCATGTTATAATGATAACAGTCTGCAGCGTGCTCTTGTTGTCCCTGTTATATAGGTCATGTTATAATGATAACAATCTGCAGCATGCTGTTGTTGTCCCTGTTATATAGGTCATGTTATAATGATAACAATCTGCAGCATGCTGTTGTTGTCCCTGGTATATAGGTCATGTTATAATGATAACAATCTGCAGCGTGCTCTTGTTTTCCCTGATATATGTACATCATGTTATAATGATAACAATCTGCAGCAATGTCTTCGTGTCCCTGGTATATAGGTCATGTTATAATGATAACAGCCTGCAGCATGGTCTTGTTGTCCCTGCTATATAGGTCATGTTATAATGATAACAATCTGTGGCATGCTCTTGTGGTCCCTGGTATATAGGTCATGTTATAATGATAACAATCTGCAGCCTGCTCTTATTCTCCTGGTGTATAGGTCATGTTATAATGATAACAATCTGCAACATGTTCTTGTTGTCCCTGGTATATAGGTCATGTTATAATGATAACAATCTGCAGCATGCTCTTGTTGTCCTTGGTATATTGGTCATGTTATAATGATAGCAATCTGCAGCATGCTCTTTTTGTCCCTGGTATATAGGTCATGTTATAATGATAACAATCTGCAGCCTGCTCTTGTTGTCCCTGGTTTATAGGTCATGTTATAATGATAACAATCTTCAGCGTGCTCTTGTGGTCCCTGGTATATAGGTCATGTTATAATGATAACAATCTACAGCATGCTCCTGTTGTCCCTGGTATATAGGTCATGTTATAATGATAATAACCTGCAGCTTGCACTTGTTGTCCCTGTTATATAGGTCATGTTATAATGATAACTATCTGCAGCACACTCTTGTTTTCCTTGGTATGTAGGTCACTGTTATAATGATAACAATCTGCAGTGTGGTCTTGCTGTTCCTGGTATATTGGTCATTTTATAATGATAACAGTCTGCAGCATGCTCTTGTTGTCCCTGGTATATAGGTCATGTTATAATCATAATATGCAGTATGTGTTGCTGTTCCTGGTATAAAGGTCATGTTATTATAACAATCTGCAGCATGGTGTTGTTGTCCCTGGTATATAGGTCATGTTACAGTGATAATCTGCAGCGTGCTATTGTTGTACCTGATATATAGGTCATGTTATAATGATAACAATCTGCAGTGTGCTCTTGTTGTTCCTGGTATATTGGTCATGTTATAATGATAACAATCTACAGCATGGTCATACCTCTCAACCTCTTAGTGCTAGAAATCTAGACAAAGCCTGACAAATTGGGGGGGACAACGGCCCAAAAATAGGGACAGATTTTAAATATTGCTCTTATAAATTTAGAAAGTTGCTAAAATAACAGGGTTTGTGTCCACATGTATTTTCTGAAGGATTTGAATTCAGAAACTCAAATGTGTGTAATTATTTAGTGATTTCAATCCTCAGATCATCCCAGTGATTTGCCAGAAAATCACAAATTTTATGAGGAACAGATCAAAAATATGAGGCATAAATCTGGACATTCTGTGAAAATCTGTACAGTTGAGAGGTATGAGCATGGTCTTGTTGTCCCTTGTGTATAGGTCATGTTATAATGATAATAATCTGCAGCCAGCTCTTGTTGTCCCTGGTGTATAGGTTATGTTATAATGATAACAACCTGAAGCATGCTCTTGTTGTCTCTGGTATACAGGTCATGTTATAATGATAACAACCTGCAGCATGCCCTTGTTGTCCCTTGTGTATAGGTCATGTTATAATGATAACAATCTGCAGCATGGTTTTGTTGTCCCTGGTGTATAGGTCATGCTATAATGATAACAATCTGCAGCATGCTCTTGTTGTCCCTTGTGTATAGGTCATGTTATAATGATAACAATCTGCAGCATGGTCTTGTTGTCCCTGGTGTATAGGTCATGTTATAATGATAACAATCTGCAGCATGCTCTTGTTGTCCCTTGTGTATAGGTCATGTTATAATGATAACAATCTGCAGCATGCTCTTGTTGTCCCTGGTATATAGGTCACGTTATAATGATAACAATCCGCAGTATGCTCTTGTTGTCCCTGGTATATAGGTCATGTTATAATGATAACAATCTGCAGCCTACTCTTGTTGTCCTTGGTTTATAGGTCATGTTATAATGATAACAATCTTCAGCATACTCCTGTGGTCCCTGGTATATAGGTCATGTTATAATGATAACAATCTACAGCATGCTCCTGTTGTCCCTGGTATATAGGTCATGTTATAATGATAATAACCTGCAGCTTGCACTTGTTGTCCCTGTTATATAGGTCATGTTATAATGATAACTATCTGCAGCACGCTCTTGTTTTCCTTGGTATATAGGTCACTGTTATAATGATAACAATCTGCAGTGTGGCCTTGCTGTTCCTGGTATATTGGTCATTTTATAATGATAACAGTCTGCAGCATGCTCTTCTTGTCCCTGGTATATAGGTCATGTTATAATCATAATATGCAGTATGTGTTGCTGTCCCTGGTATAAAGGTCATGTTATTATAACAATCTGCAGCATGGTGTTGTTGTCCCTGGTATATAGGTCATGTTACAGTGATAATCTGCAGTGTGCTGTTGTTGTACCTGGTATATAGGTCATGTTATAATGATAACAATCTGCAGTGTGCTCTTGTTGTCCCGGGTATATAGGTCATGTTATAATCATAATATGCAGTATGTGTTGCTGTCCCTGGTATAAAGGTCATGTTATTATAACAATCTGCAGCATGGTGTTGTTGTCCCTGGTATATAGGTCATGTTACAGTGATAATCTGCAGCATGCTATTGTTGTCCCTGGTATATAGGTCATGTTATAATGATAACAATCTGCAGTGTGCTCTTGTTGTTCCTGGTATATTGGTCATGTTATAATGATAACAATCTTCAGCATGATCTTGTTGTCCCTGGAATATTGGTCATGTTATAATGATAACAATCTACAGCATGGTCTTGTTGTCCCTTGTGTATAGGTCATGTTATAATGATAATAATCTGCAGCCAGCTCTTGTTGTCCCTGGTGTATAGGTTATGTTATAATGATAACAACCTGCAGCATGCTCTTGTTGTCTCTAGTATACAGGTCATGTTATAATGATAACAACATGCAGCATGCCCTTGTTGTCCCTTGTGTATAGGTCATGTTATAATGATAACAATCTGCAGCATGGTCTTGTTGACCCTGGTGTATAGGTCATGCTATAATGATAACAATCTGCAGCATGCTCTTGTTGTCCCTTGTGTATAGGTCATGTTATAATGATAACAATCTGCAGCATGGTCTTGTTGTCCCTGGTGTATAGGTCATGTTATAATGATAACAATCTGCAGCATGCTCTTGTTGTCCCTGGTATATAGGTCACGTTATAATGATAACAATCCGCAGCATGCTCTTGTTGTCCCTGGTATATAGGTCATGTTATAATGATAACAATCTGCAGCCTACTCTTGTTGTCCTTGGTTTATAGGACATGTTATAATGATAACAATCTTCAGCATACTCCTGTGGTCCCTGGTATATAGGTCATGTTATAATGATAACAATCTACAGCATTTTCCTGTTGTCCCTGGTATATAGGTCATGTTATAATGATAATAACCTGCAGCTTGCATTTGTTGTCCCTGTTATATAGGTCATGTTATAATGATAACAATCTTCAGCATACTCTTGTGGTCCCTGGTATATAGGCCATGTTATAATGATAACAGTCTGCAGTGTGGTCTTGTTGTCCCTGGTATATAGGTCATGTTATAATCATAATCTGCAGTATGTGTTGCTGTCTCTGGTATATAGGTCATGTTATTATAACAATCTGCAGCATGGTGTTGTTGTCCCTGGTATATAGGTCATGTTACAATGATAATCTGCAGTGTGCTATTGTTGTACCTGGTATATAGGTCATGTTATAATGATAACAATCTGCAGTGTGCTCTTGTTGTCCCGGGTATATAGGTCATGTTATAATCATAATATGCAGTATGTGTTGCTGTCCCTGGTATAAAGGTCATGTTATTATAACAATCTGCAGCATGGTGTTGTTGTCCCTGGTATATAGGTCATGTTACAGTGATAATCTGCAGCGTGCTATTGTTGTCCCTGGTATATAGGTCATGTTATAATGATAACAATCTGCAGTGTGCTCTTGTTGTTCCTGGTATATTGGTCATGTTATAATGATAACAATCTTCAGCATGATCTTGTTGTCCCTGGAATATTGGTCATGTTATAATGATAACAATCTACAGCATGGTCTTGTTGTCCCTTGTGTATAGGTCATGTTATAATGATAATAATCTGCAGCCAGCTCTTGTTGTCCCTGGTGTATAGGTTATGTTATAATGATAACAACCTGCAGCATGCTCTTGTTGTCTCTAGTATACAGGTCATGTTATAATGATAACAACATGCAGCATGCCCTTGTTGTCCCTTGTGTATAGGTCATGTTATAATGATAACAATCTGCAGCATGGTCTTGTTGACCCTGGTGTATAGGTCATGCTATAATGATAACAATCTGCAGCATGCTCTTGTTGTCCCTTGTGTATAGGTCATGTTATAATGATAACAATCTGCAGCATGGTCTTGTTGTCCCTGGTGTATAGGTCATGTTATAATGATAACAATCTGCAGCATGCTCTTGTTGTCCCTGGTATATAGGTCACGTTATAATGATAACAATCCGCAGCATGCTCTTGTTGTCCCTGGTATATAGGTCATGTTATAATGATAACAATCTGCAGCCTACTCTTGTTGTCCTTGGTTTATAGGACATGTTATAATGATAACAATCTTCAGCATACTCCTGTGGTCCCTGGTATATAGGTCATGTTATAATGATAACAATCTACAGCATTTTCCTGTTGTCCCTGGTATATAGGTCATGTTATAATGATAATAACCTGCAGCTTGCATTTGTTGTCCCTGTTATATAGGTCATGTTATAATGATAACAATCTTCAGCATACTCTTGTGGTCCCTGGTATATAGGCCATGTTATAATGATAACAGTCTGCAGTGTGGTCTTGTTGTCCCTGGTATATAGGTCATGTTATAATCATAATCTGCAGTATGTGTTGCTGTCTCTGGTATATAGGTCATGTTATTATAACAATCTGCAGCATGGTGTTGTTGTCCCTGGTATATAGGTCATGTTACAATGATAATCTGCAGTGTGCTATTGTTGTACCTGGTATATAGGTCATGTTATAATGATAATAATCTGCAGCCAGCTCTTGTTCTCCCTGGTGTATAGGTTATGTTATAATGATAACAACCTGCAGCATACTCTTGTTGTCTCTGGTATACAGGTCATGTTATAATGATAACAACCTGCAGCCTGCTCTTGTTGTCCCTGGTATATAGGTAATGTTATAATGATAACAATCTGCAGCATGATCTTGTTGTCCCTGGTATATAGGTCATGTTATAATGATAACAATCTGCAGCCTGCTCTTGTTGTCCCTTGCGTATAGGTCATGTTATAATGATAACAATCTGCAGCACGTTCTTGTTGTCCCTGTTATATAGGTGATGTTATAATGATAACAATATGCAGCGTGCCCTTGTTGTCCCTTGTGTATAGGTCACGTTATAATGATAACAATTTGCAGCATGGTCTTGTTGTCCCTGGTTTATAGGTCATGTTATAATGATAACAACCTGCAGCTTGCTCTTGTTGTCCCTGGTATATAAGTAATGTTATAATGATAACAATCTGCAACCTGCTCTTGTTGTCCCTGGTATATAGGTCATGTTATAATGATAACAATCTGCAGCGTGCCCTTGTTGTCCCTTGTGTATAGGTCATGTTATAATGTTAACAATCTGCAGCATGGTCTTGTTGTCCCTGGTGTATAGGTCATGTTATGATGAGAACAGTCTGCAGCATGCTCTTGTTGTCCCTTGTATATAGGTCATGTTATAATGATAGCAATCTGCAGCATGGTCTTGTTGTCCCTGGTATATAGGTCAAGTTATAATGATAACAATCTACAGTGTGCTCTTGTTGTCCCTGGTATACAGGTCATGTTATAATAACAATCTGCAGCATGGTCTAGTTGTCCCTGGTATATAGGTCATGTTATACTGATAATCTGCAGCATGCTGTTGTTGCCCCGGTATATAGGTCATGTTAAAATGATAATAATCTGCAGCATGCTGCTGTGATCCCTGGTATATAGGTCATGTTATATTGATATCAATCTGCAGCATGCTCTTGTTGTCCCTGTTATATAGGTCATGTTATAATAATAACAATCTGCAGCATGCTCCTGTTGTCCCTGGTATGCAGGTCATGTTATAATGATAACAAGCTGCAGCATGCTCCTGTTGTCCCTGGTATACAGGTCATGTTATAATGATAACACTCTGCAGCATGCTGTTGTGATCCCTGGTATATAGGTCCTGTTATAATGATAACAATCTGCAGCATGGTCTAATTGTCCCTGGTGTATAGATCATGTTATAATGATAATCTGCAGCACGTTCTTGTTGTCCCTGGTTTACAGGTCATACTTTTCATTGCAATATGTATGTCAACTTAAACAAGTACTGCCTACTTTGCATTTGTGGTTCTCTAAATTACTACCCCTGTCTACTCTGTAATACTGGACTGTTATTTTACCTAACCTATTAATGCATGCATACTTTTGATTTACACTGCACAAATGCATACTCAGCATGATACAAGTGTTTACCACACTAAGCTGCATTTACTCCTATGCTAAAATAGCAGTACTCTTTGGAAGCATACATACCACTTACATCATGCTTCCTTCTCAATCATTCTTAATAGGTGTGCTCATTCAGTAATGTTTTCACATTAGTTGTAGAAAAAAACAAAACAGAACATAATAGCATTAAAAACACCAAACAAACAAATGCAGCTGCTACCTCTTAGAAGCAAAGTCTGTAAGTGATATTTACACGTGTGGATTGCCATCAGTCCTGCATTCCTTGATCCAACGTTTGAGGGTATACCTCTTCCTCATCCTGAGGTCTTGCTAGTGATTCCTACACTGTTCACCACTGCGAGGGATACCAGTAACACTGGACAGATCCTGGGCCAAGCTACTCCATGCATCTCACTTGTTATCTGACCCATGATAGTGCTCCTGCAGCAGCTGGGGACCATAATCATTCACTAGGAGTCCAAGAAGCACTTTGGACTCCTGCACACCCCACCTTGAAGACCAAAATCTCAGAACATCTCCCTGAGCACCAGCCATATGTAATGCAGATGAAATCCAGTGTATAATGTCTGTTCCCATCAATTCCAGTTATGACAGATACTGAGAATGCACACTATTGGACTTTGCAACATTTGAAAATGGTGCGCATTGCCTACCATTGCACAAACACACTGCCTATCATATTTTCACATAGCTAACAATATGACTGTGTCATCCATCAGGAAAATGCTTTGGATATAAGAAATACTAGGCCAGCTTCTATAACACATGATGACTATAATGTGAAGTGGAATACCATTGAAAAGAGCAGATGTCTGCTGTATTAGAACCCTGGACCTTATCCATGGTAGTCTTACACTCACAGGTTTTGCCAGTAGAAGCATTAAAGAATACATGTGTATGTTTAATTACATTGCTATGTAATGCAAGTTCACATTAGTGAAATACAAGGTGTATTCCTTGCATCGAAAACCAGGACCATGTGAACTTGAGGCCAAAACTTAGCATCTGCATCCATAGGAGAAGTTATATGAAAAACTACTACATTAATATTTATCCTGAGGTGCTCACTATTAAATGCAGTGCAACAGCACTTACCGGGTTTGCACTATGCAGACTTACTTTAAGGGAATGCATTCCAGGTCTATTATAACATGTCTGGGTCCTGTTTAGATGGCTGGGTGGTCCACATGTACAGTTTGTGCACTGCTGCTGTGTGTACAAACCAGCTGTGCATAGCTGACTCTGTTTGTGCTACACGCAGCAACACACAAACAGTGGCTTCAAATATTGAGATACAAATAAGTGATAATATGCAGAATATAAATTCAATGTATCACATACACTAGTAGACTATGTCACTACTCAGGAAATATGCCTATATAGTTCTGCAGCCTAATTCACCATCCAATGCACATGCCAAACACAGGATGGGTGCCTTAACCCTATGTTTCAAACATACACCTTTGTAACAAACATTAACAGTCATCCAGCACCATACCTCTCAACCTGTTAGAGCAAATATTCTGAAAAAGCCACAAATAATTGAGGGGAGTCATAACATAGGGACACTTTTTTAAATATTGCTCTTACAAACTTAGAAAGTTGATAGAATAACAAGTTATGCTTTAGCATGAATTATTCCAAAGGATATGAAGTCTGAAACTCAAATGTGTGCCATTATTTCCTGACTTCAGTGCTCAATGATTTCCCAGAAAACTACAATTTTATGAGAAACATAGCAGAGATATGAGTCCAAAATCTTGACATTCTGCAAAAAATCTGTACAGTTGAAGGGATGTCCAGCACTCAATCAAATTGAAAATAATGTACAGTCATAATAAAATATTATGTTACCTGTACATATAGTGAAATGTTTCATTTTTACAATACTGCACTTACTAATTACTCATCCCTTTATATTGTTTGCTTGCAAGTATACAGCACTATTTTACATGTCTGTGTTTCTTGGTCATTCATCAATCTGACCATTACTCTGGGACATACAGTGTGTACACCATTCTATATCATTGCATTTACAGTGTAAAAGAATATTAACTGGAAATAATATGATATGAGGCTGCCAACTAAGGAAAGACAAGTTTGATGTCACAAGCAAGCACTGACTGTTCTTTTGAGGCTGGGGGAACAAAGATGTGTGTCCACTATGGTAATAACAATACTGTGTTGGTCTGTTTATCCTACATGTCTGGCATACTGCCTGTTGTATGATTTAGTTATGGTTGAGAATGGATATCTGTAATATAGCCCTAGTACAAATGTATAGTGATGTTGGAGGATGGTTTTTGCCACCTAGATGTTGAGTCAGTGTGCTATGGCTTGTATCATAGCCATTGCAAGGACTTACTGAGCATGGCTATGTTTGCCTACAACCACACCTGCGGTTGGTTCCTCCTCTGAGTCATCATTGTCCTGTGGCTGCGGTGCCTTGGCATTGTCGATAGGATGTGTTCCCTCTCCCCTTGATGATCCTGTTGAAGCTGTTTCCACTATATTACCTTGGGTAGCATTGCATATACTATGAGCATTGAGGGACATGTCACTGGATTGTAATGGTCCCCTTGAACAGAGGTATGGAGGCACTGGCAGTGTGAGTGCAGTAGCTGAAAACATGCTCTACTGCATTACAGATTTATCTGTGTGTCTCATTAAGGTGTGTGTGTGTGTGTGTGTGTGTGTGTGTGTGTGTGTGTGTGTGTGTGTGTGTGTGTGTGTGTGTGTGTGTGTGTGTGTGTGTGTGTGTGTGTGTGTGTGTGTGTGTGTGTGTGTGTGTGTGTGTGTGCGCATCTCCGAGGGGTTTCATCAGCCATGATTGTAGCACATAGTGAGCATCCACACCTAAGTGAGCCTTGGAGATATTCCTCATAGCATACATCTGGTGCAGTTGGGAGATTTTGCACATACGGAAGTCGTACTAACTGCAAGTACTGCCAGCACACCCATTCCAGATGATTCCCATGGCATCACACATGACTTGGCTTTGAGTGGTAGACCTTATAGTTGATGTAGACCCTACCCTGTTCCCCAGCTGTTGTTCTCTTGTGTACATGCCTGTGATGTATGGTGCACATTACTGTGGAGTAGTGCAATATATGTTACAGTTGTAGCATACTTGTGACCCTCTCTCCAGAACTTTTGTTAAAATATATGTGCTCTCTGCCATGTTGTAACATAGCATGCAGGAATGTTCGGAAGATCCTGGATGCTGATGCCTATGAAACACCAAGCATGTCCCCTGGTAGTTTGTTAAGGGTACCTGTGGCTAACATACTAAACTCCACACATACCTTAATTTCCACAGTGATGAATTCCCAGCATTTGGCTCTGTATCTGACCCAAGGCTGCCAGAGGTCCCACAGTCCCTCTACTGTGGTTTTGGCCTTTCTGACAATGGCTACTGGCAGCAGAAGCAGCAGGAGCTTCAGCCTGTAACACACACGTGTATATAAAATATAGCAGCTACTTGTAAATGCAGCTGTTGACACTACTTTACTTCAGGGATGACTCTGATGCAAGCAGTACACAGCCAGTACATGGATAGGTAGAGATTGTGTGAGTTGTCTGGCATCAGCTTTAATATATGTATGTTAGTAGGAGAAAGGTATTAGTCCCCAGGTCCCTAAGTGGTCAGTGAATTTGCTATGAGTTGTCTATTAGCCAAAGCAAGGTCATACTGAGCATGCCAATGTCTGCCTACAGGAACAGCAACTGGGGGTTCTTCCTCTGAGCACTCCTGTGACTGTGGTGACCTCTGAATTGGTGGTGGGGGGGATGTTTGTCCCTTACTTGCTGTTCCTGCTGCAGCTGTTTCTGCAGGATCAGATTGTGGAACACAGCACATACTGTGAATATCTGTGTATATGTGTGTACAGTATACTGCAAGTCTCCGATGGATATATGTAGACACCAGAACATGACTTCAGAATCCCAAACACATGCTCTGTGATGTGCCTAGTTTTTGCATGTGCCTTATTATGGTGTTCTTCCATGGGTGTGTGCGAATTTCTTATGGATGTCATCATCCACGGTTCCAGGGCATAGCCAGTATCCCTTTGTAAATGGCCCTGTAGGATGTCCCCACTAGCAAATATCTGGTACAGCTGTGATGTCTGCCAGATATGGGAATCATGATAACTTCCAGGGTTGCCAGCACACACATTCAAGATAATCCCCTGAGCATTGAGCATGACTTGGCAGTTGATGGAGTAGTATCCCTTGCTGTTAATGTAGATTCTACTCTGTTCACCACGTGGTGCTTTGATGTGTACATGGGTGCAATTTGTGGCAGTCAGTACTCAGGGTAGTACGCTATATGGTAGAATTGTTGCATATTGCTGGCCCTCTCCTCAGGGGAAAGGGGAAAACCGATGTGTTCACTGGCATGTAGGAGCATAGCACCCAGGAACCTTGGAGTATCCTGGCTGCTAATGCCTGGGACACCCCTGTCATATCCCCAGCTGGTCTTTGAAAAGTACCTGTAGCTAATATCCTAAGGGCTACACATACCTTAGTTTCCATGGGATGGGTTCCCCTTGGTTGGCTCTGGCTCTCAGTTGAGGGTGGCAGAACTCACAAAGTTCTTGTAATATGTTTCTATCCACCCTGTAGCGCTCTACAATATCCAGCTCATGTAGGCACCTGGAAGGTTACCCTGGGCCTGAACACTCTTCTCCTTCTTGGCCTAGGCCTATTGTCAACAGCAGCATCAGCATTGACTTCAGCCTCTAGTACATCCAGATATAAAATAGCTGCAGTAGCCCCTAGCAGTATCTCAGTTAAAATTTCCAAGTTTCTACTCCAATGGTGTTGAAGTAGTGAAGCAAAATAAGAATGTAGGGTGCATGCATAATTTATACATTTCTTGAGTAGATCCACTATGTGGGATTGGGTAATTTAGATGCAATTCACCTGCTTAGGATATAATTAGCATGATTTAAAGGTCCTACTTCACTGAGTAGAAGTGCACTGTGCTCACCATCATGCAGCAGAGTGCAGCTGTGCATAACTAAGGTAAGCCATGTCAAAATGTTATATTTTTATCCCTGTTGTCATGAAATGTACAGAAAATGCTATTTACTGCAAGTCATGCTTAATTTGTATAAGCTGCAATGCCACAACAGAATGAGAAAAGCTTTTATACCTGTACTAGACCCAGGACCGTCTGCACTCCAGTCCAATACTTAACACCCACCACCACAGAAGTAGTTATGTAATGTCCTATAACTTGAGGGAAGTAGCAGATGGCAACCCCACTTACTGGATTTGTGAGATGCCCAGTGGTGCTCAGGAATATCAATTGAATGCATCCGGTTTCTATTTTTGGCTGTAGAGCTCATGACTGATACGTGGGGTGGTCTAGTCATGTAAACAAGGTATGCATCATCAAAACAGTTTGTGGCAAGCTGTGCAGTGTGCAAACATGTGCAGTACACAAAAACAATAGAAAGTGACCTGACACATCCCCATGATGTCACGAACATCCATTGGAAACATAAACACTTTGTAGGAGCCTACACGAGGTGAACATCCTTACATGGTCCCTGCTTTTTGTGATTCAACAAATCCACTGCTTTTTACACTCATTTGCATAATAACTGTGCTGACAGCCTGGAATCTACATAGTTAGTAGCTGTGTAAGCTGGTCAACAGCACAGGACTACAATTTTATAGACTTGAGGCAGGGTATTGCATTAGCTATGGTTACAGTATATTATAATCCTTTTCTACGTGATTTTTTTGATAATCATAGTTAAAACCTTTTGTGGCAAGTGGTGCACTGTGCAAACATAAAATTAAAGAAAAACATTAAAATTATAGTAATCTGACACACACCCCTGATGCTTTTAGACATTCACAGTGTATACATTGTTCATTATATCTGTATTGTTACCTTTTCAGGAGAACTCTATCCATATTTCTGGACTTTTGCATGCCCTTGCTTCCATTTAGGTTCCTATGCATCAATAATTTCCACATAGGTTCATAGGTTCATAGCTTCATACTAGGCTATCTGTCCTAGGGCATTTATAAGCCTAGCCAGAGTGTGTTTGGCTTTCGCCACCCATTTTAAATGAATTTTGCTATGCCCTTTTTCGAGGTTAGTATACTGTGCCTCTGTCTAACAGTGACACAGAAGTGATACCCGGGGTAAACCTACGATCTCCCATCCACTCGTCAAGATTCCTCTTGAAGAGAGTCAGTGAGGGACTCTGCCTAACCTGGACTGGGATTTTATTCCAGAGTGAAGGGAGCCTCTGGGTTATGTTACATACACTACCAACACGGATACGGAGTCTACACAGTTGTATTAAAGGTTGCTGGATCACTCCACCATGTTGTCTCTCTTCATTAGCATAAATTTCAGCTACTTATGCAGAAATTTGCTTTCCACAAAAATTTCCATAATTGCATGAGTGAGTGTGATTGCCCACCACTACATGGAGTTTACTGAATCTAAAACTGTTCACACCTGTGTTCGCATTGCTCTGAGACATGTACATGGAAAACATTACCGTGTAAGCTTTATTGAATTCCCCCCATTATTTACATTAAGGCGTACTCACACACAGTGTCAGAGATCTAGCAACTGAATTACCTCCTAGACCGAGAGGAGAATGCCATATTCATTCAGTTTTTGTAAATGGAAACAAACAGAAGACATGGGCATATCCATCCCAGTTCCCTTTTACTGCAGTATTAAGATGGTGATGTTATTTGCTTCAGCAGAATTTTTTCGGTTTAATTTCTCCAAGTATTTTGGGTTTCTAGTACCATGCTGGGAATGGTCCCCATTCTTAAGTCAAAGTATGATTAACGTTTATGAAATTTGTACTAATTCAATCATTGATATTAGTCAAAAGTGCTCTTTGCAGCATTGTAATGTGCTCAGAATTGACTCCTTCTGTAATTCATATGAAGTTACATCTATCAGTAGGATAATAGGAGGTTACTAGGCTAATGGCCCTGGGGCCCTTACAAGCCAGCCAAGAGTTTTTCCCCAAAAAAGAAACCTCAGTCAGTACCTGTCACCCCTGTCAATGAGGGACACAGGTGGAACCCCTGGGACAAATGTGTGGTTTATCATCCACTCATCAAGGTTGTGCTTGAAGAGGGTCAGCAAGGTACTCTGACATGTTTTGGAAGTCTATTCCAGAGACAGGGCAGCCTCTGGGAGACAAACCTGTCTCTCCAGCAGGTTTTGTTGATGCCACATATTAGATTTAGGCCTTTTGAATGGGTAATGCATGAGGAGTTGGACTTAATATGGAGCATCTCCAGTAGGGCAGGGTCTGACAATGCATTGTAGGCAAGACACAGATCCCCTCTGAACAATCTGTATGATACCAAGTAGTGATTGTGATTTCAGCCTGTCTACATAGGACAAGTGTTGTGATGGGCCATGGATTCTCTTTGTGCGGTGGAAGCATTTGTGCTTGCCCTTCTTTAAACTTCAACAGCAGAAATATAGTTTGAAGATTAAGAATCTAATAACAGAGGTCCTGGAAGTCATGGGAGAAGTAACCACATAAGTGTGGGATAGCTGAAAGGCCATTATAATAAATGGGATTCATCAGATGGAATTAAGTGAAAAAGGAGACCATGAATTCCAGAAGAACAACATTTCAGAGTATTAGGGATTTGCAAATAAAGGGAAAGGATCTCAAAGATGAGAAGGGTAGAATTTCAGAGTTAATACAACAATTTCAAGCCCTTGAGGATAACAGACTAAAGATACAGAGCATGATTATTCCAGGACTGTATTTTAAAAACTTGCCAATGAGCCTTCAGGCTCTAGCTTTGAGGCTGTGACAGCAAAACTATGAAAGAGGGATATACAGAATGGGGGGATATGGTTATGGGAGAGATGGCGACCCAAAGGAACCAAATACATGTAAAGTGGAGCTACTATGCAAACCTATATAAAATCAGAGGCTCAAGACTACACTTTTAATGATGGGATTAGGAAATACTTGTCTAGATTATATATTAGGAAACTAGACAAGGTGGACAGAAGAGAATTAAATAAGAGATATTTCAGAAGATGAGGTTGGAGTAACACTAACTAACTTAGCACATAGGAATTTTCCTGGATCAAATGGCATCCCATTAGAGGTATGGAAGCCATTACGAGAACAAGGCCTTTCAATTTGGTTATTTAGCAGCATGTTACGCCTGGGTTTGTGGAAGGTGACTATAGTTCTGCCAAGAAGGGACAGACCCATATTATCCGAAATCCTGCTGCCCAATTTTGGTATTAAACCATGATTACAGTTATTTATGAATACATTAGTAAGGACAGTCAATAAAATTCACTTTAAGCTGTATGGAACAGATAAAATTACAGGGGAGAAGTGTAGCTGACAATCTGGTATGCACATTAATACTAACACAGGATGCAAGGGTTGCTAATATGCCAGTTGTTTTATTGTGTTTAGATGCAGAAAAAGCATTTGACAGGGTGGAATGGGAGTTTCTCTATATAGTGTTGGAGAGGACGGCTTTTCTCAGAGAAAGGGAAGATCTGATAAAAAAGGGGATTACAAAGGCTACCTAGCACAAATTAACATCTGTGCTTATTTATCAAAGACATTCAAGTTCAGCGGGAGTACCTATCAAGACTACCCTCTCTTACCATCATTATTTGCTTTCTGTATAGATAGCATATAACAGTATGACTGAATTTTTTTTTTTATTAGAATAATTGCTGTCTGGATATCTTTCTTCCAAATTGCTTTAATTTCTGCCTGCAAATCCTGGTATTTTACAACTTTGTGTCTTTCTGTACATAAGATATTGTAATCACTCCCTGATATTCAGCAAGCAGCCGTGCAGGAATAAGTTATTCCTGCACAGCAGGGACCGTTCCTGTTCAGCACGGCAGCACGCCATACATATATATGAAGGCTCACTGCCGTGCTCTGAAACAGACATGGTGCCATGTATGAGCGCAGGGGTGTGTCTGAGAGCAGAGCTCTCACAATACACATGCTCCTGCACTCCAGAATTGCCTTTTGGCAATTTAAAACTAGTAAGAATGCTCATAAAATCCCAAACACATCAGGATAATTAACATTCAAGCTCAAATAAAAACATCAGTCTGGCTCCTTGTAATTTTTTGTACTATTTAGAGTAATAAAACTCAACTGTGAAGAAACTGACAGAATGTTCAAATGTTGGCCTTATATTTCTGGTCTGTTGCTCATAAACTTTGGATTTTTCTGGCAAAGCATTGAAGATTGCAATTAATAAATAATCTGGTCAAAGCCATAAGGGACAATTGTCCATACCAAGACAAAAGGGGATAGAATAACACACATAGCATAAGCACATAGTGCACACCTCCCAACCCGTCAGAGTAAGGAATGTGGACAAAGCCAAAAGGGGCAATCATCCCTACAAAGCAGAAAGTTGATAGAATAACAGGTTCAGCATTAGCATGGATATTCTGAAAGGTACAAATAAAAAAACACAACAAGCACTTTTTTTTTAAACATGCAATAAAGTTTAAGTGTAGCTGCATGGGTAAGCCTGTTGCTTAGCTAAGCTTAGTCCAACTTAAACAGCACAAGAAGTTAAATAGCTTTTAGACATTCAACCCAAGCAGTACTGTAATAGTGTAGTAGTTAGAGCGTATGCTTTACAAATAGCCATTCCCAGTTTGATCCCCACTGTAGCCAATTTGCATTTTACATGTAAAACCAGTACATAAACATTTTTTTAATAAGTAGCTACTAAATAACACATATTTTTTAACCAGAGTACTGCAGTAGGTGCAGATGTGAGGTGTCAGTTTAATAAAGAAGTGAAAACCCCATTTAAACACAAGTGCCCAATACAGTATACTCTCACATGAATAAATGTAATGAAAGCACACTGGGGGGGTGTCAGGGACAGTAAACAAATGTATAATATGTAATGAATGATGAATCAATCCCATACAGCAGATAGTTTATAAAATAAAAAAAATAGCAATGCTAAACATTGCACAGCTCTGCTTACCAGGTGTAAGCATTGTGTAAATATGACTGCTAAGCAATGAGTAGCCTAGCTAAGTGGATTTGCCCATTGGTAAGCAGTGCTGCACCTGTCCCTTTAAGCACTGCTAACCTTAGATAACCAGGTTTACCCGTAGCTTAGCTTGCCTCGGCATATTCAAAACCATCCAGTCATGGCAAAGAGCTGGTAATTGGCCATATTAAAACCCCACAGGTGGGAATACAGCTCATAACTGGTTGCACCTTCCCACTATAGGCAGTATGGCAGGAGTTGGTCAGGGCATGCGCTTCCTTGTGCAGCGCTGAGGCATGCAGGAGTCCAAGGTCATGGTAGGACTCCTGGTACATAACCATGATGAGAGACTGCTGCAGGGCCAGTAGCAAGGCTCCCAATATAAATCAGAAGCCTGGGACCATCTCACCCATGATCTTACCAGTGCCACTGGTATCCTTTGGTCTGATGAGCAGGTCCGGCACCACTATGTTGACTTGAAGCAGAGAAAGAGGAAGCTCTTGGACGAGTGGGTCCAAGAAGCAAGGCAGATGGGTGATGTCCCAGCAGTGTGTAAGTAGTCATACTAATAACTGTTTACCAATGTCCAGCCTGTGTATATGATGGATAGGTATGCCTAAATATTTCTCTATTTCCCTTACAGCTGCGGCTGAGTGAGCTGTGAATCAGGAAGTCCATGCTAGTAGGCTGCAAAGGCTATGTCGTCTGGCTGGTGAGTAACAATCCTGCTTGTAGTAGTCATAGCAAATAAATATAAAGTAGTAGAAAGTCACCTGGCAGTATAAAAACTGTTTCTGGGTTGTACTGAATAAACCAGAGAAAATGACAGTAATAGTCCCATATAGGTCATATTTAAATAAAACTGTAACTGCCTGGCAATAAAGCTCTAAATCCTGGACTGGTTGTGTTTACTCTGGTATTGTATGGCATTTATTGTTGTATTCTCTGAATAGTAATATTGTGTTAACCACTGTTACCCACACTGTGTTTCATAAAGAAATATCTAGGAATGTCTGTATAAGACTGTTGTCAGTACAAGATCAGATTGTGCAACAAAGAGAGACGTAGAAAACACTGAAGAGCTAGACAGCAATAGCCAAATAGCACACTCTACTGTGACTTAAATTGTTGTATTTTTAGCACACACAGCCATGGTTCAAATCCTGGGAGTGGTAGTAAGCTGTATGCATAATCATACCTCTCAAGTATACAGATTTTTTCAGAATGTCAAGATAATTGGCTCATATTTTCTCTCTGCTCCTCTGTCCCCCTGGCAAATCAGTGGGATGGTCTCAGAATTGTAGTCACTAAATAATGGCATACATTTGATTTTCAGACCTCAAAACCTTCAGAAAATGTATATTAAAACAAATCCTGTCACTCTAGCAACTCTCCAGGTTTATCAGAGCAATATTCAAAATATGTCCCTATCTGTACCCCCCATGTTGTTAAGCTTTATCCAGAGTGTGTGCATTAAGAGACTGAGAGGTATGTGCATAATATTAACTTGTAAACTGGGAATATGTGTAGAAACAGTCAGGTAGTGTTAAACATTCCCACCACAGGTCTGTCAGATATGAAAACTGTGCCTGCCAATAAAGATTGAAATCCTGGACTGGTAGTGTTTACTCTGGTATTCTATGGCTGACATGTAGTATTCAGTAACATCTGATATCAGAATAGTACTGTTGTGTCTACCATTGTTTCTCACATTGTGCTACATATAAATATGTCTAGGAATGTCTGTATGAGAGTGTTGTAATTACAAGGTCAGATTGTACAATAAGAGAGACTTAGACAGAAAACATTGAAAGAATAAACAGCAATAATCAAATAGCACACTCTGCTGTGACTTAAAGTGTATTTTTAGCAGACACAGCCAAGGTTCGAATACTGGGAGTGGTAATAAACTGTATGCAGAATCATACCTCTCAACTGTATATATTTTTCAGAATCTCACAGCAAGACGTTGTCCCGTTCGATTCTCAGTTAGAGCGTCTTCTGTGTGGAGGCATGCGTGAATGGGTGTGCCTTCGTTGAAGGTTGTGCATCGGGACTGGTAACTCGGCACGTAAAAATCCACTACCAAACATTAGCAGACAGGAGTTCCGCTGTGGCGACCCCTAACCCGGATAAGCCAAAAGACACGTACGTCCAGATAATTGGCTTATATTTTCTGCCTGTTCCTCTGTCCCCCTAGCAAATCAGTGGAATGATCTCATAATTGTAGTCATAAAATAATGACATACATTTGATTTTCAGACCTCAAAACCTTCAGAAAATGTATATTAAAACAAATCATGTCCAGCAGCTCTCCATCTTTATGAGAACAATATTCAAAATATATCCCTATTTGTACCCCCATGTTGTTAAGCTTTGTCCAGAGTTTGTGCATTAAGAGATTGAGAGGTATGTTCATAATATTAACTTGTAATCTGGGAATATGTGTAGAAACAGTCAGGTAGTGTTAACAAACATTCCCTCCACAGGTCTAGCAGGTAAGATATGTAGCATTTAGCTATAAGACAGTTGAAGTATACACTGTTTACAAATATACCACTGCCCAAACCAAGGCCATAAGGTATTGTAATAATACCTTAATGATTAGAGCAATGATCATTAAAGTTGTGAGTACTACAAGGGTATATAAGTTGTTAATTGACATCTCCCCCCCTCCCACCATATCTGTAACAATAATCTCAATACACAAATCAATGGGTATGTTTACACCAAACCTACTGTTGGGACATATGTCCTATTGTTAAATAAATATTGAAATGAGTTTCTATTAATGTTCCATGTTGAAATACTATCATTGGTGGCCTGTTGCTATCAATGTAATCTGCATGCCATTGCAATGGCCACTGTGGTTCCATATATGCACATGTTCTGTTTGCTATGAAACTGTTGCAAATCTGGTGTTTTGGGTTAATGGGAATATCTATACATGCCGTTATAACTAATCCTGGATTGTGTTGACTATTACTAACCTACATATGTTCTAAAACTGCGACACCACTCTGGGCTAGACCACAATCCAAATTGTAACTTGCTACAGATCCCCCACCATGCTCCAGGATTCCCAGTCCTCATTTCTTGATACACTGGGTACAACCCAACACCCTAATAATGGGCGATTTCAACTACCCCACCATTAACTGGGAGAACTATTCATGTATCAACTTTTTTGCTCAACATTTTCTGGAATTCATAAATTCCAATGCCTTGGATCAGCTTATGCACACCCCCATCAGGGGCAGCAATATCCTAGACCTGGTCATTACCAACATAAGTGACTGGTGTCCCACACCAGAGGTCAATTCCTCATTGGTCATATCTGACTACAAGGTAATCACCCTAGACATCCACATCCCATCCCCCATTAGGGAAACCACCGCAAAAAATTTCTCCAAAGCCAACTTCATGCTTCTTAAGACAGAAGTAGCAAACTTCACGACACCCATGCAGCCAGACAATAGAGGTACAACTGTTGAATCCTACACAAATGCACTTTATAAGCACTTACATGAGTGCATGGATCATGCTATCCTTAAAAGAACCAAGATGCTATTCCCCAAAAAAGGAAGCCAATCTGGTGGTCCCCTGCCATAAACAAACTCTACAACAGAAGAAAGAAACTGTTGCAAAAAATAGTAAACTCCCATGATTGGAGGACCTCCCTGGTCAGCCACAGTAAGAAGCTGAGATCCCGCATAAAATCCTCCAAAGCTAGTTATGAAAACAAAATTGACACTGATTCTAAAGACAACCACATAGCATTCTATAGCTATGTCAAGAATCTCAGTGGCAACACTCAGATCTGCTCTGAGTTACATCACAATGACACTAAATATAAACATCCTGGAAGATAGGTTCAGTGCTAACTGTAACCCGCCCCTCACCCCCTAAGGGGCCCATCTCTATACTGGAAGAATGCAAAGTTCCTGTAATCATGGCTGCATGGGTAAAAACCACACTCTCCAAAGCCAAGAGAACAACATCCATGGGATCTGAAAACGTCCTAGGCTGCATTCTACAAAAACTACAGAATGAACTGGTACCCAACCGAAGTACCATGTTCAATCATAGCCTTGCCTCAGGCTTTGTGCCCACTGAATGGACACAGTGACGGTTATCCCACTCCACAAAGGGGGAGCCACCACAGACCCTGGGAACTACTGCCCCATTAGCCTAACAAGCCTGGTCTGCAAGGCCATGGAATGTGTCATCAGGGAACCTATAAACAAAAACATTGGTAATCTCCAAACTCTGGACCCCACCCAGTTCAGGTTTGTAAAAGGCAGATCATGTCTCGTAAACCTGATAGACTTCTTTGAAGCAGTCACCAAAGCCATAGACGAGGGTAAGGTGGTTCACACAGCCTATCTAGATCTCGCCAAGGCTTTTGACACCATCCCCCACTCTGGAATTATAGATAAACTCACTAAACTAGGTATAAATCCCTATGCCACAATATGGGTTGCCAACTGGCTCACTGACAGAACTCACACTGTGAAAGTAGCAGACTCTAAATCCAACTTCAGACCAGTGACAAGTGGAGTACCACAGGGTTCAGTCCTGAGTCCTCTCCTGTTTGGTATCTACTTTTCTGAAGTACAGGCTAACACAGAAGGTCTTTGACTAATGAAGTTTGCAGATGACTGCAAACTAGGAGCCATAATCAAAACTCCAGATGATGTGGACATCCTACAAAAGGGCCTCACTGAGACAGATGCCTGATGTCAAAGCCATGACCTCAAGCTCAATGCCAAAAAGTGCATTGTCATCCCCTTTGGTAAAAACTCTGTACCCATCAGTTACCACATAGGTAGTAGTCTACTTAACAACAAAAGTGTGATAAGAAATCTTGGGACACAAGTGGACAGTAGTCTCTGCTTAGATAATCACATCGCCACAGCCACAGTAGTCAGGAAATCCTTCTAGGTGGCACACCTCATCAAAAAAGGTTTCAAATCCAGTAAAAAAGAGGTCATTGTTCCCCCCTACTCGTCACTCATTAGACCCATTATAGAGTACAATGCCCCTTTTGGTATGTACCTCACAAGACATCTACAACAACTGGAAAGGCCACAGAAATACCTCATAAAGAGGATTACCGGCCTCAAACAGATGCTCTACACAGACTGTCTCAAAAAAACTCCAGCTTTACTCCATCGCATATCACTACTCAGAGGTGATCTCTGCCTAATATACAAAGCTTTGTCAAACCCAGAGCTGTCAGACATGCTCCACTTAAAATAATCCCAATTCCTCCGAGTTACATGCTCTAGGGACATAAACCTTGTCACCACAGAAAACAGAACATGGTGGAGGGATAGATTCCTGTCCTAGAGACTTCCCATACTCTGGAACAAACTACCTATCTATATTAAACAAAGCTCCTCATTAGCACTCTTCAAGAAAAATCTTGATAACTGGATAGGAAATAGGAAATTCACCCCGAGGATCACCTCTGTGGCTCTACTCAACAGGGGCACAGGATAATAATTTTTTTGGGTGGCGAATGCCAAGGTACCTTTTTGGCTTGGCTTATATATGCCCTAAGGCCAATAGCCTAGTACCTACCTATGAACCTATATATATATATATATATATATATATATATATATATATATATACATATAGGCATGTGTGTGTGTGTGTGTGTGTGTGTGTGTGTGTGTATATATATATATATATATATATATGTGTATATTTATATATGTATATATATATATATATATATATATATATATATATATATATATATATATATGTATATATATATATATATATATATATATATATATATATATATATATATATATAAAACATATGCCCATAACATGTAGTGCAAGGGGATGTAATGTAAGTATTGTAGGTATAAACGTAGAATGTTGCTACAGTAACGGGGTTGTGTAAACAGACATGTTGTGTGGGAAGTCTCTTCTGATACTGACAGGTATGCCATCAGTTAATGACAGTCATCTTAAGATCATCATAGTGAAGTACCATACAAATCACAGTAATGAACCTGTGAAATACAGCAGAGATATGTCCAATTAACGTGGACAGTCTGACACAATCTGGTCAGTCCAGAGGTATACACAGAATTCCTTAGTGCAAGACGTGTGGACCAAGCCTGACAAAGTGGATGTTTACAGCCATGTGAATGGGGATATCACAAAAAAAAATGGACTAGATAAGCTCACACAGTTGATGCATTCACACACTCCTGTCTGTCCTAACACATATTAACCAGAGCAGCAGAGGACCCAAGCCCACATACTTCTCACTAGTTAGTGATATACATCTCCACAGCATCCCACTGCTTTTTCAGAAATACACAACACTTATGGTGGCCAGGCAACAGAACATCTGACAAACATCTGGACATAACATCACACTAGGTAAATGCACTGAGCTGCTAGGCATGTCACAAAGCACTGTGCAAACTAACGGCAGACTGCCACAACACTGACCCAAGTTTCCCATGGGGGAATACACATGCACTTGCAAATATAGCAGGCACTAGAGGCATGTAACAGCACAGAGTAACAGACACCACTGTGAAAGTGCATACCCAAAACCAATCTGAACACAGTCATAGTCACATTATGGTAAGCCTAAGTAATAGTACAGTAAATGGACTGTGTGAACAAAATCATCCTCATATGTGCTACTCACACACTAACCCTACATACACTGGCCCAATACACAGTGTAGTCTGATGCCTCATTGTGGTATGGGACATGTCTCAGTCTGGCCCTACAAACATATAAGCTGATAGGGTACCTACTGGAGCAGCATGCAAAGTCAGATAGAACAGGACCAAGAACAATGACATCTACCACAGTCTGTACACAGGCCAAGTAACATATTCACAATATGCACTCTGTCAACAATCACCATAAGTACACAGACTTCACTACTGTACAGACTACAACAGAATGTCCAGGTTTTGTCCTCAGATATAAGGCCTACTATACATAACATGTCTAACAGTCTGATATCTCACTGGCTTGTTATCAGGTATGATGTCAGTAAATAATGATATACTGTACATATGCACCTCTTACTGCATGACATATGGACAAAGGGTGACAGACTTGGGGGATGGAGGGACAAACACAGGGCCAATATTGACATATTGCTGTGATAAACTGAGAAAATTCCTGGTGTAACAGGGTTTGTTATGACATACCTCTTCTGAGGGATATGAAGTCAGTATCTCACATGGAAGTCACCAGGTACTGACTGCAATCATCAGAGTAGAGTATGCTACTGTGTTTCTAAAGATAGGAAATGTATGAGCAACACACCACATGTAAGACTCCAAACTCTGGCCAGTCTGCAGATAGCCATACAGGTGAGAGTTTCATTAACCACATAACACTGTCATGCTAGACTTTAAATCATGCAGAAGTTATATCCATACAAAACTTGTTAAACCAACATTACTTCAAATGTAGAACAGCAATACTTACATTCTGTCCCCATGTCTGGAACATCCCCCTCCTGTTTGTTGGCATGTCTCCATAGTGTATCTTGTAAGAGGTATATCCAACTACCCTCTGTAATGCTGTTTCTCAAACACCCACATGAAGTGCTGCTCACAGTGAAGGAAAAGGGCCAACACCCATATGAAGTGTTTAATTATAGGAGTCTGTCTCCATGCAATTGGCTATAGGAATGATACCACAGCTGTTTCACATACATTTAGCAAGTGGGGGACTGTAGTTCTTGCACAGGCCATCAGCTGATCATGAGCATTACTTACAAAACTCAAGCTGCTGCCTATGCAAAACAGACATACTTTTCCACATCTACGAGAGAGAGAGATAGAGAGAGAGAGAGAGAGATTGAGAGAGAGAGAGAGAGAGAGATCGATATAGATGGGGAGATCGAGAGAGAGAGATTGAGAGAGAGAGAGAGATCAAGAGAGAGAGAGAGAGAGAGAGAGAGAGATCGATAGAGATGGGGAGATCGAGAGAGAGAGAGAGATCGAGAGAGAGAGAGAGATCAAGAGAGAGAGAGAGATCAAGAGAGAGCGAGAGATCGAGAGAGAGAGATCGATAGAGATGGGGAGATCGAGAGAGAGAGAGAGAAAGATCTAGAGAGAGAGAGAGAGAGATCAAGAGAGAGAGAGAGATCAAGAGAGAGAGATCGAGAGAGAGAGAGAGAGAGAGAGAAAGGAAGAGAGTAAGGGCCAGGTGTGTTTGTGTACGATCCGTGGGTGGTGAGTGGTATCTGGGTATTATAATGGTTGCCTATATTGTGTACTAATCCATACTGTCACATACTAATTGCACTTGGCTGTACACATTTATGGCTGAGGATTGTCTACAACAACATCTACAGTGTTTGAAAACTGTTGGCCTTGTAATGTGGGCAATGGGACATGTAGTTCCTCAATATAATGATGTAGCAAAACCCACACTACAATGGATTCTGTCATTACACAATCACCCCAACACCCACACAAGATACTGATCACACACACACAAACACACACTTACCAGTACTGAGTTTCAAACCCCTACCTGATTATGTATTGCTATTGAAGTGTTACGTAGTTATTGGAAGCGCCATGGAACTTACATGTTGGAGTACTGTCCAAAGGTATCTTTGAAGGTGAGTAACATCAGCAGCAGTGCTAAAGGAGGGCTAAGGGAAGTGTAGTAAGGGTGAATGTCCACAAAGGCAGGTGTCAACGAAGACACACACGTTCTCCCTCAGGGAAACACACACATTATCACAGTTGGTAGGATCAGGATTAGAATTCCTACCTAACTAGTTTGCTGTACTACAGTATTACATAGTTATCGCAAGCACCACAGAGATTATATGCCTGGGACATGGCCAAAAGGTTATTTCAAAGGTGAATGACATCAGCAGGCATAGCAAAGTAGGGCAATGGGAGGTGTAGTGAGTGTGAATGGCTTCAAAATCATTAATCTTCACATACACACACACACACACACACACACACACACACACACACACACACACACACACACACACACAGCACACACTTGTCAGTATTGCGATTCAAACCCCTACCCAGCTATGTATTGCTATGGTAGTGTACCACATTTATCACATGCACCACGGAGCTTATAAGATGAATGTGTTCCCAAGGTACTTCTAATGTTTGGAACATCAAAAGCCCTTTTAAATGCTGGTATTGGTTGATGTAGTGGGTGAGAGATCCCAAAAATAAATTTAACCTAAACACACATTTACATTTTCCAGGAGTAAGGTTCAAACCTCTATCTAACATTCTTTATGGACCATTATGTTACAGGTTTACCACATGCACCACTGACCTAACATGGTTTAGGGTTGGCAACAGATACTTCTAAGGTGGATGATATCTGCAGGACTGCTAAAGTCAGGCTCTGAGATGTGTACTGGGTGTAAATGGGGTCAAAAATCTTTGAAGTATACATATAAATACTTGCCACAGATGAGATTCAACTCCATACCTTTGCAGTTACTGCTACTGCATTCTTCTGCATTTATGGCATGTGCCATGGAGCTTACATGCTGAAGAGCTCTCCACAGATATCTTTGAAGGTGACTAACATCATCAGCAGTGCTAAAGGAGGGGTAAGGGGAGAGTAGTAAATGTGAATGTCCATAATATCAGGTTTTATAAAGGACACACACACACTCACACACAACTTCACAGTTGCCATGTCTGAGATTAGAACTCTTATCTAACTAGTATGTTATACTATAGTAGTATGCAATTAACGCATATGCCACAGAACTTATGGGGTTGTCTTTTGTCCAAAGGGTTATTTCAAGGTGACTGACATTAGCAGGCTTGCTAAAGTGGGGAAATGGGAGGTATAGCAACTGTGAATGGTCTCAAAATCATTAACCTCTCCACACACACACACACACACACACACACACACATAGTTTCACAGTTGCCATACCTAGGATTAGAACTTTGACCTAACTAGTATGTTACACTATAACATTACACAGTTATTGCACATGCCACAGAGCTTTTTAGACTGGTCCTTATCCAAAGGGGTATTTCAAGGTGACTGACATCAGCAGGCTTGCTAAAGTAGGGCAATGGGAGGTGTAGTGAGTGTGAATGGCTTCAAAATCATTAATCTCTACACACACACACACACACACACACACACACACACACACACACACACACACACACACACACATTTGTGCCAGTACTGAGATGCATAAGTTAATTGCTTCACAGGTGTGTAGTAGGTGAATGGGCTTGAATACCTTGGCATCAGGCCACAAGACAATAGTCTCCAGTGTGGCTCAGGGGTGTAGCCCCTGGAGTGGTCCCCATGGGTGGATATTGCATTCACCAACCACTCATCTAGGTTACTGTTGTGGGTGTCCAGTGATGTGCACTGCTTCCCATGTATGTGATCTATATTCCATAACATGGACAGTGTCTGGGTTGTGCCCATGTCCTACATGCATGTTCTTTGACATGTGGAAGTGTACTTGAGGTCTCTGGGGCATGCTGTGTGGACAAATTGTTATCTTCTGATGTAACATTCCTGACCTCATTTGGTGAGACCTGGCTATGGAACTGAGGTTATGCTTCCACCTACATCGACAGCATGATATAGGTATTCAGTAGAGTTAGGGGCATCTGTCCATATAGGGCATGTGTATAAGGCATGGTATTCCCTTTGTGGGTTACATTTGCAGACTCTACAGTTGTTGCAAGTGTCCAGTGGGAACATAGCAAAAGGGCCACTGTAAGCATTAATTTGCCTACTGCAGGGATGGAACAGGATGCCATGTCCTTTTACTTGCTGGATAACATACACTCAGTCAGGAGATGTAACACATTGCAGTACTTCCTGATCTCAGTGGCACTGTTGTGGTCAACAGGCATGTAGTCTACTGCAATTACACCGTGGTTATGATCTGTGAGGCAATATGCAGGGAACTACCAACATAGTGGCTGTTGCCTAGCCAAGGGTGTTTGTGCATGAGACATGGGTGTTCTCTGAGTAATAGAAGGGCTGTCTATATTGTTCACCAATCCATAATGTCACATGTAGGGCTATGGATTGTTTACACCAGCCTCTCTGGTGTTTGACATCTGTTGTCCTTGTAAGGTGGACATTATGACATATACTAACATAATAATTTTGCAGAACCCACCTTACAATGCATCCTGTTATTACACAATCACAGCAACCTCCACAAAGGATACTGATGACAGACACACGCACTTGTCAATACTGAGATTCAAACCCCTACCCAGCTATGTATTGCTATGATAGTGTATCACATTTATCACATGCACCACAGAGCTTATAGGATGAACATTGTCCCAAGGTACTTCTAAGGTGAGGAACATCACCAGCCCTTGTAAATACTGGCATTGGTTGATGTAGTGGGTGAGAGATCCCAAAAATAATTTTACCCTAACGCACATTTATATTTGCCAGGAGTAAGGTTCAAATCTCTATCTAACAATCTTTACAGACCATTATGTTACAGATTTACCACATGCACCACTGATCTAACATGGTTTAGGGTTGGCAACAGGTACTTCTAAGGTGGATGATATCTGCAGGACTGCTAACATCAGGCTCTGAGATGTGTACTGGGTGTAAATGGGGCCAAAATCTTTGAAGTACACACACAAACACTTGCCACGGATGAGATTCAAATCCATACCTGTGTAGTTACTGCTACTACATTGTTCTGCATTTATGGCACATGCCATGGAGCTTACATGTGGGAGAGCTCTCCACAGATATCTTTGAAGGTGACTAACATTAGCAGCAGTGCTAAAGGAGGGGTAAGGGGAGAGTAGTAAGTGTGAATGTCCATAATAGCAGGTATTATCAAGGACTACTTAACTAGTATGTTACATTAGAGCATTGCACAGTTATCACATGTGCCACAGAGCTTATAGGGTTATGTGTTGGTCAGAGGGTTATTTAAAGGTGACTGACATCAGCATGAGTGTTAACATGGGCAATAAGAAGTGTAGTGTGTGTGAATGGTCCATAAACCATTCCTCTGAAAAAACACGCACAACACTCAGTCAAACACAACTTTACATTTGACAGGACTGGGTATACAAATGCTAGATGAATACTGATTTGTACGATCATGTTACACAGTTCTCACAAGCACCACAGACACTATAGGGCTGAGGGCTACCAAAAGCAAATGTCCACAGTGATTGACTTCAGCACATCATTTGATATTAGCCAGTTGGATGTGTCGTGGGTGGGACAGGCCCCATGATGGAAATCTCTCTGTCACTGTCTGTCTCTCTCTGCCCCACATCTCTGTGTGTGTATGTTTGACATATTATAGTGTGTTGGCCTTGGATATGTGTAAGTATTCCTATCCAATGTGTGTGCAAAGCATGAATGGTGTACAATGTGGTGTGTGTGCACAGACATATGCGACTGACAGATATGTATAGTCCACTGTTGTTGTCAGACATGGGCTTAATTTCTCTAAATTTAGGAGCATGCCCAGTATGACCTTCTGTATTTTGTTGTCAGACATGGGCTTCATTTCACTAAGTATTGGAGCATGCCCCGTATGACCTTCTGTATTGAGTGTGTGAATCCATTCCAGGTAGGTTATACTCCAGTCAAGGATTTTGTTTCTACACCTACAGCTAGCAACCTGTTTCTGCAGGATATTTATTTATTTATTTATTTTTATTTTATTTTACATTTGTTGACTGGGCTAGTCTAACTGGATATACATCCATTTTCAGTAGAGGCCCGGGGAGAAAAGCTCCAAGAACACAATTCTAATAAAATGTTGGTACATTACATAATGTAAGAAATGATTACAATTCATTCAACAAGTACATCACTAATCTAACACACATACATTTAACAAACCATAATAGTGAAAACATTACAGACATTGGTATTATCTACAAGATAAAATTCTCTTTGTTAACAAGGAAATTAGGCATAGTACAGAGAAGTACTGGGAAGCAGTAGCTAGTAATAGATGGGGAAAGTTAGTCAGGGTTAGTACATGGGCATAACCAGTGTGTTGTCAGGTATAGTGTACATGAGCATAACCAGTGTGTTGTCAGGTATAGTGTACAGGGGCATAACCAGTGTGCTGTAAGATATAGTGTACAGGGGCATAACCAGTGTGTTGTAAGGTATAGTGTACAGGGGAATAACCAGTGTTTAGTGAGCTATAGTGTACAGGGGCATAACCAGTGTGTTATAAGGTATAGTGTACAGGGACATAACCAGTGTGTTATAATGTATAGTGTACAGGGGCATAACCAGTTTGTTGTAAGGTATAGTATACAGGGGCATAATCAGTGTGTTGTAAGGTATAGTGTACAGGGGACTAACCAGTGTATTGTCAGGTATAGTGTACAAGGGCATAAGCAGTGTGTTGTCAGGTATAGTGTACAGGGACATAACCAGTGTGTTGTCAGGTATAGTGTACAGGGGCATAACCAGTGTGTTGTCAGGTATAGTATACAGGGGCATAACCAGTGTGTTATCAGGTATAGTATACAGGGGCATAACCAGTGTGTTGTCAGGTATAGTGTACAGGGGCATAACCAGTGTGTTGTAAAGTATAGTGTACAGGGGCATAACCAGTGTGTTGTAAGGTATAGTGTACAGGGGCATAACCAGTGTGTTGTAAGGTATAGTGTACAGGGGCATAACTAGTGTGTTGTAAGGTATAGTGTACAGTGGCATAACCAGTGTGTTGTCAGGCATAGTGTACAGGGGCATAACCAGTCTATGCGCTTGGTTGGTAAAAGTTTTTCTTGAGCCTGGGTTTGGGTGAATGTCTTCATCTATTAATGAGTGATCTTGTAGTCCAAATATAGGATCTGGGAGTTTACAGTATAGGTCTAGAGACTTCTTAGTTTTTAAATAGGTATATCTAATGTGGGCTAATCTATGATATTTTGCTAGTTGGTAGCTGGGTTTAGATGTAATGTTTAAGTGGTTTAGGGAGAGAACAAGAGATGGTATGGCTGTATGCCTAGAGGGGTAGTGCAATTGTGGGCATACTGGGTATTCATAGGAGGTTAGAAGGTAGGCTGCTGTTAGAGAAGGTAGTAGTATGAGAAAGAGTAGCAGCTTTATGTGTCTTGGGGTAGGTAGTTTAGACATTGGGATGATGTAATAGGAGGTAAGTAATTGTGATAAGAGCGATTAGTGAAGGTGGGGGTTATGGTGCTAGAGGCAGGGATTGGGTAGAGTGGGTGGGAATAGGTTAGGAACCTTATGGAGTTGTTCCAGGTGATTGGTGCTTGGGAAGAAGGGTGTGTCTACCTTGTGATTGGTTAGACAGGAAAGGGGGTGTGGCTATGTAGTATATGGCTAGTAGCACTGTGGGTGGGTGGTAATAGGCGGTAGGGTAGGGGAGCGGAGTGAACCTGCAGGGCGAATTGAGTGGGTAGATACAAGTAGAAGAGCAGCTCAGGAAGAACAATCATGAAAATGATGACTATTGAAGGTAAGTTAGGTATGGGTAAGTACAGAGATAAGTAGTACAATGGTAGAGAGCTTAAGAGGAAAGCTAAGTGATGACACTAAGTGTAAAAGGATAAGGTTGGATAACATTAAGAACAAGTAAAGCACATCAGAGATGTGATATAAAGATACTATGAGAAAGTGGGATAGGCATAAGACAGTAGGACTGTATAAGAGTGCCACCTACTAGACAGAAAGTATATTACAATGGTAGGTCTTTATGGGAGCTGGCAAGTCTAGGACTAAGGAAGGTGATATTTAACAGTTAGAAGGAGGTTACAATAAAAGAATAGAATGGTATGGCGGTTACAGGGTCAGATAGAGGGTATGGCTGCTGCCTGTCCTAGCTGGAAAGTGTGCTTTAACAACCCAGAAGCATTAGTTAGAAATACTCGGAGGTACAGGCCAACACGGAAGGACTGTGGCTGACCAAGTTCGCAGATGACTGCAAACTGGGCACCATAATCGACTCTCCAGCTGACACAAGCATCCTACAAAAGGGCCTCATAGAAACAGACAACTGGTGCCAGAGCCATGGCCTCAAGCTAAACGCCAAAAAGTGTATAGTCATCCCTTCGCAAAACAAAGTGCCCACAAATTACCACATAGATGGTAATCCATTAAGTACGGAAGAAGTAATTAGGGACCTGGGGACCCAAGTTGATAGCAATCACTCATTCGACAACCACGTGGCCAAAGTGGTTAGAAAAACATTTTATATAGCCCACCTAATCATGAAGGGATTCACATCAAGATCAGGGGAGGTCATCGTGCCTTTTTACTCATCCCTCATCAGGCCCATAATTGAGTACAATGCCCCTTTTGGGATGTACCTTACCAGACACCTGCAGCAACTGGAAAGACCCCAAAAGTACCTCACCAAGAGGATCAAAGGGCTCAGACAGATGCCATATGCTGCCCGGTTAAAGAAACTCCAGCTCTACTCAGTGACATACCGCCTGCTCGGAGGCAATCTATGCCTAACGTATAAAGCCATGTCCAACCCGGAATTAATGGACATGCTGCACCTCAGAAAATCCAAATCCCATCGAGCTATGCGCTCAAGAGACGAACCTCAGCACTGAAATAAATAGGACATGCTGGAGGGACAGATTCATAACCCAGAGGCTACCTTCACTCTGGAATAAAATCCCAGTCCAGGTTAGGCAGAGTCCCTCATTGACTCTCTTCAAGAGGAATCTTGATGAGTGAATGGGAGATCGTAGATTTACTCCGGGTATCACTTCTGTGTCACTGTTAGACAGAGGTACAGTATACTAACCACGAAAAAGGGCATAGCAAAATTCATTTAAAATGGGTGGCGAAAGCCAAACACACTCTGGCTAGGCTTGTAAATGCCCTAGGGCAGATAGCCTAGTATGAACCTATGAACCTATGAACCTATACAACTTTACTGCCAGGTTTTATGACAACACATGCTTTCTTGCTTCCTTTCGTGAGAGGATACTGGAAATAGCAGGCAGTATGAGGAGACAGCAGATTTGTATGGGAAGGGTCCTTTGTCACCATGCAGGCAGATTCTTTTGTTCTGCTGTAGGATCAGCAAGTTGGAGAGCAGGGTAATTTGGGTGGGAGAGACAAATGTGGTTGAGAGAAAAACAATTAGCCCTTAGTGAATTAGTTCTAGCAATGTAACTTTAAGCAGATAAGAAAAGCATATATCTATTCCCTTAGCAATACTGGGGGATATAACAAGCTAGTAAGTCCTCTATCCCAGTTAGGTAGATACCTATATGTATTTAATATACTACATAGAGATTCAGAATGCTAAATACCACAACTATACATTTAAGCAATAACAGTATAGGTAAATACATCTACATATCTGTAGACAGGTTGACAATATGGAGTCACAATGGGAGAAAGATAGTGGGATACTGTAACTATTGTGTCTGTGCTGCTTGTGTAACATGGTTGGCGTTAACAGAGATATTCAGACATATGTACTGTTTTACACTGTGATGTATTATGTCATCAGCTACTGACAGATATACTTATTTGCTCACAGTTATTTCCCGGGAAATGCAGGATGAATGAAGCTGTGTCCAGTATTGTGGTCTGCAGCCTACATATTCTTGCACACTCATGCTATTCTGGAGGGGGAGCTGCAGACACTTGCTGATGGGTCTGTGTAAATGTTCCAGCCCCTTGGTACTGTGGTGGCTGAGGATCCTCTGCTTGTACATCTATCGACTTAACAAAATGGCCATATCCTGCTGTGGCCATACCTCTCAGCTGTACAGATTCACCCAGGTTACCCAGAGGCAGGGCTCATATATTGAGTCAATTCTGCTTCACATTGCAGTTTATGAGCAGGTTGTAGCCACCCATTACTGGGTTTGCAGGCAGGGGTAGTATGGGCACACATCAGAGTTTCAGACTTCACACACTCCATGGTGCCCATGCTTCTACACCTCCCCATTCTGTTATTCTAGCCTCTTCCTAACATTATGCCAGCGATATCTGAGAAGTATCCCTATAGTTGTCCCTTCATCCCAGCGGTATTTAGGGGTTGTTCCACAGGTGGGCATGCTACTGGGATTTGTCAACATGGCCTTGCATTTGTGTTCTGTGGATTGTGTTATGTTGTTAGTTGGGACACCATGAGATAACATACACTGGCAGTATGGGTGAGGCACAGGCCTTTGACAGTGGACTGTAGGGCATTTGGTAGTGATGCAGGCCACCTGTAGCAGGCCAGTGCATTCTGTCACTTCTACAGTCCCAGGCTGCAAGCCACTCGATTCCCCTGGGGTGACAAGGTAGGTGTGCGAGGTGTTAATGGCAATCGTTCCTGTCCTTATCAATCCATTGTTCTGGATGCTGGCAGGGTGCTGCTTACAGCTAGAGACACACCTTCATAGGGCACCTCTTCAGCCTGCTGCATTCTGTGGGTATTTCCATACAGAAGTGGGGGTCATACTGTACTCATTCCCAACAGCAGGGATATGACCTGTGATAAACCTGTGGCTGATGGTGGGGTGAGCTGAGTGCATGTGTGATATGGAAGCTTCTTGCAGCTGACTCACAGATATACCTGGGACATTCCCCTTATGTTGCTGTGTGCGGGGACATAGGCAGTCTCCCATTACTTCATAACTGTGCTTTTGTGGTCTGCCAGTGATTGGCCAGACTACATCAGTATTCCATACTACACAGACAACTAATGTGCTGCTAACCTGTATGTACAATTTCAAAGGTGTGTGCAGTTGACAGTTACATTTTATATACTCTGTCTAGGGTACTTCCACCTGTGTACTGTGTGTATGTCTGGGCCCACATTCATGGCATGTCCATCTTTCAGATGGTGGCAGATATTGACATCTGATCAGTGAGTATGGATGACCGCTGAATTGGGTGTTGCTGGGATGCATCGTGGTTGGCACTGCAGTTGTCAGAACATGGCCCTGTCATCAACCGTACTGGCCATAGGCCACCGAGACACAACCCTCCATACCTACATGCTGACCACTTCCACACAATATAGAACACACAGCAACATAACACACAGACCCCTGCATATTGTACACATGCAACAATCTATTCTGTAAATCAGGCCAGCTCAGATAATCTGTGCTCCACTGTTATTAAACCCACACGTACATGTCACTGCATTTCTACATAGGATTGTGGGTGGGGGGGGGCACACCTGACAACTGTGAACATTTACTATGATTGTACTGGTATTTCAGGTACTCTGTTGGCTTCCATTTTGTTTTGTATTCTGACCTATCATGCAGAATAGATGGATATCAGTAGAGTACAGATCTTAGGTTTTATTGTCCTATATTTCAGTTTCAGACTTTTTACCCTTCAGAACTAATATACAACTGCCAGACCTGTTGTAGTCAGTCTGTGTAGGTCTGGAGGGTGGCTGTTCTCCATTGACATCAATTGGAGACATTAGCACAGCCTTTCTTTATGGTCATCTACACCTGTCCTGCTGGCTGAGACTGGTGTTGGGTATGTGAGCCTCACTGATATGCATGTGTGTGTCCTATGGACACACACATTTGGGCCACCACATGTACTGCAGTGGGATTTGTCACCTTGTTTAGTACTGCCTACATTGTTGACACCAGTATTTGTTATGGATTTCATGCTACCCATATAGGTGTTCACTATCTGCTGCCATCCCATTCAGCCACCAGATTCCCTTGCATTCTCACATCCATACCATAGATACAACTAGCAGAAAATACTACTACATTCAGGAATTGATAGGAAGAGTGACTTACTTTGTGGCTGTACCAGTATTGAGGATGGTGCTGGAGGTCTGACTATGTTGGATAGAATGGATACCCATAGTACACTCCTATACATGGTAAAGCACAAGTAGTGTCATGTTTGGCATCCCTTTTACTGTATGTGTGAGTCAGATAGAGGTGTCATTCCCTGGGTCCCTATCGTGTAAGTGTATGTGCTATGCGTTGCCTCTTTGCCAAAGCCTGGCCATACTGGGTATGCCTCCTTCTGCCTACTGGGGAAGGCTCAGGTTGTTCCTCCTCCAAATCACTCCATGCCTGTGCTGGCCTTGGCAATGGTGGGGGGCTGTGTGGCCCTGCCCTGTGCTGTTCCTGCTGCAGCTGTTTCTGCAGGATCATATTGTGTAGCATGGGACATACAATGAAAATTTGTGTAAATGTAGTTGGAGAGTACTGCAAGGCTCCACTGGATATGTCCAGTCACCAGAACCGTGACTTGAGCATCCCAGACACATGCTCTATTATGATTTTGGTTTGTGTGTGTGCCTCATTATGGAGTTCTTGTTCAGGTGTGTGTGTGCATTTCTGATGGGTGTCATGAGCCACAGCTCCAGTGCATAATCAGCATCCCCCACCAGATGGCCATATGGGATGTCCCCACTGGCAAATCTGTGGTACAGCTGTGTCATATGACAGATGTGGGAGTAGTGATAGTTTCCAGGGCTGCCAGAACATACATTCTAGATAATGCCCTGGGCATCACACATGACCTGGCAGTTGATGGAGGGGAAGCCCTTGGGGTTTATGTAGACCCTACCCTGCTCACCGGGCAGTATTTTGATGTGTTTGAGCGTGCAGTCTATAGCACCCACTACCTCAGGGTATTCTACTATTTGGTTAAAGAGATGAATATTGCTGGTCAATGCCTGACGGCTGTTAAGGAAATATATGTGCTCACCGGCATGTGCTGACATGGTATTCAGGAACTGTTGGAGTACCCTGGATGCTGATGCCTGTGAGATCCTCATGATATCCCCTGTTGGCCTTTGGAAGGTACCGGTGGCTAGTATTCTTAACCCTACACATACCTTGGTATCCACTGGGATGGGTTCCCCCCTGTTGGTTCTGTGTGTGAGGCGTGGCCAGCACAGCTCAACAATTTGCTGTAGGAGGTCCCTGTCCACCCTATAGTGCTCCACTATCTCCAGCTCATGTAGCCCCTGGTAAGTTACCCTGGGTTTGTACACTCTTCTCTTCACTGTGGGTTGGTCATCAACATTCTCATCCTCACCACCCTTAGCCTCTTCCACAAATTGATGTATGAGAGCGATGGCAACCCCTATCATTTTGTTAGTTTTGTCAGGTAAAATTTCCCTGTGTGTACACTGATGGTGTAGAGTTTGTGGGAAAAAACAGAATGAAAAGAATTTCTATAGTTTATAGTAGTGTGCTGGGCTGCTGCCTATGTAATTGGCTGATTCTGATACATTTCACCTGCCAGCTATGCTAGTTCTCCTTGATTGCCCTCCTACTGCTGTTTTCCCTTCCCATTGCCTTCCTGTTTAAGCCCCAAGGAGCAGTGTGCATACCCAGTGCTCAGATGTGAACAGAGTTGTTATTTCCTGTGGGTTTTTTTTTGTTTTTTTAAAACCAGATGCGTGGCATACACACCCATTTAGGCAATGTAAACACTACTAGGCAGCCTCAGACACACACCCCCTTCCTTAGCTGTGCTTAGCTAAGAGCAAACATGGGCCACAGAGCTCACAGCATGCATGGCATTCCCCCTTATGAGGTCATCTACCTCTTATGCTTATGCCATGGTGTTGCTGTACCTACACGGATTCATTATCAATCCCCTCATTTGCATAAAACTGACTGCTAATGCATGGTTACAAAACTGACACAGCCTTCCCCCTTAGCAACCACTATTCCATGGTATTGTTGTCTTATGCATGCCATTAACTATTATGGCAGAATACTGATTTGGGTTTAAAAGCTTATTTCCAACTTTTTTCTTTATTTTCAGGCCGATCCTGTTTCCGCACCTCTGCCCTAAGCTTAAACGGACGAAATCGGCCAAAAAAAACCTAAAAGTTATTTTTTATAACTTTGTAAAAATTTCCCATGTCAATGGCCATATATTTGGCCATTGTCATGCCTACTACTGTGAATACATTACCACAAAATAAATACCCACAGAGTACAGAACTGATAAAAAACAAAAAATGAAAAACCACGTCCAAAGCACAAGGCAGAAAGTTTAATCCAAGATACATAAAAATTCACTTGCTAAGCGCTTTCACCATTACACATGGCATCGTCAGAGTAAGTGAAAATCAACCATACCACACATTAAATACCCAAACAATCACTTCAACATCCAATAGAAAAATACATGAATAAATAATTACTAAATATGTTTAAACACTGAAAATATCCACACACAATGAAACATACTGCCCAAACTTGGTGTAAAAACTTATGTTATAAATAACATCTTGTCCACAGTATATTCTATTGGATGTTGAAGTGATTGTTTGGGTATTTAATGTGTGGTATGGTTGCTTTTCACTTACTCTGATGATGCCATGTGTAATGGTGAAAGTGCTTAACAAGTGAATTTGTATGTATCTTGGATTAAACTTTTTGCCTTATGCTTTGGACGTGGTTCTTCATTTTTTGTTTTTTACTTTGAATGCATGCCTTATACTGCGGTGGTGGTGCTGCGGTAGTGTTATTGCCTCACAGTTAGACGTTGCCCATTTGATTCTCAGTTAGAGCGTCTTCTGTGTGGCGACATGTGTGAATGGGCATTCCTTCATTGAAGGTTGTGCGTTAGGCCCAGCAAGCCAGCACGTAAAAATCTACTGCCAATCATTAGCGGACAGGAGTTCCGTTGTGGTGACCCCTAACCAGGAAAAGCCGAAAGACACAACAACTTTGAATGCATGTCTTCTTTCGAGCTGTCATGCCTCCATTTTGTAAATTGCAGAAATGTATTCGGTTAGTAACTGAATATATTTCTGCAGGTTACACTATTCCTGCACAGACACCTGCCTGCTTCCTGGCTCGCTAATTCACCTCATTCGCATGGTTTTCACCAGCAAATGGGGTAATTAGCATACAGGAGCTCTGTCTGTGAAGGAATAGTGTAGGAGCGCTTGTGCATGTCCCTGAAGCCCATTCCTGGACCGCTCATCAGCCATATTGTGTGCAACAGCTCTTGCACTATTCCTGCACACCGTGCAGAGCTTGCTGAATCCTGGGGACTGTGTGTAGCAATTTCAATGATTAATGCTATTTTGTCTTCTTTTCATGCACTACTGTATTTGTTTTTGTCACATCAATTTTTTGACTTGTCAATCATTTTCTGTAATGGTTTGTGTCTCTTGTTTCCAATGCCTTTCAGCTACTTCAGTATCATAATGTTTGCACAATCCCCAATGCAACAGTCTTGCCACATTATTATGCCTTTCAGTATATATATATATACCATTTGTCATTAGTGTATCGCACCCAGCAACACGATGTTCAGTTGTTTCCATTTCTGTTTTGCAGAACCTGTTTTCATCTGTTTCTCCCACACATTCATTGAACTTTATACACCAACATGTACTTTCCTGGGTCACCAATTATAACCTTTCATCTTCTGGTTTAAATTCACATCTCCTTAACCATTTCTGCATCACATCCTGATCAACATGAGATTGTTCCAGAGTTTTCTGTACCTGCAACTATATTTATACATTTTCCAAATTTCTTGCCTTCTCATCTGATCTTTCTGCTTCTATTCTTTTGTTTTTCGGCACATTCAGTTGCTGCCTGATTTTTGTCTACTTCTGGTTTAATTTCCATTTCCACTTGACACTGATATGCTTCTGCTAAACTAAGCAGAGAAGTCATCTTAAACTTGTTCTTCTCGTGTTTTTAAATTTCCACTATGTTTGCAACTGATGAAATCAGCAGATATGCATGAAGTCCTATGATTGCAGATCTATACACATAATCAGTTTTGAGGAGGTCCATATCTCTTTCAGAATGAGGAATATATAATCTTGGTATACACTGATTTTTATATATCATTTCAGAAGCATGAAGTAATTGTCCTTGTTTTCTGTCCAACTGATTCAATACCTTTTGGAACCAATCAATCATCACAAAACTTTAAGCTGGAACAGGAAGAATAAACTGGTTTATAGCTTCAACTTTGTTCCTAGATGCCAGGATTGGCTTCAGTATTAATTTTAGTATTCTACTGCGGTGGTGCTGCTGCGGTAGCATTGTCACCTCACAGTAAGATGTAGTCCTGTTCAATTCTCAGCTAGAGCGTCTTCTGTGTGGAGACATGCGTGAATGGGCGTACCTTAGTTGAAGGTTGTGCGTCAGGGCTGGAAACTCAGCACGTAAAAATCTACTGCCAATCATAAGCACACCGGAGTTCCGCTGTGGCGACCCCTAACCGGGAAAAGCTGAAAGATACAACAACAGCAACATTAATTTTAGCATTCTAAAATATTCCATACTGAGTTTTGTTCACATTTGTTCCTGTTCTGTCAACCATTCATCAATTCCCAAACATTCATACAGTCCCTCCTGCTCAGGTTCCTTTATATCACATTCCTGTCCCAGATTGATATTTTCTTGGTGCTGCAGTTTTCCTGCTTTAAATGTTGCTTTAGTACATTTATCAAGGCCAAATGGCCTTCTTATATCATCTGTAAACAAACTACTTGCAGTTTTAGTTTCTCACCTGATGATCTATACAGCTTTAACTCATCCACTAAATGAAGATGACATGTCTGTACACCTTGTTGATTTCTGGGAGCCAAACTGTGACCATGACGCAATCTGTTAAGGAGACAGCTTTAATGATTTTAGGGCAAAACAAAAGAGCAGCGGTGACAAAGAGTCACCCTGGAATACCCCCCTTTGAATTTTTATCCCAGGGGGAAACATTGCCTTTTATTATGGCTTAGTTGTACAGTGGATTGCTACTAATTCATTGTCACTATAATGGAACTGATCGATTAGGGTGTACTTTATGCATCTGTAAGCACTCCATTATCCATGAATGTGGGATGTTGTCGAATGCTTTTTTGTAATCTGTCCACGCCGTGCATATAGTCTTTCCCTTCCTGCAATTGTCCATTGTGACTTTATGTAACAGCAAATGATCCTTTGTACAATATGCCTTTCTTTTGTTACCCTTTGGTTTTATTGCAATATCTGAGTTTTCTTCTAAGTGGCTATAAATTCTGTCGGCATCAATTATAGTATATAGTTCATACATTGTTGGAAGGCAAGTTATTGGTGTATAGCTTTTAGGATAGCTTGCAATTTCACTCTTATGGAGGAGTATCATTTTTCCTGTTGTTAATCAGGTTGGTGTCTGTTCAGCATGCATGCACTTAAAAGTAGTTCTTACTCAGGGCTAAATCTTCATGTAAATGTGCTAACACTTTTAGCCAGAAGGTAGGTACTGCATCTGGGCCTGGGGATTTCCAGTTTAGGAGCTTTTTATAATTTTGTTTCAGTCTCTCTGGCCATTACTTCATCTCATTTTATGTCCTGTACATTTGGGCTTCTTACAGTTTCTTTTACTTTTTCTATCCAATCAGTATCTTTGTTATGGTCCGCAAAATCTTCATAGATATTTCTCCAAAATGTGTCAAGCTTTTTTTTTTTTTTTTTTTTTTTTGGTGATGCTTCTATTCCTTTTGCTTTGATTCCAAATTCCCTATAAAACATTTTTGGGGCATTAGTGAATTGTTTATATTACTTAATATTTATTTTATATTTATCTGCATATCTTAGTTTTTCTGCCTGTGCTGATATGTTTAGTTTATTATTTGAAATTGTACATGATACATCCTGGTCTGTCATGATACTGTGCATTGCATTTATCATGTCTATCTTTTTAAGTATTTTTGTTGGCCTGTTCCATCTTCTATACTCTTCTAACAGTGACACTTCTTGTTGCTTTATATTTTTCTCTTTTCAATGCTTCTATGATGGCATTTGACTTCTCTTCCTTTCTCTTATTGCTTTGAGTTTTTGTGGAGAGACATTATCTGATATTAATTTAGTTGCACAGTAAGATATCCAATTTACATCTGTTATATCATGAATTTCTGTTAACAGTCTTCATACTGTGTTCATCTGTTTTGTCAGACTGATAGTATTTTGAGTCTTACCTACTAGGGCTTATCTAAACAATGTTGCCTTGGTTTGCGATTGACTGCATTGGCCTAGTAACAGAAGTTTTATTTGAATTTATATTATACTTTATACCGTTATTTTTCACTGTTTATAGTAAGAAAGGGATAGCTTGTAGACAAAAAGATTTATTTTGATTCGTATTTTTTGTTTTACCTAGTGTTTTCACTGTTTGTTGTTAGGAATGGAAAGGTTTTAGACAGGCAAACTCTAGCCATTTCAAGGAGCCTAGTAAGTTACAAATTTACACAGACTGCTGAGAGGACATCCCAGAACTTGTCTAAACAATCCTCTCTTTATTTGTGATTTATTATTCTTTACTGCTAAAAAGAGTGTGGCTGCAAGTGATAGTGACCAGAAGCTACTGCAATGTTTTGCAAGTCATGTAAAGGAATTCCAGCTTTTGTGTGACTTTTACAACTTGTACTGTCAGAACAACAACTTTACTGTACTTAATTGAATGTTTAGTTGTATATTGTTTGTGTAATTTATTTCATAGAATTCGGTTTAAATTCAATTTGAACTCTGTGGTAACTGATTTTCCCCAGGATTCACAAAGCTCCGTGCAAGAA
>NC_056735.1:118671041-118843541 GCF_019279795.1 Protopterus annectens | reverse complement strand
GATGAGGTGGGACAGGTGGTTCTGCTGGGAACTGGTTTCCCAAACATGCCATTGCATTACAGTTATAGAACATATGTGGGTAGTAACAGTCCACACAATCCAGGGTTACTTCAAACAGCATGCATAGATATCCCCATTAACACAAAACACCAGATTCAGAGCAGTCACATAGAAAACAGAACACATGCATATATGGAACCATAGTGGCCCTTACAATGGCATGCAGGTGACATTGTTAGCAGCAGGCCACCAGTGATAGTGTTTCAACATGAAACATGACTAGAAACACATTGCACAAATTGTTGTACAATACGATATATGTCCCAAAAGTAGGTTTGCTGTAAACATACCCATTGAGTCGTGCGTTCAGATTATTGTTGCAGATATGGTGGAGGGGAGACAGAGATGTCAATTAACAATTATTATATCCTTGCAGTATGAGGTCCTCAGACCTGTTTTCCTCTTTATATCTTTCAGGCACCATGTCTAGAGAGTGGCTGTCAGTTTATTTCCCTCCAGGAAAATGATGTGATTATCAACTACCTGGTGCAGCACCAGCACACCCTCTTTGGCCATATAGCCCATGATCTGCAGGAGAGGACTGCCCTGTGGAACAAGTTCATCCACAGGGTAAATGATGTTGGCCTGCATAACTGCAGTTATGAGCAGGTCCGACATCGGTGCACTGACCTCATCCATCATGCCCTTCAGTGTGCTGCTGCAGTTAGGAGGGACCAGCTAGCCACAGGGTGGGGTCATGCCTTCCAGCGCCCGATACATGCTGAGGAGTTCCTCGACAGCCTTGGGGCACCTGTCCACCAGAAAAGCCAAGATGCAGCTGGTAGAATTGTGGAGGTGGGTGCTACCCACACAATGGCTGAGGAGCGTGCAGGTAAGGCCACAGGGCACATCAGTAGACCACTGTTACTTATCCAGCTGCATCTCTAAAGTTTAATCATGCATATGTGAGATGACATATATATAGTCTGTTGCTGCAGTGTAGTAATGAACAGATGTGCATAATCTGTAGTATTGTGGGTTTGTACTGTTGACGTACTGAAATGCTGCTCCCATTCTGTACCAATGCCACAGGTGTGGCTACTGACATCACATCTCTCAGACAACTATGTAGGTCCCTCTGGTATACCTTGGGAGCAGGTATAGCTGGTGAGTATGGCGTTGTTTGTTCAGGTTTGCCAATACACCGGCCATGTTATGGCTATGGTATTTGCCATACACACATTTAACTCACCCATCCATAATGCATGCTGTACATGTTCATTTGTTGCTATTAACTGCACTGCATCACAGTGGTCACCATGGTGGCATATCTGAAGAGTATTTAAGAGTTCTGCAATATAACTAACAACCTGTCAGTGCAAGATGTGTGCACAGAGATGAACATAATGGTGGGACAAATGGTCTACAGTAGGAACATGTCTGAAACATCACCATTATACTGTGCTACAACCGTGTATATACCACTGTTACAATGGCAACTGTTACAGATCTACACAACAGCATATCACAATACCACATTTCACAACCCTTACAACCTGTAATGTGGTCCTAACATGAGTAATGAATGTGTAATATGGATTCCTATGTTAGGAAAGCAAATATGGGGAATACATACCTAAACAAACACTGGAAGCATATATGTGCACACACTCCAAATAACATATTGTGGAAGCAGCTTCTGAGGTACTGACAGCATTCACTCTTCTTGAGTGTACACCTTCCATCAAGTACAGGTCCTCAATGTCACACCAAGAAATGGTCTGCTGTCCAAGATGTATGTCCATCACATTTGCCCATTCACCTGCAACAGAGGCAGCCGTGGCTTGCATACATCTTACAAGCCATGGAATGGATCCCATACCCAACAGGTAGCACGCAGGAGTGGGACATGTAGCCTTACCTCACCATTGCATATACCATGGCACACAGTGCAAACAGTCATGTATTTGATGAGGAAGTATAAAACAGCGTTAAAGTAGAAATGAAACATATGGCCATCCAAGACAGATAACGACACATGTTGCAAACTGGTCATAGAGGCTGCCTAGAAACATGCCACAACACTGAGGGAGTTGCAGGAATGTCTAGCAAGTACTGGCTGTCCAGTACCTGTGTCAACAATCACCTGGACTCTGCATAAGTGTGGCCTCTGGGTTAGGGTAATCAGATGAGACAGTTGTTCCACAGGAAACATTAGCCAGGGCTCTCTACAGATAGCATATGCATAAAATCAAAAGTCCCCCAAAGGCATGTGTTGCAATGTGTAATGGTGTACCATGACCAAGTTCAAAACCTACAGACAGTATCAATTAAGATACGTGTGCTGCACAATCAACACCTCACTCCACCTCAGTCCCATCATCTCCATCTGTACCTTGCTGGTGCCAGTGTACACCTGTTTGTTTGCTGTTCATTAGCAGGGGCTAGGCCAGTACACATGGTGTTCTGAAGTTGGGACACTGCAAATTGACACTCGTCTGACCCATAGTTGTCAAGCATCTGCAAAAAGACTGAGGATGGGGAGGGATGTCATCCTGAAGCACAACAGTGAACTGAAGAAGACATCCAAAGCTCACTAAGAATGTCTGTATCTGCACACAGTCAAGGTCATGAATTGTGGCAGACATAATCCTGACTCCACAGGAATAGTGAAGGCACTGTGTGACCTCCAAGGGCTGTGCACATGAGTTGAACTTGCAATCTTGCAGAGTTGGGGGGCATTTGTAAGGCAGAGTGACAAAATACTGGCAAGTGAAGATGGGCCATGCTAGTATACCCCTTCCAGGAATAGTGACTGCTGCAGTACACTTAACAGTTGATGCAACAAACCATCATGTTAAGGGTGTGCATACTTATGCACCCACATATTGTATGCATCTCAATCAGCATCTGCACAACTAACACATTTGTTTGATACTGCATTTTATTACACAGGTCGTATGTCACATATCAGGTGTGTGTAATGTTAACATATGCAGTATTGTGGCCCCATGGCATATCAGGGAAGAGAATGTCATGTCAATAAGGGTGTGTACACACCTCATAACCACAGTAAGCTTTTAAGGTGGCAGTGTAATTGTATTTTATTGCTCATACATGCACCACGGATGATGAGATCTGCAAATCAGACATCAGACATTCACTATTGATAGCTGTCCACATATCATCCCAGGTGTGTGTAGGACAAATACATAGATGCTGTGATCAGCAGAGCAAACATAACTGACACACATATTCACATTTAGCAATTGCATGTACACCTGTGAGGTATGGTGCACAGTACATGCCAGGGTGCTGAACAGGTGCACAGCAATACTGTGTACATGGGTGCAGTGTGTTCCAGGGAAAGGGGCATCACCTACTTAAACAACTCAAGCATCACAGAGATGAATAATGTTGGTAATAGGGATTGACTATAGCTGCAATCCATGCTGTTGAGCGCCATATGTCATGCATATTGACTGTTGGGTAATGAGAGGTCTGTGTGCAATATCTTTGTGCAACCTCACCTGTAAGTGTGTGTGTGTGTGTGTGTGTGTGTGTGTGTGTGTGTGTGTGTGTGTGTGTGTGTGAGTGTGTGTGTGTGTGTGTGTGTGTGTGTGTGTGTGTGTGTGTGTGTGTGTGTGTGTATGTGTGTGTGTGTGTGCGTGTGTGTGCGTGTGTGTGTGTGTACAGTTAAGCAGTAATGTACAGGCCTTAAAGTGCATTTCTTGTTTTGCCCTCACAGGTGGCGAGGTGGTCAGGGTCCATCCTGCAGACAGACTGATGTTAGTGTCCATACAGACTCTAACAATGATGATAGGTGTAGTCAGGCACAGGCAGGGCTGTCAGGGGCTGAAGCTGTGCCATAATTTCACATCCCACTGTTATCCACCCCATCCCCGGACACAGTCACATTGCCTATACATACCCCATCACCAGTGGCCATAGATGAGGGGAGGTTGGTGGGTGGTAGCATGGGACAGGACAGTGTGGTGACTATGGCAAGTGTGTCTGGACACAGCAGCCATAGTCAGATGCCTGGTGAGGTACCACACAGGCAAATGTACAGGGGTGCTCATAGGAGGTCTGCAGATGATCATGCCCCTGGCAGAAGTGCCACAGCTAGTGTCAACAGATGCATGTTTCAGGCCATCACGGAGGAGCAGGCACGTATGGAACATTATACCAGACAGGGTCTGAGGCTCTAGAGGGCTACTCATTCTGCTGTTATTGACAACATCTGTGATCTTGCAGGTGCCCACAGTTATTTTGCAGAGGTCCTGGATAGATGGTTGGATGAGATGTTGGGAGTAGTGTGACAGCCATGTGGATGTAGGTCAGCAACACCAACAGGTGGAGGTTGACGTGGATGTGCAAGAAGTCAGAGCTGCTCCCGTAGTGGTAGTACCAGCACCAGCACTGCAGGGGGGGTGCTGTCCACACAACAACATAGTAGGTCACGTGCACGTGGCCCTGGCCAGTCCCAAGAGGGACCCAGATTCAGCAGACATATGTCACCATCAAGGGGATAGTGCCATATCTTGGCTTGTACCTGATAGTGCCTGTGGAACCCCTGGCAGGCACAGTTCTCATGTCCATGGCGAGAGATGGTGAACTGCACACCCTGCCAGGTATGGTCTGCAGCTGTCCAACAAACCCCTGTATAGGGCATCCACATGACAGAACTGTGTGTATGCATACACACACACATCATCAACACAGCTAGGGTAACCCAATACCTACACACACCACATCTGCACAGCCCAGTTAATAATGAAACCCCTAACACACACATGATGTCAACCAAATGGCTCAGCCTAGGTCTCTTACAAACCCACAACACACCTTGTGCATATGATGATACCTGTGGCACATCCCTGTCATCCATACCATCAATGCAGGGACATGCTAATATGGTTCTGATGCACAGGGTGACTGTACTACAGTGTACCAGTTTAATGCTGTGTAACATGTTTTCAGCACTAAGGTCTAATGATTACATGTCAGGATGTGTAGCTGTCCAGCCATGATGCATTATAGCTGTTATTAACACCGAATGATTGTGGTCTCCATAATATATTCAGTTTGTGTTGTAGGTGTCTGTGTGTCAGCCGGATGTTGGCCTGCTGCTGTTTCCTACAAGGGGTGGGTATGGGACTGTGGTGACACATTGACAGTGCCATATCTTGGGTACAGCTGAATACTACTCACAGGTCTGTATAACAGTTACTGCATGTGCCACATGCCTGATAGGTCTGACAGGTGTATACAGGTGAGTGCATGGTGGCTAATGCCAGCAGCCCTTCTGCATTGGACAATGGTAAGTGTACTGAGTGGTACTCACCACATGTTTGTATATAACACACACACACACACACACACACACACACACACACACACACACACACACACACACACACACACACACACACACACACACACACACAGAGGCTTTGGTGTTGATGCAACTCACAGAGAATACTGTACACATGGATGTATGTACTTTTGCAGGGAACCCATTTTAGCCTATGTAATTCCACCAAGATAGAATAGGCACAAAATCACATTGGGAAATAATAAGTCTGCTAGTTTAATCTCATTGCCGATGGTACTTGCAAGGTATATGTCCCCTTCATCAATGTAGTGCAATCCTCAACTTGGTAAACATAGGTGTGCTGGTGTGGGTGACACAGCCCTACCCTTTGGAGGGTGTGAGGTGGTGTAGAACTGCAGAAAGTGTGATTGACAACTACTTAATCTGTTAACATAATCTATACAGTATTACAGCTGACTAAGTGGGGGGATACACACAACAATAACAGCAATGATGGTGGCTGTGTCCAGAAGATCCACACCCAGCTATATATACCAACCCCAGTATTGCTGTACAGCTATACAGTGGGGAAGAAGGCATTTACTCATCTACTAATAGTTTTGATGGAATGAATTTCCACAAGATGATACCAATGAAATGTTAGCATTTGCCAGTCAGTTCTCAGACAGATGATCTCCTGGGTTATGTATTTTCTGCAAACTGAAGTAGATCCCTTCACATACACACATACTCTTACTTGACAACACTGAGAGTAGAACCCCTTCCTAGCTACTTAATGCTACTGATGTGTATGGCTTTAATTGCACACACCACACAGCTTTTAGGATGAGGTGTGTCCCTGGTTACTTGTTAAGTGAAGAACATCACCAGGCCTTGTACATTATGGTAATGGGGGATGTAATGGTTGTTTATGAACAATACATTAAGTAACATACTGTCATATACACATTGACAAACACATAACAGTCATACACACATCTGAAAGACCTGGGTTTATTAGTGTTAACTACCTTGTCAGTGTGTCTGTTCTGTTACAAATGAGTTGCACACAGCACATGCATCATTGGACTGGATAGTGTAATCAGTTACCTGTATGGTTGATAGTGACAGTGGTTCCCATACAGTGGACCTTGGGACATGTACTGGGGGTACCATGGTGTAAAGACAGAATACCTAGCACCCATACCCCACACTGGATATTGTACTCACTGAAACCCATGATAAAACACTGACATACCCACAATCACATGTTGATCAGGACTGCAATAAAACCCCTTGTCTATCTCAAGAGTGCTACTACAGGGGTATGCTTATATTGCACATGCCACAGGGATGGTAGGGTGATGCTTTATCATGGCTGTCCTATGTTCAGCAACATCACTATCCATTATACTGTATGGCAAGCTGAATTAGGAGAATGTGGCCTCAGAATGCTGTATCCTACAAATATACACACTTGCACACATACACTTGCCAGGACTCAAGGCTAACCCATGCCTATCTACCCATTTGTACAACAGTGTTGTGCTGGTACTGCAAGCTCCAGGTAGCCCATAGGGTGAAGAGTGTAACAAGGTACATGTAATGTCCATTACAGCAGCAGCCATATTTAACTATGGCAATGGGGGTGTAATGGGTGTGAAGCCCCTCAGGGTATTATCACCTACAGGTTTACAAACACACAAACACTGTAAGTCTCAGTAATGCACACTGACACATTTGTCAATACTGGGGTCCATAGGTGCAAGTGTTTCTAGGTGTGCCATGATATTGTCCATGGAGAGATGAGAAGAGATGGAGACATGGGTACAGTGGTATCATGCCACCTGCCATTTTTCAGGAGGCAATCTATCAACTGATGCCACGTGAGTGATCCTCAAGGTGAGAATTAAATGGAGGGGGCCAGTGAGGTGCTCCAATTGACATGTATGTAACATGTATTGCATAATATGGTCAGTGTCTGTCTTGGAGACTTGTACCCAAGCATGTTCTGTTGACTGTGGTAGTGTAGTTGAGGTATCCATGACATGTGGTGCATACAGGGTGGGGATTCTTAGCTGTGGCATTCATAACACAGCTGGGCAGACATGTTAGTGTCAGGTAAGCATAGATTGCCTGTAAGCAGCCAAGATGGATACCTGACATCTGCACATCTGTATGGAGGACATACAGACATCAGTTAGCCAGCTGGTTTGCATTAGGATGAATGTTTTGACAGATAGACGTCTGACACCGATAGGTATGCCATTACTACATGACAGCAGCCCTCAATGACATATGCTATACACGTAGTAGTCTACAGTTAATATCCACATGTCAGATCAATATCCAGTAGCAAATAGTTAATGACACACAATTCACACACCAAGAAGATGATAGTCAGGACTCAGAGTCCATCTTTGTATGCAGGGGTGTTTGGTTCCAGTACTACAATCTGCAATCTACTTCTACTTGGGAAAGCACTGTTAACAGTAGTAATATATTGATACACTACATGCCAGTGTGACTGCATATAACCTGAGATACTACCCTTGTATGAAACACATTCAAATGGAAAAGAGAGTTGTACAAGCCATATATACTCAGGTGTCCCAGACAGTAGACACACACCCCTTGCTACTGTAATGACAGCACATAGAGGCATGTTATGTACATGGAATTAAATGCACTTATTAAAGATGTCATTACCCTGCTATTTTATCAGACTGGAATGTGATCACTGGTTACCAGGACTGAGCAATGTTTGGCAGGTTTCAGCATTGCTACAATATAAATGCTAAGCAGATTTGCGCACTGGTAAACAAAGCCTACACAGTGTAAGTGCCTTTTCGTTTAACAGTACATTAGCACTGCTTACCATCGACCAAACCAGTGCAAATCCACTTAAAGCTGCTCAAAATTGCCTTAACCACTCTGCATCCAACATTCCTTGTTCTGCCTAGCAACAAAATACACAGTCCTTCAATGCAGAACCTTGTACACTATAATCAGAGCAGTTAACCACTAAGCCATCACAGCTATGAAGAAATTTGTTGTATTTTTCTAATATATCTGTCAGTACACATACTGAATAGTAGTGAACAACTGCTTTGACTTCTACAATTGTGTAATACTTGTTAGTGGAAATATTTTGAATCAGTATGTTGTTATATCTATATAAACACATATCAGATAAATATGGTGGGATACATCTGGGAAGGTACATACAACACTCATGTGTACACATAAGGATATCAATATATGTAGATATATGTATACATGTACATACACATATATTTATATATGTATTTATATATATCTGTATATTGTGTTATATATATGGTTATATATCTATACATATATATATATATATATATATATATATATATATATATATATATATATATGTATAACATATGTCCATAACATGTAGTTGGAGTCATACCGCAGCACCAATAGTCACAACCTCTTAGTGCAAGGGGATTTCATGTAAGTATTGCAGGTATAAATGTAGAATGTTGCTACTGTAACAGGGGTTGTCTTAACAGAAATGTGTGAAGTCATATGTGATATTGACATGTACACCATCAGTTACTGACAGACATCATAAGATCATCATAGTGCAGTACCACACAAATCACAGTAATGATCCTGTGGAATACAATACAGATATGACCAATAAATCTAGACAGTCTGACATACTCAGGTCAGTCCAGAGTTATACACAGAACCCCTTAGTGCAAGATGTGTGGACCAAGCCTGACAAAATGGATGTTTACAGCCATGTAAATGGGGATATCACGAAAATACTTGAATAGATAAGCTCACACAGTTTATGCATTCACACTCCTGTCTGTCCTGACACATAATAACTGGAGGAGCAGAGGTCACAAGCCCACATACTACCCACTAGTTAGTGACATACATCTGTATAGCATCCCACTGCTTTGTCAGAAATACACAACAGTTATGGTGGCTCGGCAAGAGTACATCTGACAAATATCTGGACATAACATCACACTAGGTAAATACACTGAGCTGCTAGGCATGTCACAAAGCACTGTGCAAACTAATGGCAGACTGCCAAAACACTGGCCTACATTTCTTATGGGGGGATACACATGTACTTGCAAATATAGCAGGCTCTACAGGCATGTAACAGCACGGAATAACAAACTCCTGTGTGAAACTGCATACCCACAACCAATCTGAACACAGCCACAGTCACATATGGTAAGCGTACCTAATATTACAGTATATGGACTGTGTGAACAACACCATCCTCATATGTACCACTTGCACACTAACCCTACATATACTGGGCCAATACACAGTGTATTCTGATGCCTGACTGTGGTATGGGACATGTGTGTGTTTGGCCCTACAAACATATATGCCCATAGGGTACCATACACTGGAGCAGCATGCAACATCAGATAGAACAGGGCCAAGAACAATGACATCTACCATAGTCTGTACACAGGGCAAGGTACATATTCACAATACACACTCTGTCAACAATCACCATAAGTACACAAACCTCATTACTGTACACCCTACAACAGAATGTCCAGGTTTTGTCCTCATATATAAGGCCTACTATACATAACATGTCTAACAGTTTGATACCTCACTGGCTTGTTATCAGGTATGATGTTAGTAAATAATGATGTACTGAACATATGTACCTCTTACTAAATGACATATGTACAAAGGTTGACAGAGTTGCGGCTGGAGGAACAATCACAGGGCCAATATTGACATGTTGCTGTGATAGACCCTAACATTTACTGGTGTAATAGGGTTTGTTGTGACATATGTCTTCTGAGGGATAGGAAGTCAGTAACTCACATGGATGTCACCATGTACTGACTGCAATCCTCAGAGTATGCTACTGCATATCTAAAGATTTAAACTGCATGAGCAACACACCACATGTAAGACTCCAAACACTGGCCAGTCTGCAGATAGCCCTACAGGTAAGAGTTTCCTCAACCACATAACACTGTAATTACAGATATTAAATCATGTAGAACAGCCATATCCATACAAACCCTGTTACACCAGCATTACTTCAAATGTTGAAGAGCAATACTTACATTCTGTCGCCATGTCTGGAACATCCCCTTCCTGTTTGTTGGCATGTCTCCACAGTGTATGTTGTAAGAGGTATATCCAGCTACCCTCTGTGATGCTGTTTGTCAAACACCAACATGAAGTCCTGCTCACAGTGAAGGAAAAGAGCCAACACCCACATGAAGTGCTTAGTTATAGGAGTGTGTTTCCATGCAATTGGCTATAGGAATGATACCACAGCTGTTCCACATGCAATTAGCTAGTTGGGGATTGCAATTCATGCACAGACCATCAGCTGATCATGAGCATTACTTACAAAACTCAAGCTGCTGCCTAAGCAAAGCAGGTGTACCTTTCCATATCCACCAGAGAGGGAGTGAGAGAGACAGAGAGAGAGACAGAGACAGAGAGACAGAGACAGAGACAGAGACAAAGTAAGAAAGGAAGGGAAGGGAGTAAGAGAGTAAGAGCCAAGCATGTATTTGCATGATCCATGGATGGAAAGTGGTATCTGGGCATTATGATGGTTGCCTGTATTGTGTACTAATCCATACTGTTACATGGTAATTGCACATGGCTGTACACATATATGGCTGAGGATTGTCGACAACAATCTCTACAATGTTTGGAAAATGTTGGCCTTGTAATGTCGACATGTAGCTCCTCAGTATAATGATGTGGCAAAACTCACACTGCAATAGATCCTGTCGTTACACAATCACCCCAACACCCATACAGGACAATGATAAGACACACACAAACACACACTTATTAGTATGCAGTTTCAAACCCCTACCTGACTATGTATTGCTATTATATTGTTATGCAGTGATTGCACGTGCCACGGAACTTACATGTTGGGGAGCTGTCCAAAGGTATCTTTGAAGGTGAGTGACATCAGCAACAGTTATAAAGGAGGAATAAGGGAACTGTAGTACATGTGACTGTCCACAAAAGCAGGTGTTAAGGAAGACACAAATACACTCTCTCAGGAAATCACACGCATTATCACAGTTGGCAGGGTCAGGATAAAAACTCCTACCTAACTAGTTTGCTATACTACAGTATTATGCAGTTATCACATGCACCACAGAGTTTATCATGCTGATATATAACCAAAGGGTTATTTAGGGCAATTGGAGATGTAGTGAGTGTGAATGGCTTCAAAATCATTAATCTCCACACACATACACACTTGCCAGTACTGGCATGCATGGGTTCATTGCTTCACAGGTGTATAGTAGTTGACTGTGCCAGAAGCTGTACAAGGCTAGGCAAAGGGAATACCTTGGCATCAGGCCACATGACAATGGTCTCCAGTGTGGCTCAGGGGTTTAGTCTCTGGATTGGCCCATACAGGTGGGTATTGTATTCACCATCCACTCATCTGGGTTACTATTGTGGGCGGCTAGTGCTGTGCAATGCTTGTCATGTATGTGATCTATATTCCATAACATGGACAGCATCTGGGTTGTGCACATGTCCCACATGCATGGACTATGACATGTGGAAGTGTACTAGGGGTTTCTGGGGCATGTTGTGTGGACAGATTATCATCTGATGTGCTATTCCTGACCTCATGTGGTGAGACCTGGCTATGGAACTGATGTTGTGCCTGCACCTACACTGACACATGATAGGAAAAGGTATTCAGTGGAGTTAGTGGCATCTGTCCATACAGGGCATGTGTATAAGGCATGGTATTCCCTTTGTGGGTTACATTTGCAGACTCTACAGTTGTTGCAGGGGTCCAGTGGGGAACATATCAAAGGACCACTGTAAGCATTTATTTGTCTATTGCAGGGATGGAACAGGGTACCATGTCCTTTTATTTGCTGGATAACACACAAGCAGGAGATGTTACACATCACAGTGCATTTTGATGTCAGTTGCAGTGCTGTGGTCAACAGGCATGTAGTCCACTGCAATCACACCATGGTTACTATCCGTGGGCAATATGCAGGGAATTACCAATATAGTGTTGTTGCCTAGCCAAGAGTGTTTGTGTATGAGACATGGGTGGAGAGTGTTCTCTGAGTAATACAAGTGTTGCCTATATTTTTCACCGATCCACAATGTCACATGTAGGTTTATGGATTGTCTACATCAGCCTCTCTGCTGTTTGACATCTTTTGTCCTTGTAAGGTGGACATTGTGGCATATAGTAGGTCCTCAATATAATAATTTAGCAAAATCCATCGAACAATGCATCCTGTCATTACGCAATCAAAGCAGCCTCTGCACAGAACACTGCTGACAGACACACACTTGCCAGTACTGAGATTCAAACCCCTACCTAGCTATGTATTGCTACTACAGTATACTGCATTTAACGCATGCACCATGGAGATTATTGTCTGGGTGTTGTCGCAAGGTACTTCTAAGGTGAGGAAGATCACCAGCCCTTCTAAATACTGGCATTGGGTGATGTAGTGGGTGACAGATCCCAAAAATAATTTTACCCTAATCACACATTTACATTTGTCAGGGGAGAGGTTCAAACCTCTATCAAACAACCTTTACATACCATTATGTTACACATTTACCACATGCACCACTGATCTGACAAAGTTTATGCTTCACAACAGATACTTGTAAGGTGGATGATATCTGCAGGACTATTAATGTTAGGCTCAGAGATGTGTACTGGCTGTAACTGGGGACAAGAACTTTGAGGTACACACACAAACACAGATGGGATTCAAACCCATAGCTGCATAGTTATTGCTACTACATTGTTCTGCATTTACGGCATGCACCACACAGCTTATAGAGCTAACCCTTCTCCAAAGATGTATTTCAAGGTAGATGACATCAACAGGCTTGCTAAAGTAGGGCAATGGGAGGTGTAGCAATTTTGAATGGCCTCAAAAGCATTACTCTCTACACACACACACACACACACACACACACACACACACACACACACAGTTTCACAGTTGCCATGCCTGGAATTGGAACTCCTACCTAACTAAAATATCACACTATAGCATTACTCAGTTATTTCACATGGCACGAAGCTTACAGGACTAAAGCTTATCCGAGGAGGTATTTCAAGGTGACTGACATCAGCAAGTTTGCTAAAGTAGGACACCAGGAGGTGTAGTGGCTGTTAATAGACTGAAAAGCATCACTTTCTGCACACACACAGACACACACACAGAGTTTCACAGTTGCCATGTCTGGGATTAGAAACTAACTAGTACATAACACTATAGCATTACACAGTTATTGCACATGCCATGGAGCTTACAGGGCTGAATCTTGTCCGAGGAAGTATTTCAAGGTGACTGACATCAGCAGGCTTGCTAAAGTAGGATAATGGGAAGTGTAGTGACTGTAAATGGCCTCAAAAGCATTGCTCTCTACACACACACTGAGTTTCACAATTGCCATGTCTGGGATTAGAACTCCTACCTAACTAGTACATCACATTATAGCATTACATACTTATTGCATGCACCATGTAGCTTCCAGGGCTGAATTTTATCTGAGGAGGTATTTCAAGGTGACTGACATCAGCAGGCTTGCTAAAGTAGGGCAATGGGAGGTTTAGTGACTGTGAATGGCCTCAAGAGCTTTACAGCATTACTCTCTGCACATACACACACAGTTGCATAGTTGCCATGTCTGGGATTAGAACTCCTACCTAACTAGTACATCACACTACAACATTATGCAGTTATTGCATACACCACGGAGCTTACAGGGCTGAGTTTTGTCTGAGGAGGTATTTCAAGGTGACTGACATCAGCAGGCTTGATAAAGTAGGGCATTGGGAGTTTCACAGTTGACATGTCTGGAATTCCAACTTCTACCTAACTAGTATGTTACACTACAGCATTACATAGTTATCACATACACCATGAAGCTTATAGGGCTAGCCCTTGTTCAAAGGGGTATTTCAAGGTGAACAACATCAGCAGGCTTGCTAAAGTAGGGCAATGGAATGCGTAGTGTCTGTGAATGGCCTCAAAAATCATTAATCCCTATACACACAGATTCACAGTTGCCATGTCTGGGATTAGTGCTCCTACCTAACTAGGTATGTCACACTATAGCATTTCTCAGTTATTGCATGCATCACAGAGCTTATAGGGATGATACTTGTCCAAAGGGGTATTTCAAGGTAACTGACATCAGCAGGCTAGCTAAACTAGGGCAATGGGAAGTGCAGTGTGTATGAATGTACCATAAACCATTCCTCTTGAAACACACACATAACACTCAGTCACACACAACTTTACATTTGACAGGACTGTGTATATGACTTCTAGATGAATATTGTCTTGTACTCTCATGCTACACAGTTATCACAAGCACCACAGACACTATAGTGCTGAGGACTACCAGAAGCAAATATCTACAGTGATAGATATCGGCACATCTCATGACATTGGCCAATTGGATGTGTGGTGGGTGGGACAGGCCTCGTGATGGGAAGCTCTTCATCACTGTCTGTCTCTCTCTCTCTTCCCCACATCTCTGTTTGTGTATGTTTGATGTATTATAGTGTGTTGTCCTTGGATATATGTGTGTATTCCTATCCGATGTGTGTGCAAAGCATGACTGGTGTGCAATGTGGTGTGTGTGCACAGAAATCTGCGACTGACAGATATGTATAGTCCACTGTTGTTTTCAGACATGGGCTTCATTTCTGTAAGTGTGGGAGCATGCCCAATATGACATTCTTTACTGAATGTGTGAATCCATTCCAAGTAGGTTGTACCCCAGTGCAGGCATGTGCATTCCACACCTACAACTAGCAACCTGTTTCTGCAGGATATCTGTAGATAGGTTGTCAATATGGAGTTACAATGGGCAAAGAATAGTGGGATACTGTAACTAATTGTGTCTGTGCTGTTTGTGCTACATGGTTTTGGTGATAGCAGAGATATTCAGACATATGTACTGCTTTACACTGTGATGTATTATGTCATCAACTACTGACAGATATAGTTATTTCCTCACAGTAATTTCCTGGGCAATACAAGTTGAATGAAGCTGTGTCCAGTATTGTGGTCTGCAGCTTACATATTCTTGCACAATCATGCCATTCTGGAGGGGGAGCTGCAGACACTTGCTGATGGGTCTGTGTAAATGGTCCAGCACCTTGGTACTGTGGTGGCTGAGGATACCCTGCTTGTACATCTATCAATGTGACAGAATGGCCATATCCTGCTGTGGTTCCCCTTCACAAGATCGAATGGATGGAAGCTCAAAATTCTTAATCTCGAGACCAGAATCTTGGACTTCAATTCACTCAAAATTGTGAATGGGAGCCTAAGGTTTAAAAAAATAAAAAGTTAACTTACCTTATTGCAGGGGACCAGGTCCCCCTGTACCCTAGCAGTTTAAATGTGAATGTTCCGTGACCGCACTATAGCGGAGGAATGGAAAATATTTTGTTTTGCACTTACACATAGAGCGTGGAATGGGAGATTTCCCTTTCCTTCACTATAGTGCGATCTCGGAGTAGCTATATTTAAGTAGGGGGGTGGGGGGGTGCAGGGGGCAAAGCCCCCCTGTGAAAACATTTGAAAGGTGTTAATGAAAGGTGTTAATTTTTTTTTGTCCCCTTCATATGTTTGAGTTTCTCTAAATTCGAGATTCTGATTTCAAGTTTATGACTTTTGAGAAATTCGAACATATGAAGAGGAACCCCTGCTGTGGCCATACCTTTCAGCTGTACAGATTCACACAGGTTACCCAGAGGCAGGGCTCATATATCTGGTTATTTACCCTTCACATTGTGGTTTACAAGCAGGTTTGTAGCTACCCATTCCTGGGTTTGCAGGCAGGGATAGTATGGACACACATCAGAGTTTCAGACTTCATACACTCCATGGCGTCCATGCTTCTACCCCCCCCCGTTATTCTATCCTCTTCCTAACATTATGCAAGCAATATCTGATAAGTATTCCTATAGTTATCCTTTCATCCCAGCTGTATTTAGGGCTTGGTCCACAGTTCATACAGTAGGAAATGGTGGGCATGCTACTGGGATTTGTCGACATGGCCTTAAATTTGTATTTTGTGAAATGTGTTATGTCGTTATTTGGGACTCCATGAGATAACATACATTGGCAGTATGGGTGAGGCACAGGCCTTTAACAGAGGACTGTAGGGTATTTGGTAGTGATGCAGACCATCTGTAGCAGACCAGTGCATTCTGTCACTCCTACAGTCCCGTGCTTTAAACCACTGGATTACCCCGGGATGACAGGGTAGGTGTGCAAAGTGTTAATGCCAATAGTTTCTGTCCTTATTAATACATTGGTGTGGATGCTGGCAGGGTACTGCTTACAGCTAGGGACACACCTGCTTGGGACACCTCTTCAGCATGCTGCATTCTGTAGGTATTCCCATACAGAAGTGGGGGTCATACTGTACTCATTCCCAACAGCTGGGATATGACCTGTGATGAACCTGTGGCTGATGGTTGGGTGAGCTGAGTGCATGTGTGCTTTGGAAGCTTCTTGCAGCTGACTCACAGATATAAGTAGGGCATTCCCCTTATGCTGGCATGTGCAGGTACATCAGCAGTTTCTCATTAATTCATAACTGTGCCTTTTGTGGTCTGCCAGTGTTTGGCCACACTACAGTATTCCATACTACACAGACAACTAATGTGCTGCTAACCTGTATGTACAATTCTATAGGTGTGTCCATTTGACAGTTACATTTTATATACTCTATCTAGGGTACTTCCACCTGTGTACCTTTATGTCTGGCCCACATTCATACCATGTCCATCTTTCAGATGGTGACAGATATTACATCCGAACAATTAGTATGGAATACTGCTGGATTGGGTCTTGCTGAGATCTATTGTGTTTGGCACTGCAGTTGTCAGAACTTGAACCTGTCATCAACAGTACTGGACATAGGCCACTGGGACACAACCCTCCATGCCTACATACTGTCCACTTCCACACAGTATACAACACACAACAACTTAACACACTGAGCCCTGCATATTGTACACCTGGAACAATCTGTCCTGCTAATTTGGTCAGGATAGTAATCAGGTAATCTGTGCTCCAATGTTATTATACCCACATGTACATGTTACTACATTTCTATGTAGGATTGTGGGGGGGGGGCACACCTGACAACTGTAAACATTTGCTATGACTGTACTGGTATTTCAGGTACGCTGCTGGCTTCCATTTCATTATGTATTTAGACCTATCATGCAGACTAGAGGCATGTCATTGGAGTGCAGATCTTAGGTTTTATTGATCTACATTTCAGTTTTAGACTTCTTACCCTGCAGAACTAACATACAACTGCCTGACCTGTTGTAGTCTGTCTGTGTAGGTCTGGAGGGGGGGCTGTTCTCCATTGCCGTCAATCAGAGGCCTTAGCACAGCCTTTCTTTGTGGTCATCTACACCTGTCCTGCTGGCTGAGACTGTTGTTGAGAATGTGAGCCTCACTGACATGCATATGTGGGTCCTATGGATACACATTTGGCCCACCACATGTCCTGCAGTGGGATTTGTCACCTTGTCTAGTGCTGCCTACTATGCTGACACCAGTATTTGTTATGGATTTCATGCTGCCCATATAGGTCTCTACAATCTGCTGCCATCCCATTCAGCCACCCAATTCCCTTGCATGCTCACATCCATACCATACATACAAGTAGCAGAACATACTACTCCATTCATCAATTGATAGGAAGAGTGACTTACCTTGTTGCTGTATCAGCATTCAGGATGGTGATTGAGGGCTGACTATGTTGGATGCCATAGTACACCCCTATTACATGGTTAAGCACAGGTAGTGTCATGTTTGGCATCCCTTTTACTGTATGTGTGTCGGATAGAGGTGTCATTTTCTGGGTTGCTACCATGTCAGTGTATGTGCTATGCATTGCCTCTTTGCCAAAGCCTGGGCATACTGAGCATGCCTCCTTCTGCCCACAGCGGCAGGCTCAGGTTGTTCCTCCTCCAAGTCAGTCTGTGCCTGTGCTGGCCTTGGCAATGGTGGGGGGCTGTGTGACCCTGTCCTGAGCTGTTCCTGCTGCAGCTGTTTCCACAGGATCATATTGTGTAGCATGGCACATACAATGAAAATGTGGGTACATGTAGCTGGAGAGTACTGCATGGCTCCACCGGATATATCCAAGCACTGGAACCATAACTTGAGCATCCCAAACACACACTCTGTTATGATTCTGGTTTGTGTGTGTGCCTCATTATGGAGTTATTGTTCAGGTGTGTGTGCATTTCTGATGGGTGTCATTAGCCAGGACCCCAGTGCGTAACCAGCATCCCTCACTAGGTAGCCATATGGGATGTCTCCACTGGCAAATCTCTGGTAGAGCTGTGTCATATGCCAAATGTGGGAGTAGTGATAACTTCCAGGGCTGCCAGCACACGCATTCATTATAATGTCCCAGACATCGCACATGACCTGGCAGTTGATGGAGGGGGAAGCCCTTGCAGTTTATATAGACCCTAACCCACTCGCCAGGTGGTGCTTTGATGTGTATGTGCATGCAGTCTTTAGCACCTACTACCTCAGGGTATTCTGCTATTTGGTGGAAGAGATACGTATTGCTGGTCAACGCCTCATGAGTGCTGTGGAACTATATGTGCTCATCGGCATGTGCTGACATGTCATCCAGGAACTGGTGGAGTAGCCTGGATGCTGATGCCTATGAGATCCCCATGATATCCCCAGTTGGCCTTTGGGAGGTACCTGTGGCTAGTATTCTTAAGCCTACACATATATTGGTATCCACTGGGATGGGTTTCCCTCTGCTGGTTCTGTGTGTGAGGTGTGGCTGGCACAGCTCAACAATTTGCTGTAGAATGTCCCTGTCCACCCTATAGCGCTCCACTATCTCCAGCTCATGTAGCCCCTGGTAGGTTACCCTGGCTCAGTACACTCTTCTCCTTCTCCTCACTGTGGGTTGGTCATCAGCATTCTCATCCTCACCACCCTCAGCCTCTTCCACATATTGATTTATGAAAGCAACAGCAGCTCCTATCATTTTGTTGGTTTTGTTAGGTAACATTTTCCCATTTGTGTACACTGGTGGTGTAGAGTTTGTGGGAAAAAACAGAGGGAAAGGTGTTTGTATAGTTTATAGTAGTTTGCTGTGCTGGGCTGGTCTGCTGCCTGTGTAATTGGCTGATTCTGATACATTTCACCTGCCAGCTAAGCTAGTTCTCCTTGATTACCTTCCTACTGCTGTTTTTCCTTCCCGTTGCCTTCCTGTTTAAGCCCTGAGGCACTCTGCACAAACACAGTGCTCAGATTAGAATGGAGCTGCTATTTCCTGTTTTTTTTTAATTTTTTTTTGTTTAAAACCTGGTGCGCAGCGCACATACCCATTTAGGCAATGTAAACACAGCTAGGCAGCCTCAGATACAACCCCTTCCTTAGCTGTGCTTAGCTAAGGGCAAGCACGGGCCACAGAGCTCCAATTAGCTTACAGCAGTCATGACACTCCCCCTCATGAGGACATCTTTCTCTTAGGCTTAGACCATGGTGTAATTGCACCTACATGGTTGGGTGCAAGCTAGCACTGAGGGGAAATCTGTGATTCAGTACCATTCCCCTCATTTGCATAGAACTGACTGCTAATGTATGGTTACAAAACCGACACTCAGCTTTCCTCCTTAGAAAATACTATTCCATGGTCTTGTTGTGTTATGTATGCCATTGGCTATTATGGCAAAATGATGATTCTGGTTTAAAAGCTTATTTCCAGCTTTTTTCTTATTTTCAGGCCGATCCTATTTGTGAACCACTGCCCTACGCTTAAACGTCTGAAATCGGCCAAAAAAGAAGTTATTTTTTATAATTTTTAAACTAGTTTTCATGCCTTTGGCCATATATTTGGTCATTGGCATACTTAACCATTATTATACATGCTTTGTTATGAGCTGTCATGCCTCCATTTTGTTGTTTGCAGAAATGTATTCAGCTACTGACGGAATACATTTCTGCAGTCTACACTAATCCTGCACAGATGCCTGCCTGCTTCTTGGATCTTTAATTCAACTCATTTGCATGGTTTTCACCAGCAAATGAGGTAATTAGCATACAGGGGCTGTGTCCTTGCAGGAATTGTGCAGGACCACTTGTGCACGTCCCAGGATTTCTTTCTTGGATCGCACGTCAGCCATATTGCCTGAAGCAGCTCTTGCACTATTCCTGCACACTGTGCAGAGCTTGCTGAATCCTAGGGCCTGATTATCCTATTCTTTTAGAATTCTTTATTCATTTGCAGCTGCATATGGATTCCTTAAATAAGTGTCTCATTAATGATTTGCTAAACCACAAGGACCTTGTACAATGTACTAAATGCTATGCATATTTAAAGGTAACAACTGATAACACTGATGATCCGTGTTTGTCATGTCAAAAGTTAGATTTGCTTACTTAGTAGTAAATATAGACTTGCGGATGATGATTGCCCTTGTGCAATTGGCACAGATTGGAGAACTGTTATATATATTAATGATTGAACTGATGAGATAAATAATGTCAGGCAAAGAGCAAATAGAGCTCATTTGGGAAATTAAGTGACTATTGTCTATAAATATAATTCATGTCCTATTGAACAAGATAATACCACTGCCAACTTTGGAATTATGAATATAAGTATTGAGCAATCTGAGGACAGAAGAAAAAACAGAAAGAAAGGAAGACGTTCACAACAAATAAGGATAAAAAAAGAAACTGATAAATGTCTGTAAAGCAAAGAGAATACATACAAAAAATTATGGTTTTGCTTTGTAACACACATATTACATGGATTGATAACATTTTTTTACTATACAAAAACTTTCAGTCTACAGAAAAGGGCATCATTTTTCCAAAACAGAAGGCAGAGAAAAGAGACAAGGGGCAGGTGAAAAGGAAGATATCAAAACTGAATGTGGAAGGATGGATGAACATTACTGTAAGAAAAGAAAGGAGAGAGACAGACATTGACAACATGACTCAAGCTGTGGATGTACAAAGCCAGCTGGATGAGAATTGTCTGCTTGCTAATGTAATAAACAATGAAAACAGTGGCATTACTAAAACTAAAGGTGATGAAGTTCATTCCGTTGTAACAATTGACACAGCAGATATTAATAAGTTAGAAGCTGAAGATTCTTCAGCTCTGGTCATAAAAAAGTTATTCCTATAATTGAAGATTTAATTGTTAGAAGAACCAATACATATATTTGCACAGAAGATAATAAACATTGAATTGTGTTATGTTTGTCAAAAGAAGAATATGGGATGCAAGACAGGCCTTAGAACACCTTAACAAAAGGGAGTATGAATCCATTTGTATTCATGTTTGTACAAATGATCTCATCCACAAGGACTCATTGGCTGTTAATAGGGAACGTATAACCCTCTTAAATAGCATAGCTTGTACAGGTGTTATGATGCGTTTTCCACAAAACACATATAGATAGGAAAGTCCGGTCACCATGACTAAAACATTTTTTGGGTAAATACCTACATGAAAAAAATGTCTTGTTTGAAGAAAAATAGAAATATGTAGAGCATCCAAGCCTAATTGTGGGCACACATGAGTTCACACAGGATGGTGTGTATTTGCTAAGATCGGGGAATAGAATTTTTGCAGAAGATATTTTGCAATAGTTGAGAAATACAAGACAGGATTTTTTTCAAGGTCAAAAATTTAACAGTTCAGAGATAGTAACATTTGATACATCTCTGATGGTTGTTAATGCTAAGATCATTAATAGTAAAGTTTTTCGTTGTTTGTTTGTTTTTCTTTTAATTGGAAAATATGCTATGTTCCACAAGATTGATTTTGTGAAACATGGTTAAAGTATAATGTCTGGAAACTAGTTCTGTCGGGGTATAAATGTTTATACTATAACAGATATTCTAACAAAAAATTAGGAGGGGGTGTTATGTTAGAGATTAAAGATTGTTATGAGACCTGTGATCATTACATGCTCAGTTGATAACACCAGTAATATAGATTGTATAACTGTGGATATAGTACTCACTAACATGGGACAGCACTATACCCTCCCTTGTGGGATGTACTCCCTGGTAAGATCAGACCATAAATCAGTCTCGTTCAATGCAATAATAAAACGAGATACCCCATCAAGCTCAAAAATGCTTAAGAATTTTTCAAAGACAAATGAACTCCTACTAAGTGATGTTACAAGTAGTTTCGAAGCCCTCTCTAATGCAGATACCATGGAATCCTATGTAGAGGTGTACACTAATGCCCTGTATAACCACTTAAGCAGTTGTATAAATTCAGCTGTACCTGAATGGATTAAAACCAGATCTTGTCGAAAAAACAAGCCACCTTGGTGAATCCCTAGTAGAAACAGGCTATGCAACAAGAGAAAGAAACTATTGTCCAAGAACAAGAGGGAACGAGCTCAGCAGAGGAAGAAATCACTCTCTAGCTTAAACAAATAAATTACAGATCTTTTCAAGTCCTCCAAATCTAATTATGAAGCAAAAAATAACCTCCCTAGCTAGGGATAATCACAAGGTGTTCTTTAACTACATCCAAAATCTAAAAGGGAATATCCAGCTATGAGCTGAAACACCTCTTCAGTCTTTTAATATAGACTGACACATCTTATAATTAAATACATCACATCTAGATTTAAGGATTGTATAATTCCATTATACTCAGCCCTCATCAGACCAGTAATTGAATACAATGGTCCCTTTTGTGTGTACCTCACCAGACATCTCCAACAATTGGAGAGACCATAGAGATTTCTCACCAAGAAATTACAGAGTGCACAAAACAAGTCATAAATGGAAAGACTGAAAGGTCTGTCACTGTATTCTGTCTTCTATAGGCTGATAAGGGGTGACCTGTGCCTGGCTTACAGTGTAGTCTCTGACTTGGCCCTGAAGGAAATGCTACACATTAATAAATGAAACTCACTTCAGGGATCTTAACCTAGACTCTTACATGAACAGGTCATGCTGGAGAGATAGATACATCTTTCAGAGACTGTCACTTCTTTGGAACAAGCTTTCAATTCATGTTAAACGGAGCCCCTCCCTGACCCTCTTTAAATGCAACCTAAATCAATGAATGGGTGACCGCAAATTCATTCCTGGGGTGGTGCCCATTTCCCTTATGGACAGAGGAAGTTAGTACTAACTACCATAGACCCTTACCTCTACGAACTTCACTTGGCTAGCCACTGAGAATTAGGGCAACTCGGGATAAATATGGCTAGGATTGTAAGGGCTTTAAGACCACTAGCCTAGTAACCTTCTATGAACCAATGACAATACAGACATGTATAGACCATGAAAGTTAAGTGCTGATGAACTAGATAAATTTATACATTTCTTGCATGAAACACCGGAGGGAAGAATAATATTGGCTAGGGACTTAAATTTACCAGAAACAGACTGGAATGATATTGATTGAACAACATTAGTAAGGAAATTATTCACTATGTATTTTAAGAAACAATTGCTTGTGATTATAAAAAAGCCTACCAAAGAATAAAACACACTTATATGTGCTGATCATGGGGTTATAAAGGTTAATTTGTTGCCAGATAATTTTGCCAAACTGAAATCTAAACTAATGCACAAAAAATTAAGAATAGATTGTACAGAAGCAAAACAACTGGTATATAAAACTAACCCCCGGATTTACTAATCTTCCATGCAGGACTAGCTTAGTCCTGCACCAAAGCGGTCATTTAAGAGCAGGACAGCAGCGTGTCATGCATAGTAATGAGGCGCTCTGCCTGTGCTCCTAATCTTACATGGAGCGTGTAAGACTGCAGGGGGCATGTCTGAGAGCAGAGCTCTCAGAATATACATGCCCCTGCAATGAAGAACAGCTGAAAGGGCTAAAAAATGAGTGAGACTGCTCATAGGTGTCCGTATATCCCCACCAACAGTCCTCCCATGTACAACAGCAATAGAAATAAAATGAACAAATCCTTTTATTTTTTTTTAAACACTGATTAAAGCTAACTGTAGGTGCGCGGGTGTGCCCAGCACTTAGCTACGGTTAATGCAGCTTAAATGGCTGAAGAGGATAACAAGGAAGATATATGCAAATGAAGCAGTATAGCAATAGTGTAGTGGGCAGAGCATTCACTTACAAGCAGGCATTCCTGGTTTGAATCCCACTGCAGCACATTCCATTTTCCCTGGCAAAGCATGTTACGACCAATATTTTTGTTGCCTAACCCACGAAATAACATATATTTATGAACTGGAGTACTATAGTAAATGCACATGTGAGGTGTCAGTATCATAATTAATAAAGCACTAGTAAGCAGGTATAAGCACCAATAAGCAGTAGTAAGCATATATAAGCACTAGTAAGTGGGTTTAAGCCCATTTGCATAGGGGTAAGCAATGTGCACACAGTTTAAGCAATATTGAAGCTAACTCTCTCTAAGCATATGTAACCAGAGGTTAGCATTGCTTACCCTCACGCAAACCCATTAGCAAATGCGCAAAAGTGCCTTAATCACTCTGTATCCAATGGCCCTTGTTCTGCCCATCAACAAAATAAACAGCCTTGTAGGTTTTGAACCCAGGACCCTATACACTATAGTCACAGTAATCAACCACCAAACCATCACAGAAATACAGAAAAATGAAGTATCAGCAAACATGTCTTCACTATAGTAAAATCAAACTGAACCTGTGAAAGGAATCAGTATACAGTCATATGTTCCATAACCCACTACATAACATAAATATGTGAACTAGAGTACAGCAGTAAGCCCAGAAGTCAGACATAATTGTAATAGAGTGCTGAAGACCCCAGTAAAACACACAGACCACCATACAGTGTACATACACATGAATCATGGATACCAGGTATACATATAAGATGTAATGAATAATAACTCAATGCCAAAAAGGAAATATAATGCAAAGTCAAATGTAAGCAATGCTAAGCATTGCACAGGCCAGCTTAGGAGTTGTAAACAATGTGTAGGGCAGCTAACTCAATGTGCCCAGCATTATATTCCCTTAAACAATGCCAACAGTGGGTAAGCAGGTTTGCCCATAGCTTAGCCTTTTCAAAACCAACCAATCACATAAAAGTGTGGGAAATCAGCCCTACTAAAACCCAAGAGGAGGGAATACATCTCATAACTGGTTGTAGCTTCCCTTGCAGGCACTATGTCAAGAAGGGGAGAGGGTGTGCACTTTCGAGCGCAGCGCTGGTGCATCCAGGATTCCAAAGTCATGGCAGGACTCCTTGTCAAAGACCATGAACAGAGACTGCAGCAGGGTTAGTACCAGGGTTCCCAATATAAGGCGGATGCCTGGGACCGTCTCACCTGTGACCTCACCAGTGCCACTGGCATACCCGGACCTGGTGAGGAAATTAGGCATCACTATGTTGACCTAAAGCAGTGTAAGGGGGACCTCTTGTACCAGGGGATCCACGAGGCTAGAACGGCAGGGGGTGTTCCAGCTGTGTGCAAGTATCAGTCCACTACCTGTTTAATAATTGCCAGCTCATGTATATCATGGACAGGTATGGCTAAATATTCCTCTTGTGTCCTCTACAGCTGCAATCAAGCAGGCCGTGAACCAGGAAGCCCATGACAGCCACCTGTAGAGGTTGCGGCATGAGACAGGTCAGTAATATTCTTGCATGTACTGTCATAGGAAATAAATCTAAAAGTATTAGTAAATTAATTGCCTGCATAAAACCTGTATTGTTTAAGGCAAGTACTGCATACACTGAAGAATATGGCAGGAAAAGACTCATATAGTATGTATGTATGTAAATAAAAGCCTAATAGCCTGACAATAAAGGTCTAACTGCTGGACTGCATGTGTATACTCTGGTATCATATGGCAATGCAGATTTGCATTCACACAAATAGTACTGTTGTAATAAGCACTGTTACCCACACCGTGCACCATAAATAGAATGTGTAGGAATGCCTGTATATGACTGGTGTAATCCCCAGAGGCCATTTAGTACAACTGAGAAACACATAGATAGAAAACAGAGAAAAGGCAGACAACAAAACCCAAATAGTACATGCAACTGAGATGTGAACTGTTGTTTTTTTAGCACACACACCCATGGTTCAAATCCTGCCAGTGGTGGTAGTCTGCATACAGAATCATACCCCACAACTGTACAGATATGTCCAGCATGTCCAGTAAAGTGGCCCATATCTGTTGCCTGTCAACCTGTCCCCTGAGAAATCAGTGGGATGATCCCAGAAGTATAGGAAGCAAACAGGAAATACAACTGATTGACATACTATCTAAACAGAAACAACATATCTATATATCTATATATATATATATATATATATATATATATATATATATATATATATATATATATATATATATATATATATATATATATATATATATATATATATATATATATATATATATATATATATATATATATATATATATATATATACATATATATATATATATATATATATATATATATAAATGAATATATACATACAAATGCATACATCTATAGATATATATATGTCTACATCTATATGTCTAAATATATACAGCAAGTTATATATATGTAAGCAGATATATATATATATATATATATATATATATATATATATATATATGGGTATAATACAGACATAGTTATACATATGTAAGCAGATATCTATATAGGTATGTACAGACATACATCTGTAGATAACAATGGGAACATAAAAACATATATGTCCAGATGCACCGTTAATGGGGATGAGAGGCCCCAAACAACATATGTTTTGTACGAATAGGTATACCCCCCACAGCCAAACATGTCCGCTCTGAAATATACATATGTAGAAGGTGCACACTATATGGAACAGCCACTATGCCTGCAGTTAACACCTTAACAGCTGGACACTGTATGAGCCACCCATACAAATGACAATCGTTGCCTGCAACATTTACCCACAGAGCGGTCATAGGATATGACACGACACACAGGTTTGCATAAATGGGAAACCTTTATTTGTGTACTATTATAGTTGTATATGCCATGCCATATAGCTGTTTAGACACTGACATCCATATAAACAGAGTAATGCAACTGTGAAACAGTTCTACTAGTACAGTAGTCTGAAAAGGTGTACAAATGTTGCTATCCAGGCCGATCACTTCAAATAGTACAACAGCAAAGACAGACTGGGCCACAGGATACCAAACAATCAAAAGTAAGTAATGCAGATGTATAGTTCTGCAGCCTCTATCTACACTCTGTACACAATCACTAGGTGGTAAAGACCTCAGGTGACACAATGGGATGTAACTGTTACATAACAAGGCATACCTGACACCATCACAAGTACACTGACAAATAGAACAGTCTGTATGGCAGGAGGCAGTAGGCCTGCATTAACCCAATTTATGCAATTAACTAATTAAATATAGGTGAACTGTATGGTAATGTACAACCAGATACCTTAAGGCAGCTCACCCCTGATACCCCCACTTGTTGTAACAGCCTAGGTTAGTTATGTTGCACACCCCTAGACTCAATAATACAGGGCCATATATCACTGTTACATACATTGGCCTCTGGAGTGCATAAGGGCACACATGTATTGTGTAGGTGAAGCCCACACATATATGGCCCCAGCCGCACCATATGTGTGGGGAATACAACAGCAGTGGACTGATGGCAGGAATGGCAGCATGACATACTCACAGCCCAGTACATAACAACACCTGACAGCATGTCATATGTGCAAAGCCTGGCATGTAGGTGGAGGACAGAGGCTGGAACACATGCCCATATGTGAAAAACTGTTGTCATACACTAAGCAAGTCGCTGGTGTTACAGGAGAGTCTGTAGCATACCCTTAGTCAGGGATTTGGGGTTAGAAACATAAATGGATGTAGCTGTGTACTGATAGCACTCAACACACACACTGCCAGTGAAATATCTGACACAGGACCTGTGTGGTGGACAGACAAAACATAATAGGCATACCTCTGGCCATCAAGAGGATAGGCCCACAGTTGAGAGCTATGCAGGCAAACTGCATTCCAAGGTAAACTAGTATGTACACACAAACCCTGTAACGCCAGGACTATACAAAGCATAACACAACTCTACTCACATTCTGTCTGTAGTTCTGGAACCTCCTACAAATATGTAGCTGGCCTGAGTGTGCAGGTTCTCCTGTAAGAGGTATTGTTACCTGACCTCTGTAACACTGATGCCCACACATAGGAAGGATGTCCATCACACAGGAAAGGTAAAGGGACCACACCCACATGATGTAGGGATTTATAGTAGGTGGTTGCCATGGCAGTGGTAATTGGAAGTATTACACAGCAAGCTGCATGCAGTTAGCAAGTAGAGGGCACTGACTGGTGCAGAGGCCATCACCTGATCATGTGCATCACCTCCTAAAGCCATGCTGCAATCTATTCAAAGCAGCTCAATCCATTTACTGGAGAAAGACAGAGAGAGAGAGAGATAGAGAGAGAAAGAGAAACAGAAAGAGAAAGAAAGAAAAAAAAATTCCAAAACAAAAAGCCTAAGGCAAAGGCAAAGTAAAAGCCAAAGGAAGGACAAACCAGTCTAACATCCAGAAAACCATCCAGAACTGACATTCCCACAACAGATATATGAAGTATATATGCATGTAATTGAATGTAGTACCTGGTCCATAATAATGGGATAGGGCCATAATAATGGAATAGATGATGTGGAATGATTTATATGTGCCATCAGGTGTTGTTGTAATGATGTTCAACTGAACAACTGCTATGGACAATAATGTCTGTCCCTACACTGACTGACAAGATGTAAGCCATCATTGTGTGTGTTGTGTAATGGGAAGTATGTATATTATGTGGCCAATAGCTGATGGTGGAAGTAATGCCATTATGATGGACACGTGGGACCCACAGCCCACCACTTGCAGGATACTCAGGTTAATCTGTAATGCAGAATGCAGGAATGCCATAGGTGTGTCATAGGGTTACCTGCAATTGGGTCCTACATATACCCCCCCTAATGTCAGGCCATGTCCATATGTGGCACCTGTCTGTGTTGTAGCAAGGCAAAACTGTGCAGCTGTGCAGGAAGGTGTTGTGAGATTGTAGACCTGATGTCTGAATGTACCCCACATAGAGGTATGCATATGTGTACAAATGTCACATATATAATATATATATATATATATATATATATATATATATATATATATATATATATATATATATATAAAATTAACCGCACTCAAAAAAATTGAACGAAGAGAAGAAATTTTAACTAAGAACTGAACTTCGTGACAATAAAAGCATTCAAAAAATAGTAAATCACACCAACAACTCTTGTAGAACTTTAGCACTTTCGTCTTATTTATTATCAAGACTTCTTCAGAAAGACATGTTTCATGTCTTTCTGAAGAAGTCTTGATAATAAATAAGACGAAAGCGCCAAAGTTCTACAAGAGTTGTTGGTGTGATTTACTATTTTTTTGAATGCTTTTATTGTCACGAAGTTCAGTTCTTAGTATATATATATATATATATATATATATATATATATATATATATGTATCAGCATGTATGTCCACAAATATACAGATACCCATGTGTAGACAGATATATGTGCACATATATACATCACATATATCTACACATATATAGATAAATACCTATATGCACATGTCTACATATATACAAACACACACAAAAACATATATGTATGTAAATACATGTCCCTATATTACTACCACAGTGATGCATGCTATGTGCGAGGCACCAGCACACATAGCAATGCACACAGATATCTACTGCTGGAAAAGTGTGCAACATGGACGGGTATATCACATGTTAGTCCCTTGTTGGGACCACATTGCCCCCGTCTGTGAAGTATGCAATGGGAATATGGGGAAGTATGGCAGGTATAGTTGTGGAGGTGGTCAGGGTTGGCAGATATAGAGGACAGTCTACAGTGGTGGTACGTGACACATGTGGTGGGTATACACCCTGGGTGGTGTGTGTGGTCTGTGATGTAAACGCCCCACTAGCCCCAATATGGGCACAATGGGAACAAGCCTCCCACCCACTGTTACTCACAACAGCAGCCCATGTTCTGAAGGTGCCTGGCCTGGAGGCTGAGCAGGAGGAGCATGTCGGCCTTGTGAATGATTACTGGGTACCTCAGAGTGATGTAGCACATCCCACATGCGTCTGTGGAGCCTGGTATAGAACAGACCCTAGACCTGACCTCCGGGGAAAGGAACATGTCTGTGTGTACCCCCAGGGGGGACAACATCCCCTGGGTTGGTTCCACCTGATGGTAATGCTGGACCAGTACATGAGGAGGTCCCAGGTTGGGACACACATGCGATGTGGCCAGGTATCATGGGCAGATGGGTTTGGAGAGGTGGTTCTGCTAGCCAATAGTACATATACATGCCATCCATCCCCCCTAACATGTGTGGAGGAGTTCCTCACCAACCTTTTGACACTTGCCCGTCCAGCCAGCCACCAACCGCTGGACACCTCTGTGGAGGTGGGTGGCACCCACACACCGGCCGAGGAGCATGCAGGTAAGGGCACATCAGTGAACTACTGTTGTGTATACATCTGCATCGGTACAGGTAGATCATCCATAGCTGACATGTTTTATATACATATATATATATATATATATATATATATATATATATATATATATATATATATATATATATATTGTGTTGCTGCATTGTAGTGAAAAACAGATGTCCAGATGTGGTAGTATTGTGGAAATGTACCATTGATGTATTGTAATACCGCACCCACCCTGTAGCATTGTCACAGTTGTGACCACTGATATTGCATCTCTCACCTTCTTATGTAGGTCCCTCCAGGATACCACCAAGGCAGCAGCCTGTAGCTGGTGAGTATGGTTTATGTAGATGCTTGCTAACACACCGGGCATATAATAGCGATGGTATATTCCATGCACACATCTAACACACCTACCATGAATGCATGCTGTACATATGCACATATTGTTGCTGTGAAATGCACGGTGTCACAGGGGTGACCATGATGGGGTATTGGATTCGTATGTCAGACACCTGCATGATGACTAACATCCTGCCATTGTAGAATGTGTCCACAGGGAGTAACATAATGGTGGGGGACATGTCCTACAGTAGAGGCATGTTCGGAACAACACCCATATACAGTGCAACACCAGTGTATATACCTGTAGAACAATGGCAACTGCTGCAGAGATACACTATGGCATAAGGCATTACAGTAGTCCACATTATCAGCTGGGTCTAGGCTGTAAAATGTGGTGTTCAGTCTATGGGACACTGAAAAGTGACACACATGTGTAGAGCTTACTTGTCTTGCATCTGCATAAAAGCTAAAGGGGGGGTGTCAGCATGACATACCAGTGCACTGCAGCATGGTACCTAAGGATGCTAGGAATGGCTCTATCTGCACATAGTCAGGTTCAGGACCTGTGGCAGCTGTAACCCTACCCCCTCAGCAATAGTGATGGCAGTGTGTGAACACCATGGGATGTTCACATGAGTAAACCTTGCAATCATGCAGAACAGAGGGACATGTGTAGGGCAGACTGAACATGCACTGGCAAATGCAGATGGCCCACACTGGTATACCCCTGCCAGAAGTAATGACTGCTGTAGTACACACAACAAGAGGTGTGATAAACCATCATGATAAGGGTGTGCACACATATGCCCACATGATGTGTATGCATCGTGGTCAGCAGCCACACACCTAACACAATCTGTAGACAATGCATGTGAAAGTACAGGACATATGTCAAATATTAGACTCATGTACTGCTAAGATATGCAGTGATGTGGTGCCATGGCAGATCAGGGATGGGTGTGTACACCCCCCATAGCTACGGTTTGCTACGATGGTTGTCGGTGTAAGAGTATTGGATTGGTCATACATGGTCCGCTGATGTTGAGAGCTGTGCATCAGATATTAGCCATTCACAAATGACATCTGTCCACATATCATACCAGGTATGTGTTGCTGGCATTGCACAAAGTATCGGAGATCATCCATGTGCAACTGACAGTGGGCAAGACTGCTTTTCAGTTTATAGCATCCTACAGACCACCCTCTCAAAGTCAGGAATCCCACTCGGCTTTCCTGAAAACATTGGAGAACATGAAGATCTCTCTGAGCACCATTATATTGGGCAACTTCAACTACCCAAACATAGACTGGGAGCATTACTCAAGGCCCAGCACCTTAGCCCAAAGGTTCCTGGAATTTATAAACTCAAATGCTATGGAACAACTAGTCACCACTCCCACAAGAGGGGAAAACATACTAGACCTGATCATTACCAACATGGGGGCTCTATGCTCCATACCAGAAGTATATCCCTCATTGGTAAGATCAGACCATAAATTAATTTCACTGGATATCCACATCCCGACCCCACCCCCAGCCCAGAAAACCACAGTGAAAAACTTCTCAAAAGCGAACTTCACACTTCTCAAAACCGAAGTGGAATCCTTCAAGGTCCCAGGGCCAGTGGAAACTACGGCCCAAACTGCAGAATCCTATATAAACGCATTCTATGGACATCTCCAGGAATGCATGGATCATGCTATCCCAAACAAAATCAAGACCCAATCATCCAAAGGCAGGCATCCAGTCTGGTGGACCCCAGCCATAAATAAACTGTACAACAGAAGGAGGAAGCTACTACATGATAGAGCAAAATCCCTAAAAGGGAAGGCATCTCTGATCAGTACTAGCAAAAAATTATGATCCCTCATAAAATCCTCCAAGGCCAGTTTCGAGAGAAATTGCACAGGACACTAAAGACAATCATAAGGCTTTTTTCAGTTATGTTAGGAACCTGGGATGCAACTCCCAGACTTGTTCTGAGTTGATTCTAAATGACAAAAAATACACTGAACCCACAGATATCGCCAATATCCTGGCAGACAGGTTCAGTGCAAACTTCTTCCTCCCCCCAAAAGAGCAAGTATCTATCCCGGCAGAGTGCAGCCTCCCAAACATCTCTGATGCTCAGGTGAAGGCCACCCTCTCCAAAGCAAAAAACACTGCTTCCATGGGACCAGATGGCATCCCGGGTTGCGTCCAACATGAACTCCAAGAAGAACTAATCCCTCAAGTAAAACTGCTGTGCAATCTCTGCCTCACTACAGGATATGTGGCCAAAGAATGGCATACAGCAACAGTGGTCCCACTCCACAAAGGTGGCGCCTCTGCAGACCCTGGAAACTATCGCCCCATAAGCCTGACTAGCCTAGTCTGCAAGGCTATGGAGAGGATCATCATGGAACTCATAAACAAAGACATTGGGGACCTACAGACACTAAATCCTACCCAATTTGGCTTCGTCAAGGGCAGATCCTGCCTTTTGAACCTGGTCGACTTTTTCAAAACAGTCACCAAGGCCATAGATGAATGGAAGGTAGTCCACACAGCCTATCTGGACCTCGCAAAGGCATTTGACCCAATACCCCACTCGGGCATCATAGATAAGCTATCCAGCCTAAATATAACTCCCTATGTCAAAAGATGGGTCGCAAACTGGCTCAAAGACAGAACCCACAGAGTCAGAGTTGCTGGAGCCATGTCAAACTCGAAACCGGTCACAAGTGGCGTCCCACAAGGTTCTGTCCTGGGACCTCTCTTGTTCGGTATTTACTTTTCTGAGGTACAGGCCAACGTAGGAGGACTATGGCTCACCAAGTTCGCAGATGACTGCAAACTGGGTGCCATAATCAACTCTCCAGCTGACACAAACATCCTTCAAAAAGGTCTCGCAGAGACGGATAACTGGTGCCAGAGCCATGGTCTAAAGCTAAATGCCAAAAAGTGTATAGTCATACCCTTTGGCAAAAACAATGTGCCCACAAATTGCCACATAGGTGGTAACCCATTAAGTACAGAGAAAGTAATTAGGGATCTGGGGACCCAAGTTGATAGCAATCTCTCCTTTGACAACCACATTGCCAAAGTGGTTAGAAAGACCTTCTACATAGCCCATCTCATCATGAAAGGATTCACATCTAGATCAAGAGAGGTAATCGTGCCCCTTTATTCAACCCTCATCAGGCCCATCATAGAATACAATGCCCCCTTTGGGATGTACCTTACCCGACACCTGCAGCAATTAGAAAGACCCCAAAAGTACCTCACCAGGAGGATCAAGGGACTCAAACAGATGCCATATGCTGCTCAGTTAAAAAAACTCCAGCTCTACTCAGTTGCATACCGCCTACTTCGAGGCGATCTATACCTGACATATAAAGCTATGTCCAACCCAGAATTAATGGACATGCTCCACCTCAGTAAATCTAAATCCCTTAGAGCCATGCACTCGAGGGGCTTGAACCTCAGCACAGAAATAAATAGAACATGCTGGAGGGACAGATTCATAACCCAGAGGCTCCCTTCGCTCTGGAATAGAATTCCAATTCATGTTAGGCAGAGCACCTCACTGACTCTCTTCAAGAAGAATCTTGATGAGTGGATGGGGGATCGTAGGTTTGTCCCGGGGATTACTTCCGTGTCACTATTAGACAGAGGCACAGTAAACTAAACTTTAAAATGGGCACAGTATACTCAAATCAAGGGGTGGCGTAAGCCAAACACAATCGGGCTAGGCTTATAAATGCCCCAGGGCAGATAGCCTAGTATGAACCTATGAACTTATGAAAACATAGGGGCTGTGAGCATTAAAGCTGACATAACAGACACAGTAGTACACATTCAGCAATGGGATGTACACATGTAAGGTGTGGTGCACAGTACATGGCAGGGTGCAGTACAGATGCACAGAAATACTATGCTCATGGGCACAGTGGTATCCAGAGGAAGGGGCATAACCTAGTGACACAGCACATACATCACACACGTTTACTGTTGCCAGCATGGATTGAGTATAGCTGCACTGCATGCTGTCGGGTACCATATGTTATGTATGTTGACAGTGGGGTAATAGGAGGACTGTGTGTACTTTCATTGTGCAGCTTCACTTGTATGTGTGTGTGCATCCTGGTGGGTAGTCAGTTTGTCTGTAGGGTCACTCTGGTGAAGTGGAGGGAAGTCTATGCATGTAGGATGCTTGTGTGCACATGTGTGTGTGTTTGTGTGGCTGGCCATGTATGCACATGTGCAATTGTGGGGTGTCATACAGCAGTACCTCCATCTGGGATCATGCAGTACATGCACATGGACCGCCACATTACACACAAGGAATACCTGTCATGTGCATAATCACAGGACAGCTGATAGTATAATATGTTCTGTAGCATGGAACAGGCATTTGGAGGGAAGGTAGATACCAGGCACACCCTTAGTATCACATTCAACAGAGAGGTCACCTACAACACACATATGCAGCACTACAGATGCATCAGATGCATTGGGGAAGTACTAGTCAACACCAGGGAGTGTATCCAAATATTACAGTTTTCACATGATAAGCTGAAGGAGCAGCATATGTGGCATGTACTGAGCATTACATACACATGACACACCAGTGCGTGATATTATGGATAGAACATAGTAGCCCACACATATAGGGGCCATGCTCATGATGTCCAGACATACAGACGGTGCATATCGGATGACAGCATGGCAGCAGTGAGGCCATATAAAACCACTACACACAGGTCAGGCAGGTATTGTAGTAATAGGTCTTGTGGTGTGACCCCTTGTGTAAGCATTTAGAGGACTGATATGTTAATGAGTGGTATCAATGTGTGTATGTTAACAAGTGTGATGCAGGATGGGGTACCACATGGACATATATGTGGGAGTATCTGTAAAGCCATGGACAGGTAGGTATTACGGACATGTCTGTGCATGTGTGTGTGTATATGTGTGTGTGTGTGTGTGTGTGTGTGTGTGTGTGTGTGTGTGTGTGTGTGTGTGTGTGTGTGTGTGTGTGTGTGTGTGTGTGTGTGTGTGTGTGTGTGTGTATGTGTGAGTGTGTGTGGGTGTACTGTTAGCAATGCTGTACAGGTTTTAAAGTGCATTTATTATTTTCCCCCACAGGTGGCAAGGTGGGTCAGGGTCCCTCCTGCATACAATCTGATGTTGGTGTCCATAAAGACACCGAAGATGATGATAGTACTGTTGAGGCACAGGTGGGATTGTCAAGGGCCAACACTGTACCAACATTTGACATCCCCCTTTTAGCCACCCCAACCCCATACACAGTTTCAGTGCCTATACATACCCCATCACCAGTGGCCGTAGTGGAGGGACAGCTGGCGTTTGCTGGCAGTGTACAGAAAAGTGTGGTAACCTTGCCTACTGTGTCCAGGCAGAGCAGGCATAGCCGGATGTCTGGCACAGCACCACATAGGCAGATGTCCCAGGGTGCTCGTGGTAGGGCCGCTGGACATCATGCTCCTGGCAGAGGTGACATAGCTGGTACCAGCAGGTGCATGTTTCAGGCTGTCATGGCAGTGCAGACACGTATGGAACATTACACCAGACAGGGCCTGAGGCTACAGAAGGCTGCTCTCACATCTGTAAGCAACAACGTCCATGAACTGTCTGATGCCATCCGTGCTTATACCGAGCTCATGGATAGACGGCATGGTGAGATGATGGCCCTCATCGGCCGTGCTGTGTCCATGCTTCAATGTATGGTGGGGATGCAGTGATGGCTGCATGGACATGGGCCAGCAACACCAACAGCTGACAGTCAACATGGATGTGTTAGGACACCAAGATGCTCCTGTAGTGGCAGTACCAGCCCCGGCAGTGAGGGAGGGTGCTGTCCACACCACACCACAGCAGGCCACGTGCATGTGGTCCTGGCAAGTCCCAGAAGGGGCCTGGTACCAGCAGACATTTGTCATCAGCAGGTGAGAGTAGCACATTGAGGCCTGTACCTGGACTTGCCCATGGAACCCCTGGGAGGCATAGTCCATGTGTCTGTGGCTGGAGGTAGTGAACTACACACCCTGCCAGGTATGGTCTGCAGCTGTCCATAAACACCTGTGTAGGGCAGCCACATGGCAGAACTGTGTGTACGCATACCCCCACACTATACAAATGCACCTAGGGCAACGCCATTCACACACACACCACAGCACCATGCCCAGCTCAACGCAGTACACCCCTCACCCACACCCATGGTGTCAAATGTATTGGCCACCATCAGCCTTTGGTAAACCACCATCACACCCTGTGCATATGATGATACATGTGCCACATCCCTGTCATCCATACCTTTAATGCAGGGACAGGCTAATATGGTTCTGATGCACACAGTGACTGTATTGCAGCATACCATGGTACTACAGTGTAACATGTTGTAAGGAGTAAAGTGTAATGCATATATGGCAGGAAGTGTAGCCATCCAGCAATGATGCATTATAGCTGCTAGTAACACTGGTTGGTTGTGGTCCCTATAATGTTATCCATTTGTGTTGTAGGTGTACATGTGTCAGCACGAGGATGGTCTGCAGTCATATTCCACAATGGGGTATAGCACTGTGGTGACACCATGCCTGTGACATATCTGGGGTACAGTTGAACACGTGTCACAGGTTACTGAAATGGTTATTGCATGTTCCATGTGGACAGGTGACCGACTGAGGTGTGTATACCCTAAAACCTGATATACAGCCATTACACGCACACTGTTACTTGGCAAAACTGGGACTAGACCCCTCCCTAGCTATGTAGTCATGCTGAAGTGTTTGGCTGATATTGCACACACCGCACAGCGTTTAGGGTGAGGTGTGTCCCAGGTTACATGTTACATGCAGAACATCCCCAGACATGTACAGTATGCCAATGGGGGATGTAATGGGTGTATTTGGACAATAAGTAGTGTGACATAACTTCATATACACATCAACAGACATAACAGGCAGACACACATCTGAGATACCAGGACCTATGACTGCTAATTAAGTTGACCATATGTCCAATGTGTTACAGATAGACTCCACACAGCACATGCATTACTAGCCTGGATTATGGTATCAGTTACCTGTATAGTTGATGGTGACAGTGGTAACCATAAAGTTGATCATGGTACATAAACTGGGTGTACCTTGGTGTAATGACAGTATACACAGCATCCACATCCCCCAGTGGATATTGTACTCCCTGAAACCCATGATAACACTCTGCCATACCCACCATCACACATAGGCTGTGACTGCAATACTACCCATAGTATACCCCAACAGTGGTACTACAGGGATATGCATCTAATGCAAATGCTACGTGCGTAGTAGGGTGTTGCATTGTCATGCCTCAACTATGGGCAGCAACAACAATATCTGTGCTACTGTGTGGCAATGCGTATTGTAATAGGAGTATATGGCATCGGAATGCTGTACCCTACAGATATATGGACATGCACAGCTACACACATATGCCAGAACACAATGGGTCTCCCATGCCTATCAACCCATTTGTAAAACACTGTAGTGCTGGTACTGCAAGGCTCATGTAGCCAGTATGGGGAGGTGCTTAACAGGGTACAGGTATTGCCCCATACAGCAGCAGCCACAACTGACTATGGCAATGGGTGTTGCATTGGTTGTGAAGGCCCTCATGGAATTTACAAGTACAGGTGTGCTAACACACAGACACTGTATACTCAGTCATGCACACATACACGTATCACTACAGGGGACATCGCTGCAGGTGGTCATAGCCATGTACCTAGCTATTGTCCAAGGAGAGATGGGTTGTGTAGGGGTTGTGTGTACAGTGGTATCCTACCACCTGCCAGGTGGCAGCAGACAATCTATCGACAGTCACTACTGTGGTGACCCTCAGGGTGAGAATGACATGCATCAGCCAGTCCTCCAGGTGCCTCCTGCACATGGCCACTGAGGTGATCAAGTTGACATTTATGCAACATGCATTACAACACATGGTTAGTGTCTGTGACGGAGACTTGTACCCAAGCATGTTCTGTTGTGGTAATGTAGTGGTGGTACTCATGGCATGTGGTGCATACAGGGTGACATCTCCAATATGTGCCAGTTCTTAGACAGTTGGGCAGACACGTCAGTGTCAATCAAGCTTAGGTTGCCTGTACATATCCCAGCTGGATACCTGCCATCTGTACATCTGTACAGGGACTGACAGTCATCAGCTTGGCAAGCAGCTATGCAGTAGGATGAGTGTGGTGACAGACAGACATTTGACAACAATATGTATGTCATAACTACATGTCAGAAGCCCTCACAAACATGTGTTGTACAGACGGTAGTCTACAGTTGCATTCCACATGTTGGATCATTACCCGGAAAGGGGTATATACTGTGACACAGATCACACTCCAGGGATACAACAGGGAGCCGTCAGTGTCCAGCTATGTCTGCAGGTGTGCCTGTTGTCAGTACTACAGTTAGCACTCTGCTCTTGCCTGGGTAAGCACTGTCAGCAGTAGTACTGCCAGAATACACTACATGCCAGAGTGACAGCATGTACATTGGCCTAATACCCCTGTATGTTACACATTCACATGGATAACAGTGCTGTACAGGCTACATATACATCTGTGTCCCACACATGACACACACACCCCATGCTACTGTAATGACAGCACGTAGGCGCATGTATTGTACATGGCATTACATACACTTATTACAGATGTGAGTACCCTGCTATGTGATCAGACTGGGTGGTGTGACCTGGTTACCAGGGCTAAACCATGCTTAGCAAGTATCAACATTGCTGCAATATAACAGCTGAGCTGATTTGCACACTGGTAAGTGATGCCTACACTGGGTAAGCACCCGTACATTTACCCATAGCTTAGCACTGCTTAGCTTCGGGCAAACCCGCTTAAAGCTGCTCATATCTGCTTTAACCACTCTGTATCTGACAGCTCTTGTTCTGCCCAGCAACAACATGAACAGCCCTTGCAGGTCTTGAACCCAGGACGCTGTACACTACAGTCACAACACTTAACCACTACGCCGTGACCAGTGTGAAGACAGCTATTGTTTTACCAATATAGCTGTCAATACACATATTGTGTAGTATTGAACAATTCCCTTTACTTCCTAAATTGTGTAGTCCTTGTTATTAATATGACTGTTGCATCACATATCTTGATTTATCATAATGTACACATAGCAGATACATATGGTGAGATACATCTGGGAGGGTATACACAACTGTGAGGTTTACACATGACAGGAATATGGTTATATACATATGATAGGTCTATATATGTCTACATGTACATACACATTTGTACTCATACATATAACTGTATACACATCTGTATAGTGTTACATATATATGGCCATGTGTACATCTCTTCCTATGTACATATATATATATATATATATATATATATATATACATACATATATGTATATATAGATATACATGTATTATATATAGATATACATGTATTATATATAGATATGTGTATATATGTGTGTATATATATATATATATATATATATATATATATATATATATATATAGATAGCGCTATATATTCAATAGCTAAAAATTTGCACTTTATTCATCTGCTTTTACTGTAATTGTGTCTCTTCCCACTGTATTACCTTATTTTGCTTGTGCTTCTTCTTAAAAGTACTCAGTTGTATTATTCTGCTGCAGTTATTACTGCTTGGTAGTAGCCTGATTCAATTGTAACTGTTATTCTAAGTCTTTTGGTTTAAGCACTTGGGCTTCAGACCAGTTGCTTTACATTAAGAAGGTTTGTGGACTGCATTGTTGTGGCAGGACAGGTAACTTACATCCTTCTAAGTTGGGAATTGCTGATTGAAGGCTCAGTGTCTGTTATTCTAAAAGTGCATTAGTTCTGGTTTAAGCACTTGGGCTTCAGGCAAGTTATTTTACATTAAGAAGGTTCGTGGTCTGCACTCTTGTGGGAGGAGAGGCTGGACTCTGCCCTTCTGAGCTGGGAATTTCTGGTTAAAGGCTTATAGTGCCTGCATATTTGAACTGTTTCTTTCTGAAATGTGTGTGCCTTGTTTGCTGTAGCCCAGAAGTTAGTAGTTTATTGGCCATTTTGGGCTAATTTCTCTCTCTTTTATTTCCCTGCTATAAAAAACACATTTGCGTGTTTTTTTGCGCTTGTATTCTGCTCAGCGAGTGCCTGCTAGGTGTTCTGCAGAGTTCTACAGCAGCAGAGAGACAAAAGAGAGAATTTGGAGTGATTAAGTATCATTTTTCTGCATTTTCTTGCTGTCTTTAACTAATTCCACCTAAAATGCCACTTTTTAGCGTTTCTGTGATTTAAAAAGCTTGTTTCTGCTACATACTGTACTTTATTTGCTGCCTGCACTTGAACTAAGTCATTTTTTGTTTAAATAATCTGTGTAACTGTTGTAGGCTGCACACTAAAGTGCAATAGCCATTTCTGTGCATTTAAAGTGTTTTTTTTATTGTATCTGCTTTATTTTCTGAAAAAAACAAACAAAAAATATACTTGTTTCCCGCTTTTCTGAACTAGTAGAGTCCAGTTTTCAGGTTATTGCTGAATTCAGGGCTGTGTTACACGTTTCTGTGTTGCCCATACCTTACTTTGATAGAAGGAAGTTTCTCTGTTCACCTGTGAGAGAGGGGAGCTTTGGGTAGCCTATCTGTCCCTGGAGGAGTGGTTTCAGGCCAGAAGTTAGTAGTTTATTGGCCATTTTGGGCTAATTTCTATCTCTTTCATTTTCCTGCTATAAAAACCGCATTTGCATGGTTTTGTGCTCCGGGCAGTGCTGGTTAGCTAGGGTTAAACTATTCCCAGCTCCACAAAGTCAACTCTTCAATTTTTTCCCTTGGAAGTATACAAACTTTCAACTTAAGCACTCAAACCATTCATTTCACAGCCCAGCACTTGCTCAAAACTCATAGCAAGCACTAATTAACCATACCACTAGACCCCCCCCCTCTACTGTCCAGAAGGACAAGGCTCTCTATTGGTCCCTAGCAGCCAATCAGTAAAACAGCTCACTTTACCTATTCAGACATGTCCAAAGGGCAGTTTCAGGTGTACTCTCCAGTCCAACTGGTGAGTCTGGGCATTTTGAGGCAATGTTACAACTGCCTCATGTACACAGACAACCCTCTCCTCCTACCACCAAACATTAATATATGCGAGAGATGCAATTATACATCCAAACTGGAGGCAAAGCTCTCACAACCCAAGACTGGAACTGTCCGTCAAGAGGAGAAGGAAAATACTTGCAACACACCATCAGTCTCACATAGTCCTACTAAACCAACACCAGCAAATAACACAAATAAATACACAAAAACATACTCGGAGACTCTAAATAAAAATCTGCAAAAGCAACAGAGACCTCCAAAGCAGACACCCAAGCAACCACCACATCCCATCACAAACCATGAAACACATACTTCACATAATCAGTGTGCCATGCAATCACAGCCCTTAAGGCAAAATAACATACCAAACACACTAGTAATAGGCAACTCTATTGTCAGGCACACTGACGTCCCACTAACTAGGCTGGAGAAGGAGAAGGTTACAGTTAGCTGCCTGTCAGGCTCCAGAATCCGCTAAATAACACAAGCACTCCGGTCGCTCCAGAGCAAGTACAAATACGACTCTGTCATTGTCCATGTTGGTGTGAATGATCTGAGACGTACCTCCCTGGACTACATGAAAAGAGACATGGAAGAGCTCTCTGATCTAATAGCCCAAGCCGGTATGACCCTGACCCTGAGTAGCATCCTGCCCTAACCAAGAATGATGCCACAGTATAAAGAAAAAAATTATCAATTTCAACAATTGGCTAAGTTCCTGGTGTCATTCAAAGGGGATCCACTATCTGTCTGCCTGGGATGACATGCTCGACAAGCCACGTTGCTTCACAAGAGATGGCTTGCACCTCTCACCCTTAGGCTTTTGAATACTGGCCAATGCTTTTGCCACTCCCATAGATCTTTTTTAGGTAAGGCTCAAAAGACAAACCAACCACCGTAAATAGCGCAAGTAACCAAAAACTAAGGGTAATGCTACTCAACACAAGAAGTCAAAATGCATGCACTCAGCTCAGTATGGAGAACATCGATATCTGTGCAGTGACAGAAACCTGGTTTAAGGCATGAGAGAGCACCCCAGCACTACCAGGCTATAATTCATACCATACATTTCAGCCACAGAACCAGGACCGAAACACAAAAGGTGGGGGTGTATCCATATTCATCAAGGGTACCCACACCTGCAGATTAGTGGCACAGCACAATGCCTCAGAGATCATCCATGTGCAACTAACAATGGGCAAAACTGCAATTCAAATTGTAGCTTGCTACAGATCACCCACCACTACCCAGGATCCCCATTCCGTGTTTCTGGAGACACTGGAAAATATGAAGGTTCTACCAAACACCCTAATATTGGGTGATTTCAATTACCCAAACATTAACTGGGAGAACTATTCAAGTACTAACTCCCTTTCCCAATGCTTCCTAGAATTTATAAACTCGAACACCTTGGATCAACTGGTCAACACCCCCACCAGATGTGACAACATATTGGACCTGATCATCACCTACATGTGCGACCGGTGTTCTACACCGGAGGTCAAACCCTCTCTGGTTAGATCAGACCATAGACTAATCACTCTGGATATCCACATTCCGCCCCCACCCCAGTCAAGGAAACCACTGTGAAAAACTTTTCAAAAGCAAACTTCACGTTACTTAAGACCAAGGTGGAAAGTTTCACAGCCCCCATGCTAAAGGACACTGCTGTCCAAGCTGCTGAATCCCTTGCAAAGGTACTCTATGAGCACCTGCAAGAATGCACGGATCATGCTATCCCAAGCAAAACCAAGACTTACTCCTCCAAGAAAAGGAAACCAGTCTGGTGGACCCCTGCCATAAACAAGCTATACAATAGAAGGAGGAAACTAGTACAGAAAAGAGTAAAATCCCAAGAAGGAAAGACATCCCTGAACAGTATCAGCAAGAAGCTACAATCCCTCATAAAATCATCCAAGGCTAGCTTTGAAAGAAAAATTGCCAAAGACTCCCAAGATAACCACAAAGCATTCTTTAGCTATGTTAAGAACCTAAGTGGAAACTCTCAGACCTGCTCTGAGTTAGTGCAGAATGGCACAAAATACACTGAACCGACTGATATTGCCAACATTCTGGCAGGCAGGTTTACTGCAAACCTCACCCCCTCTCACCACCTAAAGGGCCCATAGCCATACCAGAAGAATGTACAGCCTTTAAAACAGCCCTATCCAAAAGCAAAAGCACAGCTTCAATGGGACCAGGCAGAGTCCCAGGCTGTGTCTTACACAAACTCCAAAATGAACTAACCCCTCACCTAAACATACTGTTCAAACTCAGCCTCCCTGCAGACTACGTACCCATAGAGTGGCACACTGAAACAGTTATCCCACTCCACAAAGGTGGAGCCACAATGGACCCCGGGAACTATCACCCTATAAGCCTGACTAGCCTGGTCTGCAAGGCTATGGAGCGCATCATCATGGAACTCATTAACAGAGACATTGGGAACCTCCAAACATTAGACCTACCCAGTTTGGCTTTGTTAAGGGCAGATCATGCCTCCTAAACCTGGTGAACTTCTTTGAGACAGTTACCAAGGCTTTAGATGAGGGAAAGGAGGTCCACACAGCCTACCTAGACCTCACAAAGGCTTTCAACACCATTCCCCATTCTGGTATTATAGATAAGCTCACCAGCCTGAACATAAACCCCTACATCATGAGATGGGTTGCCAGTTGGCTCATGGATAGAACCCACACGGTGAGAGTTGCAGGCTCTAGGTCTGACTCTAAACCGGTTACAAGTGACATCCTCCAGGGCTCAGTTCTGGGACCCCTCCTGTTCGGTATATATTTCTCAGAGGTACAGGCAAGCACAGGAGGACTATGTCTGACCAAGTTCGCAGACGACTGCAAACTGGGGCCATAATTGACTCTCTGGCTGATACAGACATCCTCCAGAAGGGTTTCACTGATATGGATACATGGTGTCAAAATCATGGCCTCAAGGTAAATGCCAAAAAGTGCATAGTCATCCCCTTTGCAAAAAATCAAAGTACTCACAAACTACCACATACGTGGTTGTCCCCTAAATACAGAAAATGAAATAAGAGATCTGGGGACCCAAGTAGATAGTACTGTCTCCTTTGACAATCATATTGCCAAGGTGGTTAGAAAATCTTTCTATGTGGCCCACCTAATCACAAAAGGGTTCACGTCTAGAACAAAAGAGGTTATTGTGCCCCTCTACTCATCACTCATCAGACACATCATAGAGTACAACACCTCATTTGGGATGTACCTTACAAGACACCTGCAACAGCTGGAAAGACCACAGAAGTACCTCACCAAGAGGATTACTGGCCTCAAGCAGATGCTCTATGCAGCTCAACTGAAGAAACTCCAGCTGTACTTGGTTGCATACCGCCTACTCAGAGGTGATCTATGCCTGACATACAAGGCCATGTCCAACCCAGAATTGATGGATATGCTCCACCTAAAAAATACAAATCCCCGAGAGCCACACGCTCTAGGGATCTAAACCTCACCATAATGATAAATAGGACTTGCTGGAGGGATAGATTCTTGACCCAGAGACTCCCCATTCTTTGGAACAGGATTCCAATCTACATTAGGCAGAGCCCCTCACTAACACTCTTCAAGAGGAACCTTGACGAGTGGATGGGAAACAGAAAATTTACCCCGGGGATCACTGCAGTGGGTCTGCTGGACAGAGGCACAGGGAACTAATGGCTCTGCTGGACAGAGGCACAGGGAACTAATCTAAGGGGGCAGCAAAAGCCAACACATTCTGGTTAGGCTTACATATGCCCTCGGGAAGATAGCCTAGTACTTACCTATAAACCTATGAACCTATATGTATGCACATCCTATGTGTACAGATATGCCTAGTTATGTTGGTATATATGTAGATATCTATTCTGATATACGTACTACTGTCAATATATATGTAGATATCCATACGTATATGTGCATATGTATCTCTATCTGTATATGTGTATACATATTTTGCTCTGTATATGTATATATCTGAGTGTTTATATGTATATGTAGATATACATATCCATCTATGTATGTCAATATGTATATGTGTATATATCTATATAGATATCTGGATAATTATATATACATATATTTTCACCATATGTCCTGAACATGGAGTGTAGCCCTACCTCAGCCCCTATAGTCCCAACTTCATAGTGCAAGGGGATGTCAGGTATGTATAGCAAGCATATTTGTAGAGTATTTGTACTGTAATAGGACTGTCTTCACAGACATGGTGTGTGTGGGTGGTCACATCTGCTTTTAACATGTGTGCCATTGGCTAATGACAGACATTCTAAGGATATCATAGTACAGTACCACTGCTAGCATGTAATGCTCCTGTGGACTACAGCAGAACCATTGGCCAATATATGTGGACAGTCTGACACACTCTGGACAGTCCAGAGATATATACAAAACCCCTTAGTGCAAGACATGTGGACCAAACCTGACAATGTGGATGTTAACACCCATGTAGATGGGTATAACGTAACTACTGGTATTCATTTTCCCCCATAGGGTATGCATTCACATACCCTGTCTGTCCTGACATGTAACAACTGCTGGTACAGAGATGCCATGGCCACGTACTACCCACTATATATTAACATACATCTGTACAGCATCCCACTGCTCTGTCTGACATACATGACTGTTATGCTGGCCTGACACCAGTAAATCTGACAAGTATCTGGACATGACACTTCCTTGGTAATTACACTAAGCTGCTAGGCATGTAACAAAGCACTGTGCAGGCTACAGGCAGACTGGCTCAACACTGGCCTACATTTCCTATGGGGGAATGCACATGGACCAGCATATATAGCAGGCTCTACAGGCATGTCACAGCACAGAGTATGATACACCTGTGTGAAAGTGCATAACCACAACCAATGTGAACCCAGCCACAGCCACACATGGAAAACTAGCGTAATATTATAGTATATGGAATATCTGTTCAACACCATCCTCATATGTGCCACTCACACACTAACCCTACATATACTGGGCCACTACACAGTGTGGTCCGATGGCTGTCTGTGGTATAGGACATGTGTGTGTATGGCCCTACAAACATGTAAGCCAATAGGGTAGCATACAGTGAAGCAGCATGTAACATCAGATAGAACAGGACCAAGAACAATGACATCTACCACAGTCTGAACACAGGCCAAAGTACATATTAACAATACATACACTGTCAACAATCATCATAAGTACACAAACCTCAGTACTGTACACACAACCACAGAATGTCCAGGTTATTTCATAAAATATAACCACTACTATACATAACATGTGTAGCAGTCTGATATCTCACTGGCTTCTTATCAGATATGATGTCACTAATTATGGTGTACAGCAAATATGCACCTCTTACTGCATGACATATGTACAAAGGTTGACAGAGTTTTGGCTGCAGGCACATACACAGGGCCAATATTGACATGTTGCTGTGATAACCTCATACATTTACTGTTGTAACAGGGTTTGTTGCAACATATGTCCTATGAGGGATATGAAGTCAGTAACTTTCATGGCTGTCACCATGTACAGACTGCAATCCACACACTACCTTCTGCAGTTCGCAGATAGGTGCTCTGTGGGTAACACATGAAACATAAGGCACCACACACTTCCCAGTCTGCAGATGACCCTAGAGATGGGGGTTTCCTCATAAACATTACACTTACATTGCAGGTATTAAAACATGTAGGACAGCCATATCCACACACTCCCTGTTAAACCAGCATTACACCAAATACAGTATAGCAGCACTTACAGTCTGTAGTCAAGTCAGGCACATCCCCCTCCTGTGTGTTGCCCTGTTTCCACAGTGTATGTTGTTAGAGGTAAAGCTCCAATCCATCTGAGATGCTGTTTGCCAAACAACAGATTGAGTTCTTGCTCACAATGAATGCAAAGGCCCAACACCAACATGATTTTCCTAGATATTGGAGTGTGTTTCCATTGAATTGGCTATGGGAATGTTATCACAGCTGTTCCACATGCAATTAGCTAGAGCAGGACTGCAATTTGTGCAGAAGCCATCAACTGATCATGAGCATCACTTAAAATTCACATACTGCTGCCTAAGCAAAGCAGGTGTAAGTCTCCACATCCACCAGAGGAGTGAGAGAGGCAGACAGAGGCAAGGAAAAGTCAGGGAGGAGTGGGAGAGTAAAACTTAAGCATGTTTGTGTCACACACCTACCAATACAGAGTATCTAACCCCTGATGACTATGTAGTGCTAGCACGTCTATGCAGTTATTGAATGCGCCACATAGGTTACATTTTGGGGAGCCCTCAAATCGTATATGTGATGGTGAGTGACATCTGCAACAGGGATATGACAGCTATACGGTAGGTGTAGTACACATGCCTGTCCACATGAACAGGTGCCAGCATCAACACAGCCACACTCTCACAGGGATGCACACACATTGACACACTTGGCAAAGCCAGGAATACAACTCATCACTAGTGAGATTGCCACAACACATTACCGTGCAGGTATCCCATGCACCACAGGAGTCATACAGAAGTTATATGGGCAAAGGATATGTGGAGGTGTCTGACATCAGACAGCATGCTTCAGTATGCCAATGGGGGTTGTAGTGAGTGTGAATGTGGTCATACGCATCACACAACACACACACAGACACAGGGTGCCAGTACTAACAAGCATGGGTGCATTGCTTCACGGGTATGTAGTGGACAACTGTGCCAGATGGGTATACAAGGCTAGGTGATGGGTATACCTTGGCATCAGGCCACATGACAATGGTCTGAATTGTGGCTCAGGGGTGTAGTGTCTGGATTTGCCCACACAGGTAGGTATTGTATTCACCATCCAGTCACCTGGGAGACTATTGCATGTGGCCAATGCTGTGCATTCCTTGCCATGTATGTGTTCCTTAGTCCATAATGTGGATGGTGTCTGGGTTGTGAACACCTCCCAAATGCATGTTCAGTGGCATGTGTAACTGTATCTGGGGTGTCTGGCTTATGTTGCGTACACAGATTATCATCAGATGTGCCAGTCCTGGCCTCATGTGGCTGGAACTGTTAATGGATGGCAGGTTGACCCTGCACCTACATTGATAGCATGATACCGGTATTCCCTGGTGTCAGTGGCATCTGTCCATACAGGGCATGTTTTTCAGGCATATGTCCTTTGTGGGTCACATTTGATGGCACCACAGGTGTTGCAGGTGTCCAGTGGGGAACATGGAGAAGGAGCACTGTGGCATGTACATGCCTATTGGACTGATGGATGGGGTGTTAGGCCCTTTGTAGCCCACTGCAATCACAGCATGGTTGCTATCAGTGGGCAATATGCAGGGTACTACCAACATAGTGGCTGTTGCCTAGGCAAGTGTGTGTGTATGTGTGTGTGTGTGTGTGTGTGTGTGTGTATGAGACATGGGTTGAGAGTGTTCTCTGCATAATTTTAGGGTTGCTCACTTTGTTCACCTGGCCTTAATGTCACATGTAGGGGTATGGATTTGCACCCCCATCCTCTTGGCTATTTCACATCAGTTATACCTGTTCCGTGGACATTGTGATAAATACTAGGGCCACCATATAAGAAATTTACAAAACCCACTTGCCATTGAGTCCAGTTTTACACACTCAGCACCATCTCCACACAGGATGCAAATTACAAACACAGACACAAACACACCTGTCATGTCTGGGATTAGAACTCCTACCCAACGAGTTTATTACATACAGCACTAAGCAGCTATAGGATGCGCCACAGAAAATATGGGAGTACTCTTTCCCCAAAGGTGTATTTCACAGTGAATGACATCAGCAGGATTGCCAAAGTAGGGCATTTGAATTGTAGTTAATGTGACTAGCCTAAAATGCATTGCTCCCTACACAGACATAGAAACACACACAAAATATCCACCACTGTCATGTGTGGGAATAGAACCCCTACCAGAGTTCTATATCACACTACAGCAGGAAGCTGTTATAGAACGCACCTCAGGGATAACTGGAGTACTTTTTCCCCAAAGGTGTATTTCACAGTGAATGACATCAGCAGGATTGCCAAAATAGGGCATTTGAATTGTACTGAGTGTGGCAAGACTAAAATACATTGCTCCCTACACAGACATAGAAACACACACAAAACATCCACAACTGCCATGTGTGGGAATAGAACTCCTACCAGAGTTCCATATCATACTACAGCATGAAGCTGTTATAGGATGAACCACATGGATTATTGGAGTACTCCTTCCCCACATATATATTTCACAGTGAATGACATCAGCAGGCTTGCCAAGGAAGGGCATTTGAATTGTAGTGAGTGTGACTAGACTAAAAAGCATTACTCTCTACACAGACAGAGTCTCTCTCACACACACACACACACACACACACACACACACACACACACACACACACACACACACACACACACACACATACACACACACACACACACACACACACACAAACACACACACACACACACACACACACACACACACACACACACACACACACACACACACACACACACACACACAGTTCCTATGTCTAGGATAAGAACTCCTACCTAACTATTTTATCACACTACAGCAGTACACAGTTATAGGATTTGCCACAGTGATTACTGGGCTACAGCTTTCTGAAAGGTGTTTTTCACAGTGAATGATATCAGCAGCCTTGCCAAAGTAGGGCATTTGAATTGTAGTGAGTGTGACTAGACTAAAAAGCATTGCTCTCTACACAGACAGACACACATACAGTTGCCATGTATGGGATTAGAACTCTGACCTAACTATTATATCACACTAAAGCAGTACACAGTTATAGGATTCACCACAGTGATTACTGGGCTACAGCTTTCCAAAAGGTGTATTTCACAGTGAGTGACATGAGCAGCCTTGCCAAAGTAGGGCATTTGAATTGTAGTGAGTGTGACTAGCCTAAAAAGAATTGCACTCTACAAAGACAGAGACAGACACACACACAGAGGCCATGTCTAGGATTAGAACTTCTACCTAACTATTTTAGCACACTATAGCAGTATGCAGTTATAGGATATGCCACGGAGATTACTGGGCTACAGTTTTCCGAAAGTTGTATTTCACAGTGAATGACATCACAGCCTTGCCAAAGTAGGGAATTTGAATTGTACTGAGTGTGACTAGCCTAAAATGCATTGGTCTCTACACAGACTAAGACACACACACAGTTGCCAGTTCTGGGATTAGAACTCCTGCCTAACTAGTTGATCACACTACAGCAGTATGCAGTTATAGGACATGCCACAGAGATTACTGAGCTACAACTTTCCCAAAGGTGTATTTCAAAGTGGATAACCTCATCAGGCTTGTCATAGTAGGGCTATGGGGAGGGCAGTGTGTGTGCATGGGCCCTAACCCATAACCCATTCATCTAGAGGTTGACACACCACATGTGGGCACACACAGGGTTATATTCCACAGGTATGTGTATGCAGCCGCTAGATGACTACTTCCTTGTACAGTCATGTTGCATAGCTAGTACTTGCACTACATGGTCTGTAATGCTGACAGATACCGCTGGTTAATATCTACAGTGAGTGATATCTGAACCTCATGTGGTTGTAGCCATTTGGCCATGTGCTGGGTGGGACAGGCCTCATAATGGATGGCACCTTGTCACAGTCACTCTCTTCCACACATCTATGTACGTCTACGTTTGGCTTATTATAGTGTGTTGTCCTTGGATATATGTCTGTATTTCTATCCAGTGTGTGTGCAAAGCATGAGTGGCACATACTGAGGAGTGTCTGCACTAACATCTGCAACTGCCAGATATGTCTGGTCCACTGTTGTTTGCAGACATGGGCTTCATTTGTTTAAGTTTGTGAGCATGCCCAGTATACCCTTCTGTATTGAATGTGTGGCTCTATTCCAGGTAGTTTGTACTCCAGTGCAGACCTTTGTGTTGTAGACCTACAGGTAGCAAACTGTTTCTGCAGGATATCCATCAATCATTTAGCAATATGGGGACAAAGTGTGCAGGAGATAGTGTGTACTGTAGGTGATTATGTCTGTGCTGCCTCAACTACATGGTACTGCTGTTAGCAAAGATATTCAGACATGTGTACTGTTACACACTGTGATGTTTTCTGCCCTCATGTACTGTCAGGTGGACATTCCTGCTCACAGTGATGTCTTGGGGGACAGGGATGACTGCAGCTGTGTGCGGTATTGTGGGCAGATGCCTACATATTCATGGTAGGTTATGCCATCCTGAAGGGGGAGCTGCAGACACTTGCTGCTGGGTCTGTGTATCTGGTTCAGCACCTTGGTACAGTACTGGCAGAGGATCCCATACTTGTACATCCATCAACATGACAGTATGGCCTTATATTGCTATGGCAATACCTCACAGCTGTACAGATTCACACAGGTTACCCAGATGCAGGGGGCCATGAGTCAGGAAATTACCCCTATTGTGGTGTACAGGCAGGTATGTAGCCACCCTTTTATGTGTTTACAGCCAGGGATAGTGTGTGCACACAACTTTGTGTCAGACCTTGCACATTCCATGCTGCCCACGCTTACACCCCCCGCTGTTATCATCTCCTCTTCCTTACATTATGCATACATTCTCTGATACTTTCCATAAGGTTATCACCCCATCACAGCTGTGTGTTGGTGTTGGCCCACATTTCATGAAGTGCGACATGGTGGCCATGTTACTGTGGATTGTCCACATGACCTTGCATATGGCTTATATGGAGTGTGTTGTGTTGTTATTTGAGTGTCCATGACATAACATACATTGGCAGTACTTGTGAGACATAGGCCCTTGGCAGAGGCCTATGGGGCATTAGGTGTTAATGCGGGCCAGATGTGGCAGGCCATTGCATTCTGTCAGTCCTACAGTCCCAGACTGCCATACAGTATATTCCCCCGGGGTGATAGGGTAGGTGTGCTAGGTGTTCATGCCAATACCTTCTATTAGTCTTGATCAGGTGGTGTGGATGCTGGCAAGGTGTTACCTACAGCTAACGACACACCTGCATAGGACACCTGCACTGCATGCTGCATTCTTTTGCTATTTGCATATACAGGTGGGGTCATATTGTACCCATTCCCCACAGCAGGGGTACAACCAGAGAGATACCTGTGGGTGGTGTTTGAGTGAGCTGGGTGCATGTGTGCTATGGACACTACTTGCATCTGACACACATATATTGATTGGGCATTCCAGTTATGCTTACATGTGCAGGTACATCAGCTGTTTCCTAATACATCAGTCCTTCCTTCTTTGTGATCTGTGAGTGTTTGGGCCGACAACACTGGTATTCCCTACTACAGGACCAGATAATGTGATGCATACCTGTATGTACAATTCCAAGGGTGTGTCCATTTAACAGTAACACAATATATACTATATGTCTGGGGTACTTTCCCATGTGTACTGCTTGTATATCTAGCAAAACAGCAATGCCATGTCATTTTTCAGATGGTGACACATATTACCATCATACATTTACAATGGCTTACTGCTAGCATGTGTTATGCTGGTGGGTATTGTCTTTGGCACTGCAGTTGTGAGGACTTGTCCCTGGCATCAGCAGTAGTGGGCAATAGCCACCAGGTCTTATCTCAACATGCATACATACTGACCACTCTCACACAATATGAAACACACACCAACCTAACACACACATACCTGTATATGGTGCAGATGCTACAACCTATCATGCTACCTTGGCCACCTCTGTGCTTCTGTGCTCCATTGGTATACCTACACATACATGTTACTACATTTCTATATAGGGTTGTGGGGGGGCACACCTGACTGTTATGACATGTGTACATTGGATTGGGGGGCACACCAGACCATTACTACATTTCTAAATAGGTTTGGGGGGGCACACCTGACTGTTACTACATTTCTAAGTAGGGTTGGTGGGAGCACACCTGACTGTTTCTACATTCCTACACAGGATTGTGGGAGGGGGCACACCTGACTGTTACTACATTTTTGCACTGGGTTGGGGGAAGGGGTACACCTGATTGTTCCTACATTTCTACATAGGATTGTGGGGTGACAGACCTGACTGTTTCTACATTTCTACACAGGATTGGGGGGGGGGCACACCTGACTATTTCTACATTTCTTCACAGGATTGAGGAGCACACCTGACTGTTTCTACATTTCTACACAGGATTGGGGGAACACACCTGACTGTTACTACATTTCTACACAGGATTGTGGGGGTTACACCTGACTGTTACTACATTTCTACACAGGAGTGGGGAGGCACACCTGACTGTTTTTACATTTCTACATAGGATGGGGGAACACCTGACACTTGTACACATTTGCTATGACTGTACTTGTATGACAGGTGCTCCATTTAATTCTGTATTCTAACCTATCATGCTGACTAGAGGCATATCAGTGTACTAGAGGTTTTAGCTTTGATTGACCTACATATTAGTTTCTGACTTCCTACCCTTCAGAACTAACATCCCACTGCCTGACCTGCTGTAGTCTGTCTGTGTAGGCCTGGGTGGGGGGTGGTTACCCATAGGAATAATTCAGAGGCCAAAGCACAGCCTTTGTTTTTGTTTGTCTACACCTGTCCTGCTGGCTGAGACTGTTGTTGGGTATGTGAACCCCCCTGACTGGCATGTGTGAGTCATATGGACACACATGTGGCCCAGCACATTTCCTGCAGTGGGTTTTGTTGCCCTGTGTAGTACTGGCTACTATGGTGACACCAGTATTTGTTACAGATCTCATGGTGCCACTATAGGTGTCTACTGTCTTCTGGCATACCATTCAGCCACCCAATTCCCTTGCATGATCACATCCATACCATAGATACAGGTAACAACACATTCTACTCCATTCGGCAATTGGTAGGTTGAGTAACTTACCTTGTGGGTGTCCCAGTATTGAGGGTGGTGCTGCAGGGCTGCCTATGTTGGATGCACATAGTACACTCCCTACTCATGGTTGAGCACAGGTAGTGTCATGTTTGGCATCCCTTTTACTGTATGTGAGAGTCAGAGAAAGGTATTATTCCCTGAGTCCCTCCTGTGTCAGTGTTATGTGCTATGCGTTTCCTCTTTGCAAGACCAGGGCATACTGGGCACACCTCCTTCTGCCTACATGGGCAGGCTCAGGTTGTTCCTCCTCCGAATCACTCTGTGCCTGTAATGGCCTTGGCAATGGCGGGGGCTGTGTGGGCCTGCCCAATGCTGTTCCTGCTGCAACTATTTCCACAGGATCATATTGTGTAGCATGGCACATACAATGATAATTTGGGTACATGTAGCTGGTGAGTACTGCAAGGCTCCACCAGATGTGTCCAGGCCCTGGAACCATGACTTGAGCATCCCAAACACATGCTCTATTATAATTCTGGTCTGTTCATGTGCCTCATTATGAAGTTCTTGTTCAGGTGTGTGTGCATTTCTGATGGGTGTCATCAGCCACAGCTCCTGTGCGTAACCAGCATCCCCCACTAGGTGACCGTAAGGGATGTCCCCATTGGCAAATCTGTGGTACAGCTGAGTCAGATGCCAGATGTGGGAATTGTGATAGCTTCCAGGTCAGCCAGCACACACATTCATTATTATGCCATGGGCATCGCATACGACCTGGCAGTTGATGGAGGGGAAGCCCTTGCGGTTGATATAGACCCTACCCCGCTCACTGGGTGGTGCTTTAATGCATATGTGCGTGCAGTCTATAGCACCCACTACCTCAGCGTATTCTGCTATTTGGTGGAACAGTTGCATATTGCTGGCCAACGCCTCACAGGTGTTGGGAAAATATACATGCTCACTGGCATGTGCTGACATGGCATCCAGGAATAGATGGAGTACCCTGGATGTTGATGCCTGTGAGATCCCCATCATATCCCCAGCTGGACTTTGGAATGTATCTGTAGCTAGTATTTTTAGGCCTACACATAGCTTTGTATCCACTGGGATGGGTTCTCCTTTGTTAGTTCTGTGTGTCAGGTGTGGCTGGCACAGCTCAACAATTTGCTATAGGAGGTCCCTGTCCACCCTATAGTGCTCCACTATCTCCAGCTCATGTAGCCCCTGGTAGGTTACCCTGGGTCTGTACACTCCTCTCCATCTCCTCACTGTGGGTTGGTCGACAGCATTCACATCCTCACCACCCTCAGCCTCTTCCACAAGTTGTTGTGTGATACCTATTGCAGCCCCTATCATCTTGTTGTTTTGTTTGTTAAAAATTCTCCGCTTGTATACACTGGTGGTGTAGAGTATGGGAAAAACCAGAGGGGAAGCTGTCTGCATAGTTTATAGCAGTGTTCTGGGTTTTTCTGGTCTGCTGCCTATGTAATTGGCTGATTCTGATACATTCCACCTGCCAGCTATGCTAGTTCTCCTTGATTACCTTCCTACTGCTGTTTTCCCTTCCCATTGCCTTTCTGTTTAAGCCCAGGACTGCGCCATGCAAACACATTGCTCAAATGTGCACAGAGCTGCTATTTCCTGGTTTACTTTTTTTTTTTCTTTAAAACCCGGTGCGCGGCGTGCACACCCGCTTAGGCAATGTAAAGAGTGCTAGGCAGCCTCAGACACACCCCCTTGCCTAGCTGTGCTAAGCTAGGAGCAAACCTGAGCCACAGGGCTCCAATCCACTTACAGTATGCCTGACACACCCCCTATGGTGTCAGCTAACTTCTAGGCTTGCACCAAGCTATTCCTGCTCTTACACTGTTGGGAGCTGACTAGCATGCAGGGGAAATCTGGGATTCACAATCATTCCCCTCATTTGCATAGAATTGCCTGGTAATGCATAGTTATATGTCACACTGAACCTCCCACCTTAGCAATCACTATTCACTGGCCATGTTGTCTTCTGCCTGCCATTGAGTATAATGGCAGAATAGTGATTTTAGTTAGAATGCTTATTTTAGGTTTAGTTTCTTATTTTCCCCCGATCCCATTTGTGCACAGCTGCCCTACGCTTAAACAGCCGAGATCATCTAAAAAAAAATAAAAGTTGATTTTTTTCCCATCTGTTTTCCATGCCAATGGCCTTATACTTGGCCCTTGGCATGCTTTCTAAATTATATCCACCCTTTATTTGAAGCTGTCATAGCTCCATTTTGGAATTTGCAGAAATGTACTCCATTACTGGCAGAGTACATTTCTGCAGATTACACTAGTCTTGCACGGCCGGTTTCCCGCTTCCTGGATCATATATTCACCTCATTTGCATGGATTTCTCCTGCAAATGAGGTAATTTACATACAGGGGCTGAGTCCGTGCAGGACTACTGCAGGAGCACTCGTGCATGCCCCCTACAGGTTATTCCTGGATCGCACAGCAGACATATTGCCTGCTGGAGCTCCTGCACTAATCCTGCACACCATGCAGGGCTTGCTGAATCCGGGGGAAGGTGTTCCACAGGGCTCTGTCCCAGCCATACACTTGTTTAGGTTGTATCTTCCAGACCTATATTTTTAATCTGAGATGTTTTACAGTCTGTAGGCAGATGACTTGAAAAATGGGTAGTCTGATTACACGTTACAGATAAGACATGTCTGCAAAGGAACTTGACTAAATTGACCATTTGGGCACAGGAGAATAATGTGTTGAGAAATAAATCAAAAACTAAGCATATGAGATTTGATAGACATAAATTGAAGGTGAATATTTAATACAGCACACAGTGATTGCAACTGCAGATTCATTTGAGGACCTGGGCATATGGCTAGATCCATCTTTGAGTTTTTCTAATCATATCAATCAATTGGTTAATGATAATTATAGAACTATATGTTGTATAAAAATATTTATAAAGTCTAGGAAATCAGAAATGATGAACTCATGGTTTGTTAGTTACATTAGACTAAAACTTGAGTATGGGATCTATGGACACTTTATTAGAAAACAAACATGAGAAAACTGGAAATAGTACAGCAGAAATATACCATAGGCATCTATGGAGGTGAAAATTTAATTATGAAAAATTAAAATATCTGAACTTGTACAATGTCTCATATAGATATTTAAGAGAAGACCTTATTCAAGTATATAGGGCATTTAGCGACAACTATCTTGGGGAATGTTTGGGGTTATCAAAAAGAATAAGAGAATCATCAGTCAACCTATGTAGAAGATTCTGTAGGAATGAGAAGTGTACTAATTGGTTCTCTGAGACAGTAGCTGATGCATGGAACAGACTACCAAATTACATTAAGGCAAGCACTACTTTAGATATTTTTAAGAACAGCCTGAATGTGTATTATGAGAAAAACTGTTTTGTTATATTGTCAGGACAGAAGGTCATGACTGTGCTTGCTTGAAATATTTTTATGCATGCATGCATGTAGGTATTAACTTTCTGTAATCTATTTCTTTCTCTGTCTTAATGTGTCTATCCATCTCTATTAAATCAAGAAATTTTTCCATTAGATAATTTTCTTCTAAACAGAGGGCATATTCTTTGTTCTCTGTTTCCTGCAGGCATTATACAGAAATCTCCAGAACACTTTTCTGTGATGTATTCTTTTCAGCTGCGTCCTGCACTATGCATTGCTCTTTAATATTGGAACTCACTGGCGTATCACTCGACAAAAATTGTCTGTCAGAGCTGCACTGTTTCCTGCTCTTCTCTTGCTGTGCATCTCCAGCTGAACTTTTGTACTGATTACCTGCTGAAGGGTCCAGAACACCTTCGTGTGATAAGTGATAAGATGCTTCTCATTCCACCTGTTTCTCCTTAATTTGGGGACTCATTGTTCCATTGTGCTGTGACATTACAGAGTTTGATTTTCTACACTAAATCCTTTACATTGTAGGTAATCCATAACTTCAATTTCTATTTCTTTAACTTCTCCATTACTAATCCTCTTTTCTACTTCCCCCCTTTGTTTGGTATAGTGAACGTTTCCATATCCAGATGACTTCAAATATCTTTGGCACTTCTTTTTTTATTTATTACTTTTGCTTTCTCCTTTGCATAAATATCCCACCATATTAATTATAATTTTATTTCACATGTCTATATTTCTTCTTCAGATGTCTCTTAGCTCCTCCTGTTTCTCTTACTTGGGAACTTATTGTTCCATCATGCTGTGACATAACTTATGTCCAACTTTCTACACTAAAATCCTTCACTTTGCAGGTATTGCATAACATCATTGTCTAATTGTTTAACTTCTGCTTAACTGATCTTCTGTCCTATGATGTCTTTGTGATCTTAGTTTTTGAATTGTGAAATTTTCTATATCTGGGCGCCTTTGCTTATGTTTCTCTTCAAATACCTTTGGAGCTGATTTTTTGAATTGATTACTTTGGCTTTCTACTTTGTATAAATACTACACCATATCAGATCTCTTTTTCTTTCCAAGTCCATGCTTGTTTTTCATACCTTTCAGAAACCTTTTTTTTTCTTAATCTTTTTGCACTTTCTCTCTGACTTCTTTTGCCAAGCGGCCCAAAGTTTCTTTGTCTATATAATGTTTTTCATGGATCTGTTATATTAATGAACGCAAATTTGTATTTAGACAGCTTCTCTCGTGCAAGTAATTTTCTTTCCTCTAATTTCTCTCTTAATCTTTTTGAATATCTTCTATTCTATTTGGAAATTCTGGGCTTCTTCCATAATAGTAACAATGCATACTTTCTTCATTATCCTCAATAGTCCACTCTATTATCTTTATAACTCTTTTGTGGCCTGTCAATGATTGTGTTTTTTGTGGACTATTACTTCCTTCTAGAATAGGAGGGTAATCTTACTCCTAAACCTGGCATCCTGGGGCTTGTGCACTCAGCTGTCTTTTTTATTTTTAACCTATCTCTGTTTGTGATATATGCTGTGCAAAACAGAGTCTCTATATCAGTCTCATCTTGTTGAGATTTTGTGAAAACAGGGCTCAACAAGTGAAGGTGCTGACCAAGACTTGAGGATGAATTCATTTCCAGCTACACCATTCTCATTTTCATGATTTTTTCATCTCTCCATTTGGACCCAGTATAGTTTCACATGTTTCTTTATACAACGCATACAAAGCATCAAACTGAAATGGGCAGCAGGCACAAAATAATAAATTGCTACGGTGCTGCGCTTATTCTGGTGTAGGAACATTCCAGGTATATGAACACCCTAGTACCACAACTAGTGCAAAATGTCTCACTCAAGTGTTTCATCCTTTGCTATACAACAGCACTTTTTGTAATTTGAATATGTAGCATGTGCTGATAAGCCTTTTACAAAAAAAAAAAAAAAAAAACAAAAAACATAATTTGCAATTAAAATTGTTCTCAGTATTTCTTAAATTGCAACTTTATACAGCTATTATCAAGAATGTTATTACCAGTTTTGCTCATGACTAGTAAAAGAACACTTTAACTGTTGTCATACGTGTTATCTATCTATATATGTATAAATATATATATATATATATATATATATATATATATATATATATATATATATATATATATATATGGTTTCACTTCTGAATTCCGAAATATCACAATCCTGAACTTCATAATTCGGAGTCCAAAATCCTGAAAATTCAAAATCCTGAAAACTCAAAATCCTGAATCACAAAATACTGAAAATATACAGGACACAAAGAATGACAATATTCCAGTACAGGGACACAGAGAAACACATACAAGACAAAGGATAGCACTTTTTACCAAGTATAGGCGGGGGGGGGGCAAGCCCACCCTGCACCCCCACACCCTCTGCTAATTAAATATGTAAACTCCAAGATTGCACTCTGCAGAAAAAAATGGCAAACATACCATCACATGTTCACGACTTCCTTTTGTAACCTTAGTAACACTCCATGTTAACTTGCTATACTACAATATAACTCATGATAGTGTAGTGAAGTGCAATCTTGGAGTTGATATAGTTAAGTAGCAGGGGGTGTGGGGAGCGCAGGGGGGCTTGCCCCCCTGCTTATATTTGTTGAATGTAATCTGGTTTCTGTTAGTCAGTATATGTATCCTGTGTGTCTTCAGTCTTTTGGGATTCAGGATTTTTCAGGATTTTTGGCTTCCAGATTATGAAGTTTTATGACATTCAGGATTGTGATATTTCAGGATTCTGAAGTGAAACCATATATATATATATATATATATATGTGTGTGTGTGTGTGTGTGTATATATATATATATATATATATATATATATATATATATATATATATATATATATATGTATATATATATATATATATATATATATGTGTATATATATATATATATATATATATATATATATATATATTTATACATATATAAATATATATATATATATATATATATATATATATATATATATACATGCACACACACACACACACACACACACACACACACACGCACACGTGTGTGTGTGTAATTAAACAGACATTAAACATCTAACTCACATATCTGAATTGCTGCTGTACATACAATCAAGGAACATCAGAAGTATAGTGAAGAAAGTTAATCAATTGCTTTTGGTTCTTAATAAAAAAATGTTGGCAATGCTAATAAGTTAACCAACAAATGGACTATACATGTAAAGAAAACTCTCTTGTATAACAGCCTATTAGGTAGTTAAACTAGTTTGATCATTGCCATGTGAAACTTGAGACAGGCTGTTAATTAAAGATGACATTCCTGCATTTTCAGATATGAGTGACGGGTTCACGTTTCATTAAACTGATCCGTTTATCACCTGTGCCTCTTATGCACAGATATATCTCATTTGAGGATTACTGCTTTGCAATGAAGCATTAGGATTTATAAATAGCGATTTGATGTAATGAATCCTGAGACTGGCCTAAGGCAGATAATTCTACTATTTCTTATACCCATCCAGCAGGCTTTAAAGAATGATTTCAGTTCTACAAATGGAACAAAGAATTAATCCTGTATGGAATTATAATGTTGGTTAGATGTTCTCATTAATTTCAAATATGATTCAAATTGGCATTGCTCACAGTTTCTTTAAATTGAACTGATTTTCTATTCTTGAGGTAGGCATGATTATTTATTTTCTTCAGAGCTCTGCACTGTGTCTTCAGATGTATTTATTCTGTATGGAATCCTTGATGAAAGGACCCACTAATGCATTGCAGTAAAAACAATATAATAAAATACATAGTTTTAGTTTTTGGGTGGTGACAGTACAATTTAGGGAGTCACACAGAAATAAAACTTGTAATTCTGAATTTAACTTTCCCTAAAGTCCATGCATTAAAATAATTTGTCATCTATGAATAAACAACAGAGCATCACAAAACACAAATTAAATAATGTGCATATGCATGAACGCATGTCTGTTTGTGCTGGGGGGGACAAAGCTAACTCTGCAATGAAACATTATTAAAGGAAACCCATTTCTGTTGTACTGCTGTTGTATTATTTATGCCAAAATATTTCAACACTGCAATGTACAACAAGTATTTATTAATTGTCTGTTTGTTTATTCTCATTTGTTGGCCAGGGAGGATCAATTGAGTAGGAGACTGCTTTTGAGCAGATACCCTGGAGAAAAGATCTATTAGTACAATATGATACAAGATACATGCAAATTAATCCAGGTAAATCAAATATTATTGTTTAATATTTAAATGTCATCAGGAAGAATCTATAGCTGCAACTACTGGAAAATCATGGATATGAGAAATAATGTATCAAGGTTGGCATTTACCCTAGCAAAACCAAAGTTATGGAACTCTTTTTTATCATGAGTTATGTAGACTTTGGAAAACTATCCCACTTCCTATAAGACAGTTAGATTGTCTGGTTAGCTTTAAAAGGGTGACTGATCAATGGTTTGATAATAGGCTATATGGACCTAATTTTAATAGCTGTAAACTCTTTCATGGTCAGAATTAAATGTTGAGTTATATGATACAAACACCTTGAACAAAGAACATAAGTGTAACCTTTGATACTGCGGTAGTAGAAAAAAATAAACAAATGCATATTGAACTAATTTGCATTACATAAAAACATATCAAATAAAACAATGCATTCACAGTGGTACAATCACAACATCATGCTGAAACTGAATATATTATATATAAGACTTTGTAGTGGAACAGCTGTAAACATGGGTGTACATATAGATACCTGTATTAAAGTTGTAGTTTGACAAGATATTCAGCTTACATTAGGGTAGTGTGCAGATTAGGGAATAGAAGAGTAAGTGCTAAGTTATAGGTCTAACAATGATAGGTGTGGTCATTTTTATCAAGACTATATACATACATTATTCCTTGTCTGTTCCTGCTGCTGTATTTGGTGTGTTTCTGATTTAAATAAAGCTTTCAAATTTGTTTTACTTTATTTACGTTTTTGCATCTTATTTTATTTTTATTTTAATTTAATTTAATGTTTTTATTAATTTAATCTATCTTTTCCCTCTGTAAGTGTGTTTATGAGCCTGAGTATCGAAATTTCATGTAGTGATACACCCTTTTCCTCTGTGTTGATCTGTATGACAATAAAGTTTACTTTTACTTGACTAGAATTTTGACTTTGACTTCTATTGACAACAAGAGTCTTCACTGTTTATTACAATGCCCAAAGTGTTTTTTGTTTTGGGGGGGGGGGCGGTTGAAAGTGGGAGATGTGGGATAAGTGGTGGTAAGGGACAGAATAGTTTGTTGAAGAGTTAGCCTGGAGAGAAGCAAGAACATAGTCAGGAGTACCTGAGATGGTCTTTTAGATGGTCTTTGAAAGTAGACACACTCATAGTCCAGGGCTTCACATTTTCTAGCAGTGATCTGCGAAGAGCACTTCTATCTGGTTATGTAAATTCCTGACCTTCAGGCTGACTATGGAAATCTGGGGGAGTTTTTATAAACACACACCCCTATTGCAAAATCATAACATGGTTATGCATAAGCGATAAGGGAGCAGGTAACACACATATGAGGGGCCTTGGACATTTACAAATGAGTATGATTCATACAGATGAATATATAATAAGCTCATTTGTATACTAAGCATATAAATGGCACTGAACCTACTCCAATAAGCAGAAGTTTGCCAGGACAATATGGAGATGCAAGAGGAAGGGAGAAACAAGAGTATGTACTGCCGTACAATTTAAAAGGAGGCATACTTACTGACTTTACTTAAAGAAGTCATTTTTATTTTATTTTAGTGGTTCTGCATACTTAAGACAAGGTACTGAAGATGTCCTTGGGGTAAATATTTCATTGTGGTGCTTGTGTATATTGAACATATTACTTAAAGGGTCATTTGGGTAAATGTTTAATTTTGGTGCTTGTCCAAACTTGGACATACTACTGAAGGGGTTGCTGTGGGAACTAATTCAATTGTGTATCAGGAAATTGCTTGTGCCTACATGGACAAACTGAGGAAGTACTCGGTAGGCAAAATAAATAATTTTGTGTCATTTTAGTGCTTGTGCATACTTAAGACAAAGTAATGAAGAGCTTGCTGGGAGACATACCTCTCAACTATACAGATTTTTGCAGAATGCCCAGATTATTGTCTCATATTTTTGGTCTGTTTTTCATGAAATTGTAGTTTTTTGGTAAATCATTGACAAGGCATGAAACACTGAAGTCAGAAAAATAAGACATTTGAGTTTTAGGCGGTGGTACAGCGGTAGCATTGTTACATCACAGCAAGAGGTTCTCCCATTCGATTCTCGGCTTGACTTGGGAGTGCCTTCTGTGTGGAGTCTGCATGCCCACCCCGTGGTTGGGTAGCATTCGAAAGACGTGTGCATAAATGGGTGTGCCTTCGTTGAAGGTTGGGCATCGCGCTGGCACCTCGGCATTTTGTAAAAATCTACTGCCAATGATTAGCAGACTGGAGTTCCGCTGTGGCGACCCCTTACCGGGAAAAAGCCAAAAGACAAACAAACAAACCTTTAGAAAATTCATGGTAACACAGAACCTGTTATTCTCTCAAGTTTCTAAGTTTGCAAGAGAAATATTTAAAAATTGTCTGTATTTTTGAGCCTTTGTCCCCCATTATTTATGACTTTGTCCAGATTTCTTGCTTTGAGAGGTTGAAAGGTATGTTGGGAGAAATAATTTGTTTGTGTGTCAAGAAAGTGCTTGTGCATACTTGGACAAGCTACAGAAGGGATGGTTGGGGGGAAGTTTGCGGATCCCAATTCCAGTATCAAAGCATCACTTTTAACAACTGATGCATGCGCCATGTGGATGTCAGAATATGAAATGCAAAAACACCTCATTAGCATATGCAGCTTTAGAAAATTTCTCATTTGCATCTCATTCTTTCTACGGCACTTATCATTAGCATAAATGGCCTCTGTGAATCTCTCCTTTACTAAGCTCATTCGCAAGCATCAGAGATACGCATATCGTATTTCTATAAGTGACTATGAATACTGGCTATCTTTTTTGAGTCTTAGTGGTAGAGGTAGTGTGTTCTGTAGTTGGTGTATGTCAATATAATCAAAGACTTATTCTGTTGAGTTATAGGCTTGGTGAGAGGATAGTAAGGCTTTGTTTGCTGAGTGTAGACTTCTGCAGGCTAGATAGGTTTACAGGATATGTTTTAGGTTGGGCACTTGTAGAATTTGTATACCACATCGTGGGCTACAACTACTTGTCAGTAGCTGACTTGATGAGTCAGCTCAATTTTTTGAGACCAGTGCAGTGATGGGCCCTGTAAGACAGGTTGCAGATTAACCTGTCAATTTTGTTGCAGTCTTGCTGTAACTTGGATGTTTGGTTGACATACAGATTTATAAATTAAGGGGAAGTATAAAGTATTGATGGTAGTAGATGCATGGATGCTTTATTTTGCCTTCTGGGTTTAGTGAAGCTTTGTTTTGTTTTGTGTAATGTTTCAAGTTTTGATGTATCTTTTTGATTATTTCTTCTATATGCAGATCTGATTTTAGGTGTTTATCTACAGTAATACATAACTGTATAGAATTAGTAAAGCATTGAATTTGTGTCTTGCTTGAAAAATTGATTTTGAAGTCCAAATTTGCATCCAAGTACGATTTAAGGGAAAGAAATGAAGCAGTTTATTTTTGTAGAATGTATCAAAAGTCTGGAGCTGTCTAGTCAAGCTTATGTGGAAGAAATAGACTCTTGAGTAACCGTTTGGAGTTTAGACAGATTGCTAGCTACACAGATAAGTAATGAGTTATCTGCATACTGGACATGGTATGCATGCATGCAGACTTTGTGCAGGTCATTTATGAAGGTGTTATTTAGTAGGAGTACTAAGACAAATCCTTGAGCTACCCTAACAGTGACCAGAAGAAAGGCAAAAAAGAAAAAAGGAAGATGGAGCTGATTGCTACTCGACAGCTTGTGGGATTGATGGTTACATAAGTTTTGAACCCTTGGAGGCTGAAGTATGAGCGACATATACCCTGTAGTTTTTGAAGCAGTTTGTCACGTGAGACTGTGCTAAATGCCTTTGATAGATCCAAGAATAGTGAGGAAACCATTTTGCCATTGTTGATAACAAGGTTGATGGTTTTTGTGAAAGTCCAAGAGGGTAGTCATTATGCTGTGATCTGGTCTACATCCACACTGGGTACGAGAAAGGATACTGTTATCATTACAGTGCCGACACAGTTGAGTGGAAACATATTTTTCTAACATTTTTTGAGAAGATAGGACAGATAGCGATTGGCCTATAATTTTATAGCTGTACAGTGTGCTATCTTTTGAGTAAGGGCATGATGTAAGACTGTTTTCAGATACCTATAACATAGTTTTCTTGCATTGATCTGTTTATTAATATGGATGCCTGGTAGGCTACTGTATCTACTATAACTTTAAGGTACCCAGTTGGGATGCTATCTGTGGCCAGGGTGTTGAGATTTAGTCTGAGTAGAAATGTTTGATTGTATATGTGAGACGATTTTACAGTGAAATAGTTATTGTGGGTGTCAATGTGTAGAGAACTTGGAGGTTTAATATTGCTGTTGGTTTTAATGATTTTTCTAAGAGTTTGGATGAGCGTTGCAACTGGTGAGAATAGTTTTCAGAAAAGGTTGGGGTTGGGAGTTGATGTTTGGCTCTACATTAGTAAAATGGGCATGGTAGGTATGTCTTGCCCTCCGTTAACTCTGTGAGATAATTCAGTAGTTAGATCATTGACATCTTGTATGGATTAACACAATTTAAATAATGGCTGCGATTTAGAAAGGATTAAGTCATGTTTGCAGTCAGATCTCCACTCCTTACTGCATGCATGCTCATGCAACACTCATTAACTTTTTCTGTCCAGTGGGGTCTTGCAGTGTAGCTTCCAATGGGTGGAGCCTATTTTTTTTTTTGGTAGAATACAATTATGTCCCCACATTTCAAACAAATGTTCATATCTGGAACCATGGAGTTTACTAGAAATGTGTAAATTTCAAACTCTTTAGCATCAAATATTTTTATAGTGATGATATTGTTTAGGTTCTGGGTTTTAAATGGCATTTTATAAGTGACAATGAACAGAGTAACTTTATTAAGTTTGAAATATTTTGTAAACAGCTCACAATATCTCAGCAACCACTCAAGTTGCTGACCTACTGTCATCAGAATTTTGTTCATCCAGCTTAGTGCTTTCATATGAAGCAGAGGAGTTCTGTTTGTGCTACTTGTTTGTTGAGATATTTAGAAAAAAAACGGGACATTTATGACAATATAAATAAATATTATATAAACAACAATTAATATATCTTTACCTACACGAGACAGAGGACATCTATCAATACATTTGTGTTTGCCATTGTATGAACTTTAAGGTGAAACATTTTAGTACATTGCATGCAGCGAGGTTTTGGAAGTATTAATGCAAAGATGAACAAATAATATTTGATCCCTAGAGGTGTCAGTAGGATATAACTCCACAAGCATCTGAAGGTGTTAATCGGCTGTAATGAGTTATGACTGAATAATGATGAAAATCAGTCCATGGAGAAGAGCTTATTAAATCCCACCCAGAAATAAGATTTTCTGAATTATAAAAGGGCCAGCTACACAGCACTATGTAGGCAGGTTTCCCAGGAGAATCTTTTGTATCGTGGGTACTGTCATCTGTTAAGGCTGATGTCTCCCAGTATCTGTTAAACCTGATGAACCATATCCTGGTAATGTTATACTTTCTGCAATGAAAATACACAAAACAACAACAGTGCTGTAATGACTTTTTCAGCAATGCATTCGTACTAAAATCTGCAATGCATTTTAGCTAGGAATGGTATGTTGGAGGAAGTGCAGATACACTGAGCAAACAAAGGAAACTACAGCAGGGATAAGTATATAAACAACAAGATGTCTGGTTCAGATCTTGGCTGAGGACCCTTCTGTGGAGAGTCTGCATGTCCTCCCAGGGTTTTATCTGGGTATTCCACTTTCCTATTACATTTGTAAGATGTGCAATAAAGTTCACCAGGGACTCTAAACTGCCAATAGATGGGAGTGAGTGTGTGTGTGTGTGTGTGTGTGTGTGTGTGTGTGTGTGTGTGTGTGTGTGTGTGTGTGCGTGTGTGTACGCATATGTGTGTGTGTGTGCGCACGCGCGTGTGCGCATATGTGTGTGTGTGTGTGTGTGTGTGTGTGTGTGTGTGTGTGTGCGTGTGCGCATGTGTGTATGTGTGTGTGTGTGCGCGTGTGCACATATGTGTGTGTGTGTGTGTGTGTGTGTGTGTGTGTGTGTGTGTGTGTGTGTGCATGTGTGTGCACGTGTGTGTGTGTGTGTGTGTGTGTGTGTGTGTGTGTGTGTGTGTGTGTGTGTGTGTGTGTGTGTGTGTGTGTGTGTGTGAGAGATATGGAAGACACACTTGGTAAACTAAGCCCCCACTTTTGTTTTGAAATTAATGCAGACAGTGGAGGCTGTCTGCAAAGTCACTCTAGTAATCAAATGTGACTTTTAAGAGAGCAACAGTCTTCCTGATTCTTATAATTTATTAAATTAGAAGAGTGCATGCCAAACACTGAATTTTTTTAACATTTTGCTGTCTAATATTCTGCAGTGAGCCATGACATATATCTGTGATGAGAAGGCATTATAAGAGATCTGGGGACGCAGGTTGACAGCAACCTCTCTTTTGATCACCACATTGCCACTGTGGTCAGAAAGTTCTTCTGTCTGGCACATCTCATTACCAAGAGTTTTGCATCCAGGAAGAAAGAGATCATCGTCTCTCTCTACTCTTCCCTCATTAGGCCAGTCATTGAGTACAATGCCCCATTTGGCATGTACCTCACTAGACACCTGCAACAGCTCGAGAGGCCACAGAAGTACCTCACAAGGAGGATCATAGGTATTAAACACATGTCCTACATGGACAGACTCAAAAGACAACAGCTATTCTCTGTCTCATATCGCCTACTTAGAGGCGATCTCTGCTTGACTTACAAAGCCATGTCTGACCCAGCTCTGTTAGAAATGCTACATCTAAAGAAATCCCAATCCCTCCACACCACACACTCCGGAGACCTCAACCTCATTACCACAATCAACAGAACATGCTGGAGGGATAGGTTCCTCACCAGAGACTGCCCATGCTGTGGAATAGACTTCCCATACATGTCAAGCAGAGCACCTCGCTGACCCTCTTCAAGAGAAATCTTGATGAGTGGATGGGTAATAGAAAGTTCACCCCAGGGATTACTCCAGTGGCTCTACTTGATAGAGGCACTGGGAACTAACATCAGGCGGCATGATGCCAGGGCACTTCTATGGGCTAGGCTTGTAAAGACTCCAGAGCCATTAGCCTAGTACACACCTATGAACCTATAAACCTATGAAACATGGTAGTAAGGTGGAATACTTGTTTTCCTACATGTACACTGTACCAAATCTCAAATGTTCTGTCATAGCTTGGATGTCGATGTGGTTTAACCACTGAAGTCATCTGACTGAATATTGCAGGTAGAAGAATTCAGGAGTGGGTCTTGTTGCTATGCAATTATTGGTGGGAATGCCTTGACATATAGGATACTAACTAGGATGGAAACATGAAGTGACCCTCTGTGAAGGGAATGGTGGAAGATACTGGTTTGTAAATGGTTAGAGGACTACATAACACAAAGTAAGCCTTATGTTTAATGCTGCCAATGAATGTGCTTAATAGAATTGAGATGTATTTAGAATTTATGTTACTAAAACAATGAAAATATAATTGTAAATAACACAGAAGATGAGGGCATGTGTGCACCTGATTGTTGACCACTCAGGATTAGAAAAATAATGTTGTCCTATAGTGTTTATAGTTCTATTGTGAGAATTGATGGTGTTTGCATTGTCGAAACAACAAGAATATGCAATTTGCTGTATTAGGGTTTAGGAAATCAGTGATCATACAGGTAATGATTTAACTGAAAATGACAATGCAAGGTGATTGATGAGGGTCATATGAAGGGACCCCAGAAAATGACACAGAAGAGATGATGATGTTCTCTACTGTATATAAGGGAGGAGTAACAGCAGACGAATGTGGTGGAAGTTGTATGGAAAAAAAGACTTACTTATAGGAGGAGTAACTTTATTTTTTAACTCATGTTGAGTTTGTTAACTGTAAAAATGCATTGATTCAAACATTCCAGTTTAATTCATTACCAGTAACAAAACATAAAGGTGGAGTTACAGCTATTAAGTACAAATACAAGTACTAATTCACGAATAAAAAAGAAAAAAATATAACAGTATATGCAGAGTGAATAAAATTGTAGTCAAGGAAATAACTACGGCAGCCTGCTAGTAAGTAAAACAAGGAAGGTATTTGAATCAACGTGTATTAATGTGGTAGTTGACAGTTAAGTCATGATTTCTTGGATACTGTGGGGGCTAGAAAAATTATGGGGAGTCTGCTTCTGGAAAAGCAGAGGTGGAGAAAACACAATGTGGGAAAGGTGGCAGACCAGGCAAAACAATGGGATGCAAAACTTGTGTAAGGAGAGGAGGGGAGATGAGAAGAGAGGAGAGGAGAGGAGGAGAGGAGAAGAGGTGAGAGGAGAGGAGGGGAGAGGGGAGTAGAGGAGAATGATGGGGTTGCAGATACATAGTAGTTAGTTGAAAAGGAAAACCAGCAGTGTGAAGAGCAGCTGCGAGGCCATGGTACAATACATGCCCAACAGCAACTGAAGGGTTAAATTCTGAGGGTATATTAATAGTCTATGGAGTAGAACCCACTGTGAGGCCATGGTACAAGAAGTGCCCAACAGTAACTGAAGGGTTAAATTCTGAGGGTGTATTAATAGTCTGTGGGGTAGTACCCAGTTGTCTTTAGAGCCAACTTCTGGAGTTTTACAACACGCAAAGGGTGTAACAGTGCAGGGAGAGGGGAACTAAGGAAAGAGCAAGGGTAAGTTTGCAATGGATACATGGAATGCAGAGGGATGATCCTCTTAAAAGGACACTGTATTTTGAAAGCTATTGACAGAAGAAACAGCTAAAGGCATGTTGCAGGCAAGGGGCAGTCATGGTTTTTGAAACTGTGTGCCAGCATCAAAAATGCATTCCCCCTCCCAACTCCACAAAGTGCACACTAAAACAATAAAATTTAAACAACCAGGCATGCTGAGAAAAGTGAAGAAAATGTGTAACTATAAGTCATGAGAAACAGTCCATTTTAATTACATTCCTACACATCTAATTGTAAAATATAAACACAGTTTTCTTTTTTAAGTGTACACCATGACAACATCAATACCTCTCAACTGCCCAGATTTTTACAGACGGTTCATATTTTTGCCTCATATTTTTGGTCTGTTTCTCATAAAATTTGTGGTTTTCTGGCAAATTACAAAGGATTAAAGTCACTAAATAATAGCATAATGTTTGAGTTTCGGACTTTATATCCTCTAGAAAATGCATACTAATCAAAATTCTGTTATTCTAGCAACTTTCTAACTTTATAAGAGCATTATTTCAAATATGTTCCTATTTTTGAGCCTTAGTCCAGATTTCCTGCACTAAGAGATTGAGAGGTATGGCTTCAGTTGTAGGAAACTAAGGTGAAGGTAAGCAGGTTTAGGAATTTGTCAGGAAAGGGTATTGTGGTGGGAATAAAGTCTCACGTGAAGAGGAATGTGATGAGTGATTCTCCTTTTCCAAGGAAAGGTAAGCTGGCTAGTGTACAGTGCATGGCTTAGGGTGCCATGTATGGCTCCTTTTCCATGGAAAGGTAAGCTGGCTAGTGTACAGCGCATGGCTTAGGGTGCCATGTATGGCTCCTTTTCCATGGAAAGGTAAGCTGGCTAGTGTACAGCGCATGGCTTAGGGTGCCATGTATGGCTCCTTTTCCATGGAAAGGTAAGCTGGCTAGTGTACAGCGCATGGCTTAGGGTGCCATGTATGGCTCCTTTTCCATGGAAAGGTAAGCCGGCTAGTGTACAGCACATGGCTTAGGGTGCCATGTATGGCTCCTTTTCCAAGGAAAGATAAGCTGGCTAGTGTACAGCGCATGGCTTAGGGTGCCATGTATGGCTCCTTTTCCATGGAAAGGTAAGCTGACTAGTGTACAGCGCATGGCTTAGGGTGCCATGTATGGCTCCTTTTCCAAGGAAAGGTAAGCTGGCTAGTGTACAGCGCATGGCTTAGGGTGCCATGTATGGCTCCTTGTCCAAGGAAAGGTAAGCTGGCTAGTGTACAGCGCATGGCTTAGGATGCAATGTATGGCTCCTTTTCCAAGGAAAGGTAAGCTGGCTAGTGTACAGCGCATGGCTTAGGGTGCCATGTATGGCTCCTTTTCCAAGGAAAGGTAAGCTGGCTAGTGTACAGCGCATGGCTTAGGGTGCCATGTATGGCTCCTTTTCCAAGGAAAGGTAAGCTGGCTAGTGTACAGCGCATGGCTTAGGGTGCCATGTATGGCTCCTTTTCCAAGGAAAGGTAAGCTGGCTAGTGTACAGCGCATGGCTTAGGGTGTCATGTATGGCTCCTTTTCCAAGGAAAGGTAAGCTGGCTAGTGTACAGTGCATGGCTTAGGGTGCCATGTATGGCTCCTTTTCCATGGAAAGGTAAGCTAGCTAGTGTACAGCGCATGGCTTAGGGTGCCATGTATGGCTCCTTTTCCATGGAAAGGTAAGCTTGCTAGTGTACAGCGCATGGCTTAGGGTGCCATGTATGGCTCCTTTTCCATGGAAAGGTAAGCTGGCTAGTGTACAGCGCATGGCTTAGGGTGCCATGTATGGCTCCTTTTCCAAGGAAAGGTAAGCTGGCTAGTGTACAGCGCATGGCTTAGGGTGTCATGTATGGCTCCTTTTCCAAGGAAAGGTAAGGTGGCTAGTGTACAGCGCATGGATTAGGGTTCCATGTATGGCTCCTTTTCCATGGAAAGGTAAGCTAGCTAGTGTACAGCACATGGCTTAGGGTGCCATGTATGGCTCCTTTTCCATGGAAAGGTAAGCTGGCTAGTGTACAGCGCATGGCTTAGGGTGCCATGTATGACTCCTTTTCCATGGAAAGGTAAGCTGGCTAGTGTACAGCGCATGGCTTAGGGTGCCATGTATGGCTCCTTTTCCAAGGAAAGGTAAGCTGGCTAGTGTACAGCGCATGGCTTAGGGTGCAATGTATGGCTCCTTTTCCATGGAAAGGTATGCTGGCTAGTGTACAGCGCATGGCTTAGGGTGCCATGTATGGCTCCTTTTCCATGGAAAGGTAAGCTGGCTAGTGTACAGCGCATGGCTTAGGGTGCCATGTATGGCTCCTTTTCCATGGAAAGGTAAGCTGGCTAGTGTGTACAGCATGGCTTAGGGTGCCATGTATGGCTCCTTTTCCAAGGAAAGGTAAGCTGGCTAGTGTACAGCGCATGGCTTAGGGTGCCATGTATGGCTCCTTTTCCATGGAAAGGTAAGCTGGCTAGTGTACAGCGCATGGCTTAGGGTGCCATGTATGGCTCCTTTTCCATGGAAAGGTAAGCTGGCTAGTGTACAGCGCATGGCTTAGGGTGCCATGTATGGCTCCTTTTCCATGGAAAGGTAAGCTGGCTAGTGTACAGCGCATGGCTTAGGGTGCCATGTATGGCTCCTTTTCCAAGGAAAGGTAAGTTGGCTAGTGTACAGCGCATGGCTTAGGGTGCCATGTATGGCTCCTTTTCCAAGGAAAGGTAAGCTGGCTAGTGTACAGTGCATGGCTTAGGGTGCCATGTATGGCTCCTTTTCCAAGGAAAGGTAAGCTGGCTAGTGTACAGCGCATGGCTTAGGGTGCCATGTATGGCTCCTTTTCCAAGGAAAGGTAAGCTGGCTAGTGTACAGCGCATGGCTTAGGGTGGCATGTATGGCTCCTTTTCCAAGGAAATGTAAGCTGGCTAGTGTACAGCGCATGGCTTAGGGTGCCATGTATGGCTCCTTTTCCATGGAAAGGTAAGCTGGCTAGTGTACAGCGCATGGCTTAGGGTGCCATGTATGGCTCCTTTTCCATGGAACGGTAAGCTGGCTAGTGTACAGCGCATGGCTTAGGGTGCCATGTATGGCTCCTTTTCCAAGGAAAGGTAAGCTGGCTAGTGTACAGCACATGGCTTAGGGTGCCATGTATGGCTCCTTCTCCAAGGAAAGGTAAGCTGGCTAGTGTACAGTGCATGGCTTAGGGTGCCATGTATGGCAGAGAGGTGGCATATCATATACAGTACTGCTTATGCCCAAGCTAAGGTGGTTGGGGGTTCAAGGGGTTGACCAATGCTTTAGGAAGTGTCAAAAAAGAAATTAGACAAAGTTGTTTGATTTTAATGCAAGCTTGGTTCCAGTGAATGGCTGCATTTTGAAGTGGGGAGTTTCACAATTACTGCCAGAAGGAATTGAGATTTGGTGTGGATAAGGAAGTGCTGATTGAATTTTGGAGATCAGGTGTGAAATAATAAGAATTATACATGTCAAGCAGATGAGAAGAATTGGGATAGCAGGTTGGATGGGTTGATAGCGGTTGCAACTCTAAGGGGTGAAGTCATTAAGACTGACATATTGTTTTGCAGCTTGTTAACTCATATGCACTGTTAGATATGATGCACTGAAGAGAAGATGGCGGAGAGAGAGCTGCAGTTTTGATCCATGGAAGAGGAGTTCAAGAACGATAACTAAATAAATAGACAAATAGACAGATATAGTGGAAGATAGATAATAAATAGATAGATATATAGATACTGTAGATAGAGAGGTAGATGAATAACTAAATAAAAAGACAGATATGTATATGTTTATATATATATATATATATATATATAGAGAGAGAGAGAGAGAGAGGTAGATGGAAAGATAATTAGATAGACAGATAGACAGATAGATGGATAGATAGATGGATTGACAGAGATAGATATATGGATCCACTTCTTAATTTTGAAATTCCGCAATGTCAAAGTCCTAAATACAGAAGCCCAGAACATCAAAGTTGTGGGATCTCGAAATGAAAAAAATAATCTAAAACAATAAAGCATCACAAATCACATTTTTGCAGGGGGACTTGCAACTTAAATATACCAACTCCAAGATCACACTACAGTAAAGAGAATGGTAAAGTTCCCATTCCGATATGTATTGTTAGAAATCGGTAGATAGATAAATAGCGAGGTAGATGGATAACTAAATAAATAGACAGAAAGTAAGATAGATAGATAGATAGATAGATAGATAGATAGATAGATAGATAGATAGATAGATAGATAGAAAGATAGATAGAAAGATAGATAGATAGATAGATAGATAGATAGATAGATAGATAGATAGATAGAGAGATAGATAAAAATAGATGGATCTATAGATAGAAATATAGATAGATAGATAGATAGATAGATAGATAGATAGATAGATAGATAGATAGATAGATAGATAGATAGATAGATAGATAGATAGATAGAAATATAGATAGATAGATAGATAGATAGATAGATAGATAGATAGATAGATAGATAGATAGATGGATCTATAGATAGAAATATAGATAGATAGATAGATAGATAGATAGATAGATAGATAGATAGATAGATAGACAGACAGGCAGGCAGATAGAGGAATACATGAATGTATGAATAAATACATAATTAAATGGGACAGAAGAAAGAGAAGTTTCACAGTTTTTGGGAGAGTGTGAGGGAAGAACGATATAGTGGGGAAGAGAAATTGGTGGAAAGTAATGAAAGCTACAGGTCATGGAAGGTAATTGGATAAGTGGGGATCCTGCGGATGCAGGGCCGAGACAGTGCGTCAGACAAAACATGAGTGGAAATATGACAGGCTGGGGGGAGCAGAGGTCAGAGAGGAAGGTGGAGATATAAAGGCTGCATGAATGGATAGAACTGGAGAAGAAGGATCAGAAACGGGCAAAGTTCAGCTGAAAATGAGCAATAAAATGGGACCTAGGTGAAATGGATATGACGTTCTTGGTGTGGAAGTTAATCGTTAGGAATAAATTATGATTAAGTTGCTGAAGGACAGGAAAGGTGGAGGAGGTGCAAAGGGACAAGACATATGTGAGGTACTGGTGTAATGGAGGGTAGTCATACAGACTACTCGGGGGGGGAGATGAAGACAGAAGGAAGGCTGTTTTCATTGGACAGCCATACAGCAGCCATTTAGAAAGGTATTGAACAAAGTAGTGAATCTGATAGAGGTGGTAGAAGTGATCGCATACAAGAAACAAGGAAAAGGCAGTGTCTTATGGATGTCCTACAGAATTCTATGAGGTGGTAATGCTGGCAGATTTGTAGGATAATCCCAGCAATGCATGACGCAGCAGTACGTAATGGTTTCGCACAGAGGAGGAAAGAGCCTGTAGGGTTTGAATAGCATGTTGGCAGCTAGGATGGAAAGGGTTTTCCTCTCTTTATTGGAGGTGAGCAGCTTGCATTTGTAAAGTGAGATAGTCCACAGATGATTGTAGACTTCTACTAGACTTTATTGAATTGGGCAATCGTGATTGAACCGATGGTGGGAATAGTTTTCCTATACAGAAGGCCTTTTGATATAGTCACCTGGGGTATCATTTTTAACTGTATTAACTGGTGACAGGCCTTTTTTGCATGAGAGAGAAATCATATTTCATTTCTAGAACTCAGACAGTGTTCCAAGGAAAGGTTTCAGAGTCTAGTGCTTTGGGATAGGTACAAGAAAGGGCTTGTCAGTAGCATCACACTGTTTTCTACTACCCTAGAAGTTTTAGGCTGAAGGGTAAGGAGTTACATATGAATGTGAAGGAATTTGCAAGAAAGAATTTGCCTTTTGTTGATATGCCTGTTTGTTTGCTTGCTTGTTAACCACCATAGTCCACTACGGTTACATAGCTTGTTTTCAGCACAGGCCCTAGAATAGATGATTCAAACAGTTAAGCTTTACAAAAGGTCAGTTAGAGAAATGTAACTGAGTATTTATTAACACATACATTGAAAATGCTAAAGTAATACAGAGAGCATCCAATTTATACAATATGTATGCTGAAGATGACATTCTAAAAATGCAGAGTGTGTCAAGTATATGCATTTATACAATTTGTTGTACAATGCCATTACATATTAAAGCATTCTTTTAGGATGACAAAAATAAAGTTGTTAGATAAAGGAAGACCACATTTGCAGATTAGAAGGTAAAGAAAAATGAGAGGAATAAAAATAGAGACAGATACAGGTTTGTTTGATGATTGGAATAAATAATGAACCTGCTATGGCACAGGGTTGAGCAGTGCTCTTACTGTTGTACTAGTGAGGCATATGAAAACTGCCTTAAGGATAGGTAGAAAGGAGAAATATGTTGTGTATATGACAGATTTGTATGGACAGGTAAGAGGTAAGGTTTATTAAAAACTAGTAAAGGGTACACAGTTTAAATGGGGCTTGAAGACATAAGACTTCATATAACAAAGCAGTGACATCAATGTGTTTCAGGGGTGAGAGTAGCCCACTGTAATATGACTGAATGGAGAAAAGAAGGGGAAGCTGGAGGGGTTATTGTGTGCAAAATCAAATCTTGCTAGACTGAAATCCCAATTCAGTGACACTCCAAAGGCATACCTGAAAAGTATGACATTAAATGATGTGGTGATTGAAGCCCACAATGCCACCCATGATGGGGGCTTTGTTCCCTGATTAGACAACCTTATCTAAAATAACCTTCTCCAAGGTCAAATGTCTTTGGGCAGATGATGACTTTGAGAAACATCAGCTCACCAAACTGGATCATGAATAGTTTTCTTCTTATCTGTGAGGGTTGTATGGATTATGGTATGGAAGGCAGTGGACAGAAGGAAGCTTAAATGTTTAAAAAAAGGAGACCAATCAAAGTTTGAGAGCCTGTACAGTTTTATTCATCAAGGCAGTCTGAAAGGAGGGAATAAACACTGATGGCTTAAAGAAGGGTCATTATGGAAGAGGCTGAGAATGGATCTAGATAAAGATATAACAGCAATATGATAAAGATGATTTGCAGAGATAATTGAGGGTAGCAACCATGTAGGGGAGGGTCTGAGGTAAGACTATAATGAATAAAGGAAAGAATTAAGTTGAAAGAAGGGACTGTTGTTGGACCAGCAGAGAAGTTTGCTAGTTTGGTGTGATTGTATGCTGTAGGAGGACAGGAAGTTTGAATCAGTTTAATTCATGTTGCAGGCTTGTATAAGGGATGATGGTTTATTTGGACATGTGATGGTACTTTAATGTTATATATTGTGGTAAAGTGCATATGCAGATTTGGAGAAGAAGTATGGCAAACAAAAGTAGTAAGGCAAGCAAAAGGATTGTGGCAAATAAAATGAAACAACATGGTGGTTTTCTGTGTTTAGGCTGTAGTTAGACCATTGGCATGCACCAGAAAGGAAAATGATAATAGAAGGATGAATTAAGAAGTAAGTATCTATGTACTGGAAGCTACCAAGACCATGGCATCAGAGGAACAAAAGTGAGTTATTCTGTGTTCATATCTAGTTGAAAGTATAAAGGAGAAATGGACAAGTACGATGGAGAGAAGTTAGCCCATGGCAGAAGCAATATTAGTGGGGGAAACATGAGCAATACAGGACTGGTATATGAGAAAGGAGGGTAGAAGATCATTGGAAGTGGGCAAAAAGCAGGGAATTTTGGAGTCAGGTATCATTAACAACTGGTATATAGCAGTACATTAGATCAGTAGGATCAAGAAAGTAAACGGAGAATCCTCTCCAATAATTTGAATTATTTGAGTTATGGATTCATAGAGTTATGATGGACATACCAGTTAAATCAATCTATCTCTGTTTGAAAAGGGATTTTTTAGGACTGAAGATACTTAACAGCTGGTAAGTGCTGACACTGCTTCTGTTCTGTTAACATGTTCTGATGATTATGGCAGTCCTGTATTGGACATATGGTATATTGCAGTCTGGGTAAAATAAATGCATGCATGCATGCATGCATACATATTGTGACACAGATTAAAAAAAAAAAAAAGAAATCTCTAGGTCACCTGTTCTTCAGTTTTGTTGTTCACAAAAATGCTGTTAGGGAATTTAAGATGTTGGACCTGTAGAAAGAACCAGTACACCAAGAGTTTATCCTTAGACAAGATATTATTTCAGCCTAAGAAAGTTTACCTGTGCTTTTCTCTGTTGTTAAAAATTAGGAGGCAATTTCTACCATATCAGAAAGAGTCCCTTTCAGATAAGTACCATCTCTTCATGTAGGCTTTACCACATTTTGTATTGATACATTCAAAGTTTCAATGATAAGAAGTAGGCTCACAGATTCAAAAAACAAACTCTACAACAGAAGAAAGAAACCGTTGCAAAAAAGAGTAAAATCCCATGATTGGAGGAACTCCCTGGTCAGCCTCAGTAAGAAGCTGAGATCCCTCATAAAATCCTCCAAAGCTAGTTACAAAAACAAAATCACCACTGATTCTAAAGACAACCAGAAAGCATTCTATAGCTATGTCAGGAATCTCAGACAGAAGCGACACTGTGAAAGTAGCAGACTCCAAATCCGACTTCAGACCAGTGACAAGTGGAGTACCATAGGATTCAGTCCTGGGTCCTCTCCTGTTTGGTATCTACTTTTATGAAGTACAAGCTAACACAGAATTTCTTTTGCTAATGAAGTTCACAGATGACTGCAAACTAGGAGCCATAACTGAAACTCCTAACGATGTGGAAATCCTACAAAAGGGCCTCACTGAGACAGATGCCTGGTGCCAAAGCTATGGCCTCAAGCTCAATGTCAAAAAGTGCATTGTCATCCCCTTTGGTAAAAACTCTGTACCCATGAGCTACCACATAGGTGGTAGTCTATGTAACACAGGAAGTGTGATAAGAGAACTTGGGACACAGGTGGACAGTAGACTCTCCTTTGATAATTAAATCGCCACAGTAGTCAGGAAGTCCTTCTACGTGGCTCACCTCATCACAAAAGGTTTCTCATTCAGGAAAAAAGAGGTCATTGTTCTCCTCTACTCATCACTCATTAGACTCATTATAGAGTACAGTACCCCTTTTGGTATGTACCTCTCAAGACATCTACAACAATTGGAAAGGTCGCAGAAATACCTCACAAAAAGGATTACCGGCCTCAAACAGATGCCTTACGCAGATCATCTCAAAAAACTCCAGCTTTATTCAGTCGCATATCCCCTACTCAGAGGCGATCTCTGCCTAACATACAAAGCTATGTCAAACCCAGAGTTATTGGACATGCTCCACTTAAAGAAATCCCAATCCCTCCAAGCTACACGCTCTCGGGAGCTAAACCTTGTTACCACAATAAACAGAACATGCTGGAGGGATAGATTCCTGTCCCAGAGACTTCCCATTTTCTGGAACTACCTATCTATATCAAACAAAGCTCCTCATTAGCACTCTTCAAGAAAAATCTTGATGATTGGATGGGAAATAGGAAGTTCACCGCGGGGATCACCTCTGTGATTGTGCTCGACAGGGGCACAGGAAAATAATTTTCTTGGGTAGCGAAAGCCAGGGTACCTTTTTAGCTAGGCTTGTATAGGCCCTAGGGCCGATAGCCTAGTACCTGCCTATGAACCTATGAACGTATGAGCAACTATATAAAATAGCACTGTAGCACAAATGCCAGGCTACAGTTACTATATTGAAAGGGATATCTACATAGTTGTTGGTTGTCTGATGGCAAAAAAGGTTATTCAACTAATTGTGAGTACTGTCTCAAGTGTGAAAAAATAGAAGAACTGAATATAGATAATAAAGAAAAAATATTAGGTAGTGGTGATCATGTTAATAATTATATCTTTCTCACAACTATTTCTAATTTTATGAAAGTTTGGATAGAAGATAGGAAAAAGCTATGCCTGTGTTTAAAGAAAGACTCTGCTGGTATATTTGTGTCTGTTGTTAAAGAAAGACTCTCCTGGTATATTTGTGTCTGTTGTTAAAGAAAGACTCTGCTGGTATATTTCTGTCTGTTGTTAAATACTCTTCTGGTATATTTGTGTCTGTTATTAAAGAAAGACTCTCCTGGTATATTTGTGTCTGTTGTTAAAGACTCTGCTGGTATATTTCTGTCTGTTGTTAAAGAAAGACTCTCCTGGTATATTTGTGTCTGTTGTTAAAGACTCTGCTGGTATATTTGTGTCTGTTGTTAAAGAAAGACTCTGCTGGTATGTTTGTGTCTGTTGTTAAATACTCTGCTGGTATATTTGTGTCTGTTATTAAAGAAAGACTCTCCTGGTATATTTGTGTCTGTTGTTAAAGACTCTGCTGGTATATTTGTGTCTGTTGTTAAAGACTCTGCTGGTATGTTTGTGTCTGTTGTTAAAGACTCTCCTGGTATATTTGTGTCTGTTGTTAAAGACTCTGCTGGTATATTTGTGTCTGTTATTAAAGAAAGACTCTCCTGGTATATTTGTGTCTGTTGTTAAAGACTCTGCTGGTATATTTGTGTCTGTTGTTAAAGAAAGACTCTCCTGGTATATTTGTGTCTGTTGTTAAAGACTCTGCTGGTATATTTGTGTCTGTTGTTAAAGAAAGACTCTGCTGGTATATTTGTGTCTGTTATTAAAGAAAGATTCTCCTGGTATATTTGTGTCTGTTGTTAAAGACTCTGCTGGTATATTTGTGTCTGTTGTTAAAGAAGGACTCTCCTGGTATATTTGTGTCTGTTGTTAAAGACTCTGCTGGTATATTTGTGCCTGTTGTTAAAGACTCTCCTGGTATATTTGTGTCTGTTGTTAAAGACTCTGCTGGTATGTTTGTGTCTGTTGTTAAAGACTCTGCTGGTATATTTGTGCCTGTTGTTAAAGACTCTCCTGGTATATTTGTGTCTGTTGTTAAAGACTCTGCTGGTATATTTCTGTCTGTTGTTAAAGAAAGACTCACCTGGTATATTTGTGTCTGTTGTTAAAGACTCTGCTGGTATATTTGTGTCTGTTGTTAAAGACTCTGCTGGTATATTTGTGTCTGTTGTTAAAGGGAGGAGGAGAACAGTTTCCAGTTAATGAATCACCCCTACTCTGGGCCCAGACATTATTATAAACAGTAACGTATGCTGCAAGACAGAAGGGTAGAGAGGGCAGTGAATATACCATTTTCATTCAAACCAGTTGACAGATGAGAACAAGATTATATGTACTGGGGAATAGAGGAAAGGCCTGATTCAGTTACTGGGACACTCTACGCACTACAGGCTGAGGCCAGTGATGATGATGATGCTGACAACCAGCCCAGACTGAGGAGAAGAGTATTCAGACTCAGGGTAACCTTTCAGGGTCTACATCAGCTGGAGATAGAGTGCTACAGGGTGGACAGGGACATACTTCAGCAACTCACCAAACTCTGCCTCCCTCACCTCAGACCCAGAGCCAACAGAGGGGAACCCATCCCAGTGGAAACAAAGGTATGTGTAGCCTTAAGAATACTAGCTACAGGTACTTTCCAAAGACCTACTGGGGACATTATGGGGGTTTCACAGGCTTCCACATCCAGGGTACTCCACCAGTTCCTGGATGTCATGCTAAGACATGCCAGTGAGCACATTTATTTCCCTAACACCCCAGAGGAGGGAACCAGCAATATGCGACTCTTCCACCATGTAGCAGACTACCCAGAGGTACTGGGTGCCATAGACTGCACTCATGTCCACATCAAAGCACCACCTGGTGAAGAGGGTAGAGTCTACCTCAACCACTAGGCCTATCACTCCATCAATTGCCAGGTCATGTGCAATGCCCAGGACATTATCATCAATGTCTGTGCTGGCAGCCCTAGCAGTTATCACAAATCCCACATCTAGCATGCATCACAGCTGTACCAGGCATTTGCTTGGGGGAACATCACATACAGCCATCTAGTGAGGGATGCCGGCTATGCACTGGAACCATGGATGATGTCACCCATAAGAAATGCACACACACCCACTGAAGAATACCATAATGAGGCACATGCACAAACAAGGAACATTGTAGAGCATGTGTTTGGGTTTGGGCTGCTCAAGTCACAGTTCCATTGCCTTGACATATCTGGTGGAGGCCTGCAGTACTCTCCAGCCACATGTGCACACATGTTCATAGTATCTGCCATGTTACACAATATGATCATGTGGAAACAGCTGTGGCAGGAACATCACAGGGAAATGACACACAGCTTCCTACCATTGCCAAGGTCCCCATTTCTATTGAGTAATTTATGGGTACATTGATTAACGTCAGTGTACATGGGGACAAAATGGAGACCTATGTATAGGATGATATTTTTTGGGTGGACACATGCCCTCTCCTTTTTTTAAGGTGACAGTGGGATGCTGGGAAAGGGTTGTAGGTATGTTTGAGGAGTTTAGTTGAGTAGGAGAGGTTGCGTTTGCAAACAGACAAGACAGACAAGACAGCAGACAGGGACAGTGTATGAACATGAGGGGGGGGTAACACTTTGGGTGGGTAGGGTGGTGTGGAATCAGAGGACCATGTGCCCCCAGATGGAAACAGTGAGACTGAGGTCCCCACCCACTGGCACTCACCACTGTCCCTTCATGGCCTAAAGGTGGCTGTGCTGGAGGCTGGATGCCAGGGCCAGCCTGCCCCTTGAGGTGCACTAGTCTGCCCTCGATCTGGTGCAGGTGGTCATCCAAATCATGTTGGATGACACTGCACACCATACCTCAGAACTGGTGTGCAGTGTCATCCAGCATGACACTGCACACCATACCTCAGAACTGGAGTTGGAAGACAGGGTCTTCTCTGTGCCTGTGCCCGGGGGGAGTAGGCCCCATACCCTGAAGTGGTTCCACCCAAGCGTGGTGCAGGACCAGTGGGGGAGGCAGCTCCAGATTGGGTCCCAGATGTGCTGGAGCCCAGCACCATGGCCAGATGCAGTGGGATAAGCAGATCCACTGGAATCTGCCTACCTAAACATGCTATGGTGTTGACGTTTGACAGAGTGTATTGGTTAGTCATGAAAAAATCATTTCAACATTAATTATAACAGCATGCGTGGGTTTTCCAATTAACCTAGAACAACAGAATTGAAGAAATTGTATAGCAAAAAGAACACATGCATAAATGGAATAACAGTCATTATTGTAACAGCATGCCAGTAACAGTTATGACAACATGCCACCAACAGTGGAATTTGAACAAAGTATGTTAGTATGCAACCATTGAAATATATGAACAATAATAGAACACAAGTCCCAATACAGGTTTTAAGAACAATGTACCCATAGTATATGAATAATATTTAGTGATGCAGATAAGGGGTGGGGGAAGAGAAAAACAGTCCATTAACAACTGTATAGGCTATATTTTTCACAACAGTACTGCTCAATACTCTACAGGGCTGCCCTCACTTTACATCTTCCTGTGGCCTACAGCTTTTGTAGCATGCGCATACCTGTTAAGCTGTCAACCTGGTATGGTATGGTGCAAAGTGGGAGAACTCTAGGTACATACAAAAAAAAGTTCTAAGCTTGTTTCCCACCTTTCCTTTAACTAGTCTAGTCCAGATACAGATTTGCTGTATCCAGGACTGTTTTGTAAGTTTCTGAGTCCCCCAGACTTTTCTGTGTTAGAGGGAAGCCTTTTACTTATCAGTGGGAGTGGTAAGCAATAGGTAGCCTATCTATCACAAGAGGAGTGGTTTCTGATCCATAAATTGTAGTTTATTGTCCGTTTGGGCATTTTTAGCATCCCTTTCAACTTTCTGGTTTAAAAGCCTGTGCTTGCACACTGCACAGTGGCACTCAGCTGAGGTAAGCTATTACCGGTGCCAGAAAGTGTGCTCTTCAATTTTCCTCTTAGAATGTGCTTGTTCTTTTACTTCTTGCACTTCAAGTAAGTTAATTGGCTAGCACTTTAACTGGCTTTTGTAGCATTTAATATAGCACACTTAGGTGCTATTAGCACTAACTGTTCCTATGCAGTAACAGCACCAGTACTTATTAGTTATGACCACCACTCCTGGTATGATTGCAGTGCAATTTCCTGTGCTTTCTCCTGCTAACCTGGTGCACTTGGGCATTCTGAGACAGTCTGGGAACTGTCTAATGCAGAAAAAGTCACAAACAATGTTCAGTGCCTCACCAAAGTTCAGTCAGATGAAGTGAAATCGAAAATCCAAAAGTCACAAAAGACTGAACACTGCTGGAGTCAAACACCTTCTGTTTATTTAAAACACCAAACACATAAAAGATGAGCGCTTTCGGGCCTCTGCCCTTCATCAGATAAAGCTTCTCACATAGTCCAAACAATTTAAAATACATGTTAACCGAAAGCGCTCATCTTTTATGTGTTTGGTGTTTTAAATAAACAGAAGGTGTTTGACTCCAGCAGTGTTCAGTCTTTTGTGACTTTTGAACTGTCTAATGCACACAGACAACCCTCTCCTCTTACCTCCCAACACTCATACCTGTGAGAGATGCACTTATAACACCAAAGTGGAAGCAGTGCACACTCCAACCAAGACCAGACTAGCTGGTCAAAAGAAGAAGGTCAACACCTGCAACTCACAGCATAGAACACACATCCCTCCAAAACCTCCCATCAACCATCACAACCCACACATAGAAACACAAACCATACACCCATCTTCATGGAGGCTCTCAATAAAAATTTACCCAAACAACAGACGACCCCAAGACAGAAACACACTCGACCACAACAACATAGCACCAACCCCAGAACATATAGCTTAGCATCACAGTGTGCCCCTCAATCCAATCCCTTAAGGCAAAACACTTTGCCCAATGTACTAATTGTAGGAGACTCAATTGTGAGGCACACTGCTGTCCCATTCACTAGGCTGAACAAGGAGAAGGTGACAGTCAGTTGTCTTTTAGGTGCCAGCATCCGCCATATAACACATGCACGCAGGTCACTCCATAACAAGTACAAATATAACTCAGCCATTGTCCATGTGGGTGTGAATGACCTGAGACATACCTCCCTGGATTACATGAAAAAAGATGTGATGGAACTCTTGGATTATATGGCCAAGGCAGGTATGACCCTAGCCCTGAGCAATATTCTACCATCACCCAGAATTATATCACAGTATGAGCAGAAAATGATTGACTTCAACAACTGGCTAAGTTTCTGGTGTCATTCTAAGGGGATCCAGTATCTGTCTGCCTGGGATGACATGATCAACAGACCTCAGTGCTTTGCCAGAGATGGCCTACATCTATCACACATGGGATTCTGGCTAAGGGTCTTGCCACACCTATAGTGCCTTTTTTAGGCAGTGTTCCAAAGACCAAACTTCCACTGTACAGCTACAAACAAATGCAATCTGAGGGTCATGCTGCTCAGTGCTAAAAGTCTAAATCTCAAGATGCACTCGCTTTCCTCAAAATGGAGAATGTCGACATCTGTGCTGTAATGGAGACCTGGTTTAAAGAGACAAAAGTCAAGGCCAACACAGAAGGACACTAGCTGACCAAGTTCGCTGATGACTGCAAGCTAGGAGTCATTATCAACTCCCCAAGTGATGCAGACATCCTATAAAAGGGCCTCTCTGAGACCACTGACTGGTGTTGGAACCATGGCCTGAAGCTTAACGACAAAAAATGTCTTATCATCCCCTTTGGAAAAAACTTGGTTTCCATGAATTACCATGTTGATGGGAGCCCACTGAACACTGAAGGGGCCATAAGAGATCTGGAGGCCCAGGTCAACAGCCACCTCATCTTTGACCACCACATTGCCACTGTAAGTCCTTCTATGTGGCACATCTTAAAACCAAAGGTTTCACATCCAGGAAGAAAGACGTTATCATCACTCTCGAATCATCCCTCATTAGACCAATCATCGAATATAATGCCCTGTTTGGCATGTACCTGACAAAACACCTACAACAACTGGAGAGGCCACAAAAGTACCTCACAAAAAGAATCCTAGGCCTTAAACACATATCCTACATGGACAGACTCAAGAAACTTCAGCTGTTCGCAGTCTCTTATCATCTACTTAGAGGTGATGTCTGCTTGACTTACAAAACCGTGTCTGATCCAGCCCTACTTGAAATGCTACACCTAAAGACATCCCAATCCCCCGCACCACAGGCTCCAGCGATCACAACCTCATTACCACAATTAACAGAACATGCTGGAGGGACAGATTCATCTCCCAAAGACTGCCCATACTGTGGAATAAGTTTCCCATTCATGTCAAGCAGAGCACCTTGCTGACCCTCTTCAAGAGAAATCTTGGCGAGTGTATGGGTAACTGAAGTTCACTCCAGGGATCATTCCAGTTGCCATATTGGATAGAGGCACTGTGAACTAACATTGGGTGGCATGGTGTCTGAGCAATTTTTTGGGGCTAGGCTTGTAAAGGCTCCAGAGCCATTAGCCTAGTGCACACCTATGAAAATATGAACCTATGATTAGGGGGGACTTGTACATGTCAGGGTTACATATATGGCTAACAAGGTGCACCCTGGACTGATGTTGTGTGAGTGTACTACTGGCATTCTTCAACTGGATTTATATCTGTGTCCAAGGTTATTGGCAACAGTGATCACTAGCCATGACAGCGTGACACTTGAGAGACATGTATCGGGAAGAGTACATGTTGTATATACCTATCCTACTGTCATTTGCAGCCATTGGGTTGAACACTGGATCATTTGTATACAGTTTATTAGTGTACACTTCATACAGCTACTACAAACATTTCTTTACCTATAAGCTCTATGGAGAAAATATCTGTTAACGCTAACTGATTGTTTCTACAAATAGTCAGGATTACTTGTATGTAACTATAAACACATCTTAGTACCAGTCCCTGGATACAAACAATGGTCTGTGTGTGCAAAAATGAACAATATATCTATTTCTTATCACACTGAGCTACTGGGCAGCGCTGCCTGCTTCTTAACTAATTTGTGCCTAAAACTCACTTGGTTGCACCGTCTGACCTTGTAATATAAGAGGAGTGTCACAGAAGACTGTAGTGACAATTGAACATACATGCCTGAGATTCATGCATGACAGATATATCTGGTGAACTGCGTATAAATACTTTGAATGCAGGTGTACACATTTAACCCCTAGTGGATGTGAATATGTGTGATTTGTACAAACAATAGCAGGGTGCTGGGTTGCATATCCGACCCATATTTGCAGATAATATATTTGTGGTCTCCACCTATTACACTTTCATACTTGCCTGTATCAGCATACCTACATTCAGGACTACATATAGCTGAAATGCAAAAGTTAACACAAGAAAATGCTGCAGGGAACACACTACAATACATTACACATTACTATTCAAGGTTCAGATATTTTTTTTTTATTTTTATTTTTTTTTATTTATCATTTGTTGACCGGGAAAGTCCGACTAGGTTCCACAGAGCCTGTTTTCAGCAGAGGCCCAGGGAGAAATGCTCCAGATGCTGCATCTTAATGCAGAACATATATCAAATTTCATTATTATCTTGTTTTACAGCTCCACAATCTACAGTTTTGCATAACAGCTGGTTATCAGACAAACCTCAGTGAATACCTGGCACGTTGCCAGGGTAATCCTATGGGCTAGGCTTGTAAAAGGCTCCAGGGCAATTAGCCTAGTACACACCTATTAATATTATGAATTCATAGCCATAGCCATATTTGCTGTAAAGCACATGTACAATTGTATTTCTTCAATAACAGACTAGATTAAACACAACATTTTGTTTATTGTGGGTAATATGACACAGTGGTTTATTACATTCAAAATTCTAAATTCAGTTGTACTGCATATCATGTAGATGATGAATGAATGTCATTTATTACCTTCACAGTAGCAACCATGGTGTACTTTACTACAAGATTCATTACCACACATTATCAGCACAGTATTGGCTTTCTTTCATCAATAGTAGCTTGTTTTCTGCCTTCATCTGTATTAAACAGTACCTGGCATTAGTCACTTATATCAATGTTGGTCTAACAACACATTTATTCAGTACACTCAGAACACACTATACCTAATGGCAATAGACAATTACACTTTATTATTTATTGTACTATATCTTGCAAGTTAGATCTGTACTCACCACACTGTTGGTGCAGTCTTGCCAGACATCTAGCATGGACCTCAATGTTACGAGCCCTCTCCTCTGCAGCTTTGGGGAGAAAATACACCATTTTGCATACCTGTCTATCAGATATTCCTACTAAATTTGATAAAGGAGCACTTTATATACTTACAAACTTCTGGGGAATTATGGGCTCGAGCATCTTGAATCCACTGGGCCAAGTGTGCCCCCTTCCTCCATTTCACATCATCATAATGATGACAGACCTGCTCACCAGTATGGGGGAAGCCAGTGGCATTGGTGAGCTTATGTGTCAGACAGCTTCAGGCCTTAGACTTCTATTCTGAGCCATGGTACTGGCCCTGCAGCAGTCTGTCATCATGGTTCTTAACAAGGAGTCCAGCCATGACCCTGGACTCCAACATGCTCCAGCCCTGCACCTGAAAGTGTGTTTCTTCTCCAGTACCTGCCATAGTTCCTGCACAGATCAAACTCAAGCAGATTCTGCCTGTATTGACACCTATGTGGTTTAAATGCAGCCATTTTCCTGCCCTTTGCCACCATTGGACCATTTTCAAAAATGCTGAACAAAGCTCAGCAGTGCACAAACCCACTAAGCTGAATTGTGCAGTGCTTAAAGTGGCAAATGCTTAGCAGTGCTTAACAGTGTGCAAATCCACTCAACTGAGCTGAGGAGTGCTTAGAATGGGACTGCTTAGCAATATTCCAAACCAGCTAAGTAGAGCTAAGCATTGCTAAGTATTGCTCAGACAGGTCCTGTTTAAGTACTGCTTAGCTTGGCTTAACAGTGCTTAGTAAAACTGAGCTAAGGGCATACAAACCTTTTCATTTAAAAATGGCTATTAATTACTCATTATTGATACATTATTATTAAGCGTATGTATTTTACTTTACATGACCTCCCCCTATGTGCAATGTGCTTTCATTACGTTGAGGTGTGACTGTTTTGTATCAGACAATTGTGCTTAAATGTTGGTTTTCACCTCATATCTCCACTGACACTGGGATTCTGGACCAAATACACTACCCTGGTTAACAACGATCAATAACTACATCAATGTTGTTGTTTATCTTTCCGGCTTTTCCCGGTAAGGGGTCGCCACAGCAGAACTCCAGTCCGCTAATGATTGGCAGTAGATTTTTATGGTGCTGAGTTGCCAGCCCAACGCCCAACCTTCAACGAAGGCACGCCTATTCACGCATGTCTTTCGGAAGCCACTCAACCGTGGGGAGGACATGCAGACTCCACACAGAAGGCACTCCTCGCACACTAGCTGAGAATCGAACGGGAAAACTTCTTGCTGTGAGGCAACAATGCAACTGCTGTACCACCACAGCATTAACTACATCAATAAATATAACAAAACTTAATATAAAAATGCTTTCCCATGTAAAAGCTGAATGGCTGTCTTGGTATTCGAATCATGCACCTACTGCACATGAAGCTGTGACTAAATACTCAGCTAAATTGATTGCAGAGATTTCAGCTATACATTTCTATATAGCTTCTCAATATGTTTAAACACTGCTAAGCAAAGCCCTGCACTGCACTAACTCGCTTAGCTACACTTAAACTTTAAAGAAAAATAAATAAAAGAAAATTAACCATTAATTACATATTAAACATCACACTTCAAATTATTGCATAAGTGTCCGACGACACTTTCTTTATTGTTTTACAGCTGTATGGCACTTTCACAATGCAGGGAGAGTGTTATGGATACTGTAACACACCCCCTACATTACATTACATTACACTTCACATTCTTCATTAAGTGTCTGAGGGCACTTCCTTCATTTTTATAGTGCCATATGGCACTTTCAAAATGCAGGGGGTGTGTTACAAATACTGTACACACCCCCTACATGACATTACACTCCACATTCTTAAATAAGTGCCCAAGGACATTTTCCTTATTGTGAAAGTGCCCTATGGCACTTTGAGAGTGCAAGGGAAGTGCTACAGATCTGTGAGCACTGTAACACACCCCCTAGAACTCATTTAGTATCCGTGTACACTGCTCCCCCTCAGTACCGCACCTTCATTAATATGCAAGGTGCACTGCCAAGAGGGAGATGTGGACATGGACACCATGTACTCTGTGTAGGAATAGCACTATTCCTACATGGAGTTTATTAAATCCGGAGGCTTGTCATGCTTTAAATGTGTATTTATGTAATGCAAGAAATCTGAGCAATCAGGTAGATGAACTTAAAAGTATGTCAGTGTTTGAAAATGTATCAGTTACAGTGGATATAAGAAGTTTACACACCCCTGTTAAAATGCCAAGTTTTTGTGATATAAAAAAAGAGACCACAATAAATTATTCCAAAACTTTTCCCATCTTTAATGTGACCAATAAATTTTACAATTCAGTTGAAAAACAAACAAATCTGTCATGGGGAAAAACATAAAAAATAAAAAAAAAAACGTACAATAAGCTGGTTGCATAAGTGTACACACCCTTAAACTAATACTTTATTGAAGCACCTTTTAAGTACAGCATTCAGTCTTCTTGGGTAGTAGTCTATCAGCATGGCACACCTTGATTTGACAATATTTGCCCACTCTTCCTTGCAAAAATGCTCCACATCTGTCAGATTGCGAGGGCATTTCTTGTGCACTGCCCTCTTCAGTTCACCCCACAGATTTTCTATTGGATTTAGGCCTGGGCTCTGGCTGGGCCATTCCAAAACTTTAATTTTCTTCTGGTGAAGTCATTATTTTTTTATTTGAATGTATGCTTGGGGTCATTGTCATGTTGAAAGGTGAAATTCCTCTTCATCTTTAGCTTTCTAGCAGACTCCTGAAAGTTTTGGGCCAAATGTGACTGGTATTTGGAAGTGTTTATAATTCCCTCCACCTTGACTAAAGCCCCAGTTCCAGCTGAAGAAAAGTATCCACGAAGCATGATACTGCCACGACCATGCTTCACTGTGGGGATGGTGTTCTTTTGGTGATGTGAACTGTTGTTTTTGCGCCAAATATATCTTTTGGAATTGTGGCCGAAAAGTTCAACCTTGGTCTCATCAGACCATAACACATTTTCCCACATGGTTTTGGGAGACTTGATGCATTGTTATGAAAATTTTAGCCAGGCCTGGATATTTTTCTGTGTAAGAAAAGGCTTCTGTCTTGCAACCATACCCCATAGCCCAGACATATGGGGAATACAGGAGATTGTTGTCACATATAGTACACAACCTGTACTTACAAGGAATTTCTGCAGCTTTTTCAGTGCTGCTGTAGGTCTCTTGGCAGCCTCTCTGACCAGTTTTTGTCTTGTCTTTTCATCAATTTTGGAGGGATGTCCAGTTCTTTGGAATGTTACTGTTGTCCCATATTTTCTCCACTTTTTGATGACTGTCTTCATTGTGTTCCATGGTATATACAATTCTGTGGAATGTTTTTATACCCTTCTTCTGACTGTTACCTTTCAACAATGAGATCCTTTTGATACTTCGTAAGCTCTCTGCAAGCCATGGCTTTTGCTGTAGCAGGCAACTGAATAAATGTCAGGAAAATCCTACTAGGACAGCTGAACTTTATTTGGGGTTAATAAGAGTCTCTTTAATTGATGGCAGGTGTGTACCGAAGAAAACTGAATGCCGCAATTAAATCAAAAGGTGCTTCAACAAAGTATTAGTTTAAGGGTGTGCACACTTTTGCAACCAGCTTATTGTATGTTTTTTTTATTTTTTTATGTTTTTTTCTCATAAAAGATTTGTTGTTTTTCAATTGAATTGTAAAGTATAACTCCTCGTGCGAAGGCCTAAATCTAATATGCGACATTAACAAAACCTGCTGGAGAGACACGTTTGTCTCCCAGAGGCTGCCAAGTCTCTGGAATAGACACCCCATACACATTAAACAAGGTATGTTGCTGACCCTCTTCAAGCACAACCTTGATATGTGGATGGGAAATGACAAATTTGTCCCAGGTGTCCCACCTGTGTCCCTCAATGACAGGGTGACAGGTGCTTATTGAGGTTTCTTTTTTGGGGATAAACTTTTGGGTAGGCTTGTAAGGGCCCCAAGGCTATTAGCCTAGTAACTTCCTATGATCCTATGATCCTATGTTGGGGTGAATGACTTGAGATGTACCTCTTTTGACTATATGAAGAGAGCCATGACTGAACTCTCAGATTATATGTTCCAGTCAGGTGTGTCCCTAACCCTAAGCAGCATACTACTTTCACCAAGGATAAATATAAACAAAAAAATTATCAACTTCAATAATTGGCTTCTGTTGTCATTCCAGGGGGCTCCAGTATCCATCAGCCTGGGACAACAAGGTTGACAGGCCACGCTGCTTTGCCAGAGATGGTTTACACCAGTTTCCTCTAGGCTTTCAGATACTAGCAAAGGCACTTGCTTCCCTGATAGTGCCTTTTAAGGCAATGTCAAAACAACAACATTTCAAATGTAACAAAATCCACTAGAGGCAAACTCAAGGTTCTGCTGCTAAATGCCAGGAGTCTAAGCATGAAGCTGCACTTCCTGGAAGCATTCCTCTCCTTGGAAGATGCTGACATCTGTGCAGTGACTGAAACATGGTTCAAGGCTGTAGAGAGCACCCCAGCCGTACAAGGCTACAATGACTTCCACATGTTCAGACCTCAAAACTAGCATGAAAGAACCAAAGGTGGAGGCACAGCCATCTCCATTAAAGCCAAGTACACCTTGAGACTGGTCAAACAATATGACTCTTTCAAACTACTGCACATCCAACTAACTATAGGCCAAATACCCTACCATGCCATTGCCAGCTTTAGGTCCCTATCACAAACCTAGAAAAGCACACCGACTATGTTGACTTAATGGAATCACTCACCATATAGCCTAACATCTTAGACATGGGTAATTTTAACTATTCTTCCATCAACTGGGTGACATATATGAGCACAAACATACTCACCCAGGGGTTCTTGGATTTTATCTATTCAAATGCTCCAGAACAGATAGTCTGCACCCCCATAAGGGGCTCAAATGACCTAAACAAAGAATTCATCAATATGGGGAGTCACTGCCTTCCTTCTTGTGTATTGCCTTCCCTGGTAAGGTCAGACCATAAAACTGTGTCATTCAAAGTAACTATTGGACCTGACACCCCCACAGGAGCTAAAACAATAAAAAACTTTTTTAAAGCAAACTACAGACTACTAAGTGATGGTATAAAAGGATTACCCCCCCCCCCGCATTCACAGACAATAAGGAAACCTATGTAGATGTGTACTCTGATGCTCTGTATAAACATTTATGCAACTGCATAGACTCAGCTTTACCTGACTGGATCAAAACCAGGTCATCCTGAAAAAACAAGCCATCCTGGTGAGCCTCAACTATAAACAGGTTATACAACAAGAGGAAGAAACTGATGTCTAAGAATAAGAGGGAACTGACTCAGCAGAGAAAGAATTCCCTCTGCAGCTTGAACAAGCAAATCAGAAATCTTGGAAAAATTCTCTAAAACTAATAATGCAGCTAGGATAGTATCCCTAGCTAAGGATCATAAGGTATTTTTTAACTATGTCTGACATCTAAAAGGAAGTGCCCAGCTATGTGCCGAACTGGTAGTAGATAGTACCACTCATACTGCACAGGAGGAAATTGTCAACCTACTATCTGATAGATTTGGCAAAAAAGTCACCCCCACCGGCCCCACCGGCCATACCTCAAAGCATACCAGACACCAGTCCTCTACCTAGTATATTTAGAGGTCAGGTCTTGTCTGTACTTTCAAATGCTAAAAACATAGGCTCAGTGGGACCAGATAAGATCCCAGGTGGCTTACTAAGCAATCTAAAATAGGACCTAGTGGACCTACTTAGAGTTCTCTTTAACCATAGCCTGGGAACTGCCTTTGTTCCAGCAGGGTGGAGAACAGCAACAGTAATCCCTTTGCACAAGGGGGAGTCCATCAACTGAGCCTGGAAACCATATAGATCCATAAGTCTAACCAGTCTTATCTGTAAGGCCATAGAATGAATCATCATGGACCTTATCAACAAGGACATAGGTGACCTTCAGACTCTTCACCTGACCCAATTAGGCTTCATTAAGGGTAGATCATACTTATTAAATGTGGTGAACTTCTTCAAGAAAGTCACCAAAGCCCTGGATGAAGGTAAGACAATCATATCACCTATCTTGATCTGACCAAGGCTTTTAACACAATCCCTCACACAGGTAGCATTGAGAAACTGTTCCAGGTGGGGATTAACCCTTACATAACTTGATGGGTAAGCCAACTGGCTCACCAACAGACCACATACTGTCAAAGCTGGAGACTAATAGATCCATCACTGGTGGTGTACAACAGAGATTTGTGCTGGGCCCTTTACTGTTCAGAATCTATCTCTCTCAGAAGGCCAGGTGAACGTAGATGGGCTTTGGCTTACCACATTCACTGATTGCAAATTGGATGCACTCATTGAGTTCCCCAGTGATGTTAACATATTACAGGAAGGGCTAACACAGACAAATGATTGGTGCCAAAGTTATGGTCTAAAAAGTTCATTATTATGTCCTTTGCAAAGTGGAAGTCCCCACTAATTACAATATTGACAACACTCTCCTAACCTCAAACCCAACGGTGCAAGACCTGAGGAGATAGGTAGATAGCAATCTGAACTTCGACCATGAAGTTTTCACATTGTTAAGGAAAGCCTTCTACATTCCACACCTCATAAGTAAGGGCATTGCATCCAGGTCTAAGAACTTTATAACCCCACTGTACTCTACCCTCATCATATGACAACTAATAGAGTACAACACTCCATTTTGCATGTACCTCAGCAGGTACCTGCAGTAGCTGGACAGACCACAGAGTTTTCTCATCAAGAAAATACACGGCCTCCAATCCATGGCATACATGGATAGACTGAAAGCCCTGCTGTTGTACTTTGTATTGTATAGACTACTGAGAGGTGACTTGTGCCTGGTCTACAGGGACGTCTGTGACTCTGCCCTGTTGGAAATCCTGCACATCTGCAAATTTAATGGCCCAAGAGTTACTCAGTCTAGGGATCATAACCTATCCTGTGACATTATCAGGACATGTTGCAGCGACAGATATATCTCCCAGAGACTGATGCTCCTCTGGAATAGAATTCTAATTCACAAGAAGCAGAGGTCCTCACTGACCCTATTCAGGTGTAGCCTAGATAAATGGATGGCACACTGCAAATTCACCCTGGAGGTGGCATCCATTTCCATCATGGACAGGAGTAGTCGGTTTTGACCATAGACTCACTCTGCAAAGTTGATCTTTCATCCACCTAATAAGAACAATTGGGGCAAATGGAATCAACATGGCTAGGCTTGTAAGGGCTGTAGGGCCAGTAGCCTAGTAACCTGCTATGAATCTATGAACCTATAAGTTGATCTTTCCAGTAGAACAAGGTGGTTTGGATTACCTGATTTGAATGGGTATTTCAGAGCTACAGAGTTAAGGCTCATATACATAGAACAAGCAGAAAGCTATGATTCAAAGTGGAAAGGGATAATGATGAAATGGGGGGAAGCTCAAGAAGCAAGGACAGATTGGGATTTGTGATGCAGATCCTTAAAGAGAATAAGAATAACCATATAGAATGTTATATTCTTAAAGTAGCAGATAGCATTTTAAGAACTAAGCCAATGTGAGAATGGAAACATGAGATTCTTCAATATGAATGACTGCAATTAGGGGTACAGAGAATAGAAAAGAGTGGACTAGAATTTGCTGGAGAAAACTAGCAAAGGAACCAAGGTTTTGGAAGAAATAATTAGAGAGGCAAAAGTAATATAATGGGAAGAGGCCAAAAATTAATTTGGATTGCAGTCTAGAGATTGCCATGCCTATCAAGGATTGATATCAGAGTACAGGCAAAGAGAAATTATTGGGGTATCCCAAGTAAAAGAGCAGTACTAGTAGAGTTTTTAGTAAACATCTAGAACAGAACCTGCTGTTAAAAAGGGATATTTAGTAGGGCATATAAAATATTGCATGATAGCTATAGGAGTCAATCAGAGGAGGTTAAAAAGGATTAGAAAGCTAGAGTAGATACGCAATTCACAAAGAAACAATAGCAGGATATACGTATGGCTCCCATACATGCATCCAAAGTTTAGACGTTTTAAGATCTTTGCTTGAAAGTGCATGCTTAGGTATTTTTACATCCCAAGCAGACTTCAAACAGTTTTTCCTCAGGTAGACTGCAAATATTGGAGGCGTAATGAGGAAGAAAGAGGTGAGTGGAAACATATTTTTGGAGTGTAATGAGTTGGCATTTTTAAACATTCCCTGCAGACTACTCTGTCAGAAATACTAGCTGAGCAAATTGGTGTAACTAAGGAAATTTTATTTTATTTTAGTTTAGCTGTGATACAGAATCGGAATTGCCTTGACATAGTAAGGCCTTGCAGAATTTAATTCTGTTGTCTGCCAAAAAAAAAAAAAATTACTTGAAAATGGAAATCAAAGTCTAATCCAACTGTATTAGAAGTAGTGAGTATGGTAACAGAGATAAAAGAACTGGAGGTGGGACCTTTAGAAATGGGTAGGGGCAAATTGCATAGAAAATGGGAATTGTGGGAACGATACATGCAGAATAATGTTTTGGATGAGCAATGAGGTTTAAGGGAAGACAGGATTTAAATGAGCTATATAATGTTTAACTGACAATGACTGTATAGATTATAAGTGATGAATCTATAATTTTTGCAAGTGAAAATATGTCAATATGGTTTATTTTGATTTATATAAATGTACGATTGCCTATGCCATAAGTGATAATTCAATAAAGATGTTTCTTCTTAAAAAAATAAATTAATATTAGAAAGTTATCTAATAATTACCTAGGGAATGGTGAGACTATTTATTTATTTATTTTACATTTGTTAACTGGGGGTGTCTGACTGAGCCGAAAATGCCCTTTTTCAGCAGAGGTCCAGGGAGAAAAGCTCCACATAGAAAATTACAGGTACATTTAAATATTTAGACTTGCCTAGTTCTTGATAGAGTCAGAAAATGTCTGGCTACAGGTATTGATGGCATAATCAACCTTTTATTAACTAGGGTCATAACGTTATTGATTAATAAGTAGAATGTTTGGTAATATGATTAGAAATAACTTTGCACCCAGTACATGGACGACTTCTATTATAACTCCCATTTTTAAGAAGGGTAATAGGTCAACTCCTCAAAACTGTAGGCATATAAGCTTAATGTCTATTTTAGGAGACTGTTTTAAAAGATATTTATTGCATTTATTTTCAAAAGTCTTACTAGCTTAATAGATTTTTATAAACCTGCTGTCTTAGCCACAGATATGGGACTACCAGTAAGAGCAGGTTATTCAGATTTAAGTAAGGCTTTTGATACTCTTTGACATTGACTTATAATAATTATTTTAAAGAAGAATGGAATAAGCTACTGTATTAGAAATCGGATTGAAAAATGGCTTACTAGCAGGATCCAACAGTTTATGGTAAATGTTATCCACTACAATATTGTTTAATCAAACTTGGGATTCCCACAGTGGTCAGTACTGAGGCCTTTTTTGTTTACTTTGACTATGGCAGTTTTCCCAACAGGTACCAAATGTTGGATGGATGCATTTGCTAACAGTTGTAAACGGGGGTTTTTGGCAGCATCATATGAGGATTATAAACATATAAATGATTATATGGATAGCAGTATGATAGCACAAAAAAATGACTTAAATTGTAATAATATCAGGTACCTATGCTATGTATCAATACTAAGGCAGCCATTAATGTTTGATGGAGTAGCCTTGTTGTAGCTGATGAAATACTTGATATTACCATAACAAATAACTTAAATTAGAACAAGTACAGAGGAGGTTTACTAGTATTTCTACAATGACAAAACTTGACTTACAGGGAAAGATATAAGAAGTTTCAATGTTTTTCAATTTGTTATAGATATCACAGTATGAAATTAATACTTGCAAAAGGCACATATAAGGATAAAATGAAGCTTAATCTTGAATTAAGATGTGTTTCTGCTGCTCGTAAATTTTCCAACTTGAATTTTAAAATGTATATGAATAAATCAGTATTGAGAACCAGATTTATTGCTCAGACCATGCTGTGTTTTTGGAATGGTATTCCTAAAGTAATCAGGGAGCCAAAGAGTATAGACATGCTTCTTTAAACACTCATTTGGAAACACAAATCGGTAATTATCTTTGACTCAGTTTTTTTGAGTCAATGAATTAATGGCTAAAGTTATATCAATGGTATCCATGACCATAACTTATGAACTTAGAAATATATTGACCCATCAGATGTGTATGCAGGCAGTACTATGACAATACACAGCAAGAACAAAAAAAAATAAAACAAAAAATTGCAGCAAATACAATGAAAAAAGACCAGGATCCCAAGATATCAAATTTATTTCACTCTCTCTGACATCTCGGCATACACTACCTTCTTGGAGTACATAATTAATTAAACTAAAACACATACTATATATATATATATATATATATATATATATATATATATATATATATATATATATATATATATATATATATATATATATATATATATATATATAAAATTAATGACATCAAATAATTAAAAGACACTTTTCTTAATGTAACATGTATCAATTAAAATCAACATGCATCCCCTTAGGGAACAAAGTGTCAAATGTTAATATATAAACTGCTTATTCTTGCTATTACCCTCACCCAATAAAACACAGTCTACTTTTTCCAAAATACTAGATTGAAAACCAAGGGTTGAACTACCATGTGATTCCAAAAAATGTTGTGCCACTGAACTTTGTTCTTTTTTATTTATTATATCATGAACATGTTTTAATAGTCTTGTTTTAAAATCCCTTTTAGACTCCCCCACATTGCTGCAATTTTTTTGTTTTATTTATTTTTTTGTTTCTTTGTGTAAGTATGTCTGTGTATGCTTGAATGTGTGCATGTGCATGTGTATTTAGACATTAAACATGTACATAACTTGTATTTTGGATGTAAAATACTCCTGCCAACAAAAATTACATATGTTGCATCAAGTCTGAAACTTTGGGAGGAGGAACAGGAGAAACAGGTGTTGGAACAGAGGTAACAGGTGCTGACGTTGTGGGAACATGGGTGAAATTCTTGGCTATGCTTATAAGGGCCTCTGGGCCAATAACCTAGTATCATCCTATAAACCTATGAACTTATTACAAGGACATCTGAGGGCATAAATAATGCCCTCAGTGTCACATCTGTAATTCCCACATACTTCAAATTTTCGACCATTGAGAAGTCCAAAATAAGGAACAATGAACCTACATGCCTTACACTTACCACATCCTAATATACCCCTACTACTTAATGATCTATATAAAGTCTCCATATGACTTTGAAATCTAGATTTAACCAGAAAACTCTTAATATTACTTCCCACTCTGTAAGAAGGAACAAGTCTCTTAGGCATCCAAGGACAACCAGCCTTTAAATTTGATAAAAGTTGCCATTTTGCTTGTACAACATCAAAAAGCCTGTTACTAAGACATTATATGTGGTAACAAAATACATATTATGTTCAGATTCATTATCATTACATCTCCTGAGGTCACCCCTCCACTTTCTGTTCTTATTTTGTCTATATTCATTATTAAATTTAAACCATACTTTAGTAATTAAATCTTCACCATAACCTCTCTTTTCAAACATCCCAAAGGTACGTCCCACTTCTCTGAAAAAATCTTGTTCATCACTACATAATCTAAAAAGACGTATGCATTCACCATATGGTAAAGCCTCTATCGTATGTCCAGGATGACAACTTGTTGCTTTCAGATAGTGAATATCCCCTTGAAACTTCATGTGTACTTTCATAGTTAACATCCCATCCTGATTCAGCATCAAATCAACATCCAGAAAGGAAACAATCTTCCCTACCTGGATGCTGTCAAATGTAAAATTAAACCTATTCACCTGTAAACCATCCAAAAATGTCTGCACTTCCTGTTTACCACCTTCACATAAAAAAATTACATCATCAATAAATCTAAAATAACATTAAACATATTGACAATTTTTTTTCTATAAATATATTCTAAATGAAAAAAATCCCATAGTTAAATTTGCATATGGGTGGCAAAAACCACCCCCAGAGCTGTTCCACATTTCTGATTATAAATATCATTATTAAACTCAAAATAATTATTATTCAAACAAAAATGTATTAAATCCACAATATATTCTGTGGTGGGTGATTCCCCCATGAAAAATCTAATGGTTTCAAGTCCATGACAATGTTTAATATTAGTATATAAACTTTTCACATCTAGGGTTACCCAGTACATATTGTTCGTCCATTGAATTGACTTCAACTTATATAAAAAATCAAAAACATCCTTAACATATGCTGGTAATGAAACAACCTTATGTAACAACCGAAAGTGCAAAAATTGACCTAAGTTACAGGTGAAATAATTGCTACCTGAAACTATAAGATGCCCCGGAGGGGCCTGTATATTCTTGTGTATTTTCGGTAAACAGTAGAATGTGGTAATGTTATGACTACTCATGATCAGTTTTTTCTGAACATCATCACTAGTTAAATAACCTAGTCTAACACCTTTATTGAGTAAAGATTTAAATTCAACCAGTGCTTCCAAATAATTAATTATATCTACCTTCGAATAAGTCACATTATCATCCAAATGTTCATAGCACATTTTCAAATACTGTGATACATGCATAATAAGTAACCAACTTATTCCCCTTATTAGAGGATTTAAAAACAAGCTGTTCATTCTTGGACATATTTAATAGTGCTGCCCATTCCTCTCATTTTAAATTGAAAACTATATTCTCTTTCACACTTAAAAACATTTTTAATTCAGTTTCAGCCAAAAAAATCCACCATTTTATGAAAATAATTAATATCAGCATCATAAAATCCAGGAATATATCTACTGTGTGTCTTAACACAGCTAGTATCTAATAGATTATAAGCATTGTATTCATCATCTGAAGCAGAAGAAAAATACTTCTCCTCAGTACTAGAATCAGTGACATTACAAAATTCACTGTAACATTTAGAGTCAAACATATATTTCAATTGTAGTTTTCTAACCAGTCCAAAAATATCCTTTTTAACTTCATATACCTTGGGAATTACAATGGGAACATATTTCAAACCACAATTCAGTACAGAAAGTTCAATGCTAGAAAACACATACTCGGACAAATTGATGACATATCTGTTATTATCATCATTTCTTTCATTTGTAGTAATTGTTCTGAGGGGGATTAGAGTTCCATTGATATGAGAACTGATTTTCTCTTTGTTGTTTTCTGTTTGGAGGGTCTTCAATTCGGCCATTCGGTCCATTCTGAAAAGTCTGACGAAACTCTGCTGGTCTTTGTGCCTTCAGCAATTCAGGATACTCTTTCCCTTCACAAAACTCATCTTCTCCTGTAGATGTATCATATGTAGTGTGTAGGGAAGAGAACACATGCCATTCCTCACTTCTATCACTTCCTTGAAACCTCACATGACCTCAATTCGATCTCCGATTAGTTCTCCCCCCAAAAGCCGTACCATCATTGTAGTCTCGGGTATCTCGCAAAAGTTTTTCGTTTTCCTTTGTAGAATTTCTTCAAGTGTTTTAAGCTTTATATTTATATCAGTGAGCAATTTAGCAACAGATTCAGAGCCAGATGTAGAGATTAACTTACTATACGTACTGTTGATTTCAGCTCTTAATTCTTTTTGTTTCACCCTATCCCTTTCCACAAGGATAGACAGCCACTCTATAATACATTTATGTGTTGCTGTGACCCAGCATTTATAAAACAGCTTATCATTGTCATTTTTCAAATCAAATGGTGTAGCTGGGTTTTTATTAGCTCTTAACCCTCTAGGGGTTATATCAAGTTCAAGATACTTGGTGAGGCTCTGAATGTTGAAAAAAACGACAGTCTCTTTCTTCATTAATTGCTCAAGCTTGTTACACATAGTCTTAAATTCCAGATTAACACCATTATCATACCTTCTTATGATAGTTGGCAATGGGTTAAGTAGCCTGTGGTTTCTTTCTGCTCCCATTTATCCCAAACAGTGGACCGATTTTCAGTAAGTCTATTATTGCTGTTACCGACAAATTCAGGTCGTAATTGCTCACTGTTTGGTTCAGAAGGGTGGTTAACATAATTATCCAACAAACGTTTAGAAGTATCAATAGAAGAATTCCTGAAACCTCTAGGTAAATCTACACTGTGATCACTGGCCATAATATCACAGCAACAACAAAAAAACAAAAACAAAAAAATAGCAGCAAATGCAATGAAAAAAGACCAGGATTCCAAGATATCAAATTTATTTCACTCTTTCTGACGTCTTAGCATACACTGCCTTTTTGGAGTACATAATTAATTAAACTAAAACACATAATATATATATATATATATATATATATATATATATATATATATATATATATATATATATATATATATATATATATATATATATAGATATATATGGGTTCACTACATATGACTGAAAGTTCATATGACCGAAGCCCATATGACCAAAAACTCATCTGATGGAAAAACAGCACTGGCAGGTATATGCCTTGTTCCTCACTGTAGTGCGACCCTGGAGTGAGAATATAAAGTTGGGGGGGTGAGGGGCTGTGTATATATATCAAACAAATTGGCAATTAAATAATGAAATGAACAATTAATGACATAAAATAATTAAAAGACACTTTTCTTAAAGAACACGTGCCAATTAAAATCAACATTCATCCCCTTAGGGAAGAAAGCGTCAAATGTTAATATATAAACTGCTTATTCTTGCTATTACCCTCACCCAATAAAACACAGTCTACTTTTTCCAAAATACTAGCTTGAAAACCAAGGGTTGAACTACCATGTGATTCCAAAAAATGTTGTGCCACTGAACTTTGTTTAGAAATATATTGACCCATCAAATGTGTATGTAGGCAGTACTATGACAATAGTCTAGCAAACAATTTTTTTATTTTATAGACATGAGCATAATGGTAGAAGATCAAACATGTTAGCACAGAACTGCTGGCTTATATTAGCAATGTACTCCAGAATAGCCTGAACGATGTAAACAACTGGTGAAAGGACAATAGCCTCAGACTAAATGCCAAAAATGTATCATAACCCCTTTTGGTAAAAAAAAATGTAATTACTCATAACATTATGGCGCCCCCCTTAAGAATGGCACTATCCTTAGTGCTTAAAGTAATCCCTCATCGCATTATGGCACACCCCTTAATAATGGCAATGTCATTAGAGCTCTAAACACCTTTGCAAATGATTCATGTGATCATTCTATCTTCACCATAGTTAGAAAATCGCCTGGCTGGCAGCTAAACATTTCATTTTGATAGTTAGAAAATCCTTCTAACTTGCTTAGCTAGTAACCATGGAAATGTCACCTAGAACCATTGAGGTCTTGCTTCCACTGTATTCATTTCTTATCCACCCCAATACTGAATACAGTCACCCCTTTGTTATGTTCTTATAAAAAATATCATTCACCTGGAGAGATCTCAGAGGTTCTTAACTATAAATGTGACATTCCTCCAAACCCTTAGTTATCCATACTGATGGGCCACTTCCTCCATGTTTTCTGCTTCTTACAGACTTCTTTCAATGAGCTATGCTTGGTGTGTAAGGCACTGAAGGACCACATCACCCAGTAATGGTTGCTAACACACAGTGACAAAGGATCTCACAACAGGTTAGTAAGATACAATAGCAGAATATGCTCTTATTCCTGTATATTTCCCACATCTGAAATAAGCTACCTTTGTGTATTAAGAGCAGTAGACCCTACCTACATTTAAATCTAACCAAGGTAAAAGGATGGGTGCTCACAAACATTACCCAGGCCATTCCTGTGTAACCCTTCCTGAGGTGATCACAGATGCTACCCAGGTAATTCCTGTGTAACCCATCTTGAGGTGCTCACAAATGTTACCCAGGCCATTCCTGTGCAACCCTTCCTGAGGTGCTCACAAATGTTTCCCAGGTCATTCTTGTGTAACCCTTCCTGAGGTGCTCACAAACATTACCCAGGTCATTCCTGTGTAACCCTTCCTGAGGTGCTCACAAATTTTACCCAGGTCATTCCTGTGTAACCCTTCCTGAGGTGTTCACAAACATTACTCAGGCCATTCCTGTGCAACCCTTCCTGAGGTGCTCACAAATGCTACCATGGCCATTCCTGCTCAGAAATGTTACCCAGGTCATTCCCATGTAACCCTTCCTGAGGTGCTAACAAATGCTACATGGGCCATTCCTGTGCTACCCTTCCTGAGGTGCTCAAAAATGCTACCATGGCCATTCGTACTCACAAATGTTACCCAGGTAATTCCTGTGTAACCCGTCATGAGGTGCTCACAAATGTTACCTAATCCATTCCTGAGTAACACTTCCTAAGGTGCTTACAAATGCTACCATAGCCATTTCTGCTTGCAAATGCTACTCAGGTCATTCCTGTGTAACCCTTCCTGAGGTGCTCACAGATGTTATCCAGGAAACTCCTGTGTAACCCTTCCTAAGGTGCTCACAAACATTACCCAGGTTATTCCTGTGTAACGATTCCAGAGGTGCTCACAAATGTTACCCAGGTCATTCCTGTGTAACCCTTTCTGAGGTGCTCACAAACATTACCCAGGCCATTCCTGTGTAACCCTTCCTGAGGTGCTCACAAATGTTACCATTCCTGTGTAACCCTTCCCGAGGTGCTCACAAATGTTACCCAGGCCATTCCTGTGTAACCCTTCCTGAGGTGCTCACAAATGTTACCCAGGCCATTCCTGTGTAACCCTTCCTGAGGTGCTCGCAAATGTTACCCAAGCCATTCCTGTGTAACCCTTCCTGAGGTGCTCACAAATGTTTCCCAGGTCATTCTTGTGTAACCCTTCCTGAGGTGCTTACAAATATTACCCAAGTCATTCCTGTGTAACCCTTCCTGAGGTGCTCACAAATGTTACCCAGGCCATTCCTGTGTAACCCCTGCTGAGGTGCTCACAAATGTTACCCAGGCCATTCCTGTGTAACCCTTCCTGAGGTGCTCACAAATGTTACCCAGGCCATTCCTGTGTAACCCTTCCTGAGATGCTCACAAACATTATCCAGGTCATTCCTGTGTAACCTTTCCTGAGGTGCTCACAAACATTACTCAGGCCATTCCTGTGCAACCCTTCCTGAGGTTCTCACAAATGCTATCATGGCCATTCCTGCTCAAAAATGTTACCCAGGTCATTCTTTTGTAACCCTTCCTGAGGTGCTAACAAATGCTACACAGGCCATTCCTGTGCAACCCTTCCTGAGGTGCTCAAAAATGCTACCATGGCCATTTCTGCTCACAAATATTACCCAGGTCATTCCTGTGCAACCCTTCCTGAGGTGCTCACAAATGTTACCCAATCCACTCCTAAGTAACACCTTCCTAAGATGCTCACAAATGTTACCATGGCCATTCCTGCTCACAAATGCTACTCAGGCAATTCCTGTGTAAACCTTCCTGAGGTGCTCACAAATTTTACCCAGGACATTCCTGTGTAACCCTTCCTGAGGTGTGCATAGATGTTATCAAGGCCACTCCTGTGTAATCCTTCCTAAGATGCTCACAAATGCTACCCAGGTCATTCCTGTGTAACTCTTCCTGAAGTGCTCACAAATGCTACCCAGGCCATTCCTGAGTAACCCTTCCTGAGGTGCTCACAAATGCTACCCAGGTCATTCCTGCTCACAAATGCTATCCAGCCATTCCTGTGTAACCCTTGCTGAGGCCTGATGTAACAGTTGATTTTGAATATTCTTAATACTGAGTGCCTGGTATCTACTTTCCTGGTAGTTGTTGCATAGGGTTATGGCTATGAGGTGCAGTTCCTGTGTTGCAGGGTTGGATTCCTTTAGCCCTTATTTGTCTGCTGTAAGACCATGAGCAAGTCAGTTCACAGGCCATTTCTCCTAGGTTCCCACTAAAAAGGGACTGAGACAAGAATGGGTTATCTGAGTAACACAACAGTATAATTATTATTATCGTTTTTACCTATGATTTTTATTGTTCACATCTAAACATGACTTTTTAAATGATGCATGTAGATAACATGGCCTCTAGAGGCAGAAAGTAACTATTTATTTATTATTGACCAGGACAGTCTGATTGAGCAACATGTCCTTTTTCAGCAGGGTCCCAGGGAGAAATTTCTCAAATTTGAATCATATTACAACTAATTAAAGATGTGAATCTTGTTTAGCGATACTAAGTTCATGCCTAGAGTCTGGTGCATCATAGAAAAATAGGGAGAAGTTAAAATATCTGGTGGCACTAGATGACTGTATGTCCAGTTGGTAGTGGCAGTAAAGGAAGGACGGGTTGAAAACTTATCAGTCCCAACAAATTCTGATAACTTTTTGAGACAAGGTATATTTTCACATCTAGTCTTATGAGGACTGCATGCTATATGTGGTAAAAGAACTGGAAATTCTACTGAGTTAGCTTTGTTTTCATTAAAAGTTGTGTCAATCCTATTTCTAATGCAGACTTAATGTAAATAAGAATATACGATTACATTTCTATTTTTATTGGCAATTAAAGGGGAGTATTTCACAAGCGTCAAAATTATATAATGAGACATTTAAATGACCAAGCTATTCTTAACAGAAACATCTTTATAGAGGTGGTCACATTTATTTTATTTGATGGAGTATTGATTATTTATTATTAACAAGGTTCGTATGCTGTTTTCTTGTGGGCCATTTCCAGCATAAACTCGGATGATCAGGACAAGGACAAATGCCACCTGTAGGGTCATATTAGTATAATTAGTCATTCAGATTGCTTTTACACAGGAGAACGAATTCTGGAACATTTGGAGAAGATCCATACTGATACAGACAAACCCACCCAATCTCCACACAGATAACCTAAGGGCAGGACTTAACTGCAGAGCAGAGACACAGAAACCAATCTCCACACAGATAACAACCTAAGGGCAGGACTTAACTGCAGTGCTGAAACACAGACTCCAATCCATACAGAGATAACAACCTAAGGGCAGGACGTAACTGCACAACTGAGACACAGAATCCAATCTCCACACAGATAACAACCTAAGGGCAGGACTTAACTGCAGAGTTGAGACACAGAATCTAGTCTCCACACAAATAACAACCTAAGGGCAGGATCTAACTGCACAGCTGAGAGACATAATCCAATCTCCATGCAGAAAACAACCTAAGGGCAGGACTTAACTGCAAAGCTGAGACACAGAATCAAATCTCTATGCAGATAACAACCTAAAGGCAGGACGTAACTGTACAGCTGAGACACAGAATACAATCTCCATGCAGATAACAACCTAAGGGCAGGACTTGACTGCAGAGCTGAGACACAGAATCCAATATCTACACAGATAACAACCTAAGGGCAGGATCTAACTGCACAGCTGAGAGACATAATCCAATCTCCATGCAGAAAACAACCTATGGGCAGGACTTAACTGCAGAGCTGAGGTACAGAATCCAATATCTACACAGATAACCTAAGGGCAGGATCTTACTGCACAGCTGAGACACAGAATCCAATCCCCATGCAGATAACAAACTAAGGGCAGAACTTAACTGCAGAGCTGAGACACAGAATCCAATCACCACACAGATAACGAACTAAGGGCAGTATTTAACTACAGAGCTGGGACACAGAATCCAATCTCCACACATATAACAACCCAAAAGCAGGACTTAACTGCAGATCTGATTCACAGAATCCAATCCACACACAGATAACAACCTTAGGGCAGTGCTTAACTGCAGAGCTGAGACACATAATCCAATCTCTACACAGATAACAACCTAAGGGCAGGACTTAACTGCAGAGCTGAGACACAGAATCCAATCTCTACATAGATAACAACCTAAGGGCAGGACTTAACTGCAGAGCTGAAACACAGAATCCAGTCTCCACAGAGATAACAACCTAAGGACAGGACTTAACTGCAGAGCTGAGACACAGAATCCAATCTCCACACAGATAACCTAAGGGCAGGATTTAACTGCAGAGCTAAAACACAGAATCCAATCCACACACAGATAACAACCTAAGGGCAAGATTTAACTGCAGAGCTGAGACACAGAATTGTTAACTAATAAACTATGATACTGCTTATGTTAGTAAGTTGTGATACTAGGAACTGGGAGCAATGGGGGTTGACAAGATGGTTAAGGTTTTTATTTCACAGTCAAAAGGTAGAGGGTTTGATTCTCACATTTGAAAGGGGACTTGCTTAGGCTTAAAATGACCCACAAGGGTAGGTAGCCTAGTACTTAACTATGATCCTATGATGCTACAAGTAGCCAGTGCCTAGCATTACAGAGGGGTAAGAAAGGAAGATGAATAGTACATTTTCACAAAGATTCCTCTGTGCTGAGTTGCCAAAGGTGTTATAATTTCTGAGGATATGTCTTCTCAAATGTGAGGATTTAGAAGTATTCATTAATGTTTTTGTCTTAATGTTTTTTCTCCTTTCTGGTAACTAAACATCAATCCCCTCCCTTTCAGGTTCAGGTCCTTTCATTCCCCAGTAGTGAGGAGTCTCTAAATCTGCTAGAGTGAAACCCATGGGGTACCATTTCGGCAGATTTCAGCTTGTTTATGGTCTTGCCAATATCACAGCAATGAGAAAATGTATGTAAGCTCCTGAACAATCACAGGCAGGGAGATGGGCTACCCACGGCACTGCAGGGACACACAATAGCCTCTCTCATGACTACACAGAGCATGCACTCACTAATGACAGCTAAGACCAGGAGCTGGTATGTTAGTGGCCTTGTGATGCATCATCAGAATGCCCACTGTAATGCAGCCCCTCTTGTGATGCATTCTGATCCACTTCACCTTCATCCCCAGGGTAGGCAGGCCTATCCACCCTATATCAGTGGTGCTAAAAACAAACAAGCTGCTAATAGAGCTCATGTCTCCTAGGTCACAGTATGGACATTTCCCTCTATTCCATGAAGATGGGTTGCAGTAATTCATGATTCATATAGTAGTAAATACTTTACCACATAACCCTGAACATTGGACCATTAAAGAATAATTTTAGTTATTTAACACTAATGATATAGTGGTTTGCTGAGCTGCAAACAAAATTCAGAAGGAATACTTTCCACTGCTGGACTCTGGAAGAAAAAATATGTATATATGGATCTATTTCATGTGATTGGTGAACCACAGTGCCACAGTGTCAACCCGGAAAAGGTCAAGATAAGAGGCATCGAATCTGCTTTTTTTTTCTGGTTATCTGTATTTTTTGGGATATGGGTTTTTCTCATTCCACAACTTCATCACAATCTCAAAGTTGGCATATATAATATTCAGAGGAGAGAGGGTGGAACTGTTTTGTTTTTTGTTTTTCTTTTTTTGTGTGTTCCACTGTTCAATGTTTTTTATTTCGACCTTTTGTGGGTCAAAGTTGTGGTCCATCAGTGTTATGTAGTAGTTGCATAGACATGCATAAATCATGCATTTATATGTGTGTGTGTGTGTGTGTGTGTGTGTGTGTGTGTGTGTGTGTGTGTAAATATATATATATATATGTGTGTGTGTGTGTGTGTGTGTATATATATATATATATATATATATATATAAATGTGTGTGTGTGTGTGTGTGTGTGTGTGTGTGTGTGTGTATGTGTGTGCGTATATATATAAATATATATATATATATATATATATATATATATATATATATATATATAAAGAGAGAAAGAGGTATAGATATAGATATACAGAGAGAGTATAGTAAGATTTATGTGAGCGTTCTCTCTGTCGCCCCTGTTCAGCCTGTAAATGAAAGTAAAAAAAAGGAGTTTACAAGTTCATACCTGATGCAATGGGACTGATGTGCAACACCCAGACATGTCCCACATAAAATATAGTTATATAACGAAGTAAAACCAAAGATAATGACAGCAGTGTAAATCAATCTGAAATATACTAAAGAGACTCTTTCATAAGGAGATTATACTTTTATTGTTAATTTATTTTTTGTTTATTGACAGGATAAGTCCCAATAGGCTGGTGACCCCTTTTGAGGGGAGACTCAAGGTAGTATTTATACTACTAGGAGAGATTTGGCCAGGGCATTTTATCAGCTCTTTTCAGAAGGTGCCATGGATCTTTTGCATCCATCTGAGCTACCACTACCTCTTCCAAAGTCAAACTCGAGTGTTACCCTTTTAATACTAATCTAGGCTTGTAAATTCCAGTGTTAGTGGGCTGAAACATAAATAGTTACTAGATTAAAAGTTTATATTAAAGCAGTAAGACAAAACATAATAAAATGTAATGAGTAATAAAGAACAGTATTGACCTAGTTATTTTAGTTAACCAGCGAAGTGATTTAGAGTTGTACTTATTATGCAGTTAAATTTTCCCCTCATTTATTGAATCAAAAACATTCAGTTCTTAGGTCTCTGGTTTGCTTCTTGGCTGGGGTACACAGCATGTTGAATCTGCATGACCTCCCTCTATTTGTATTATTTTGGGGAGGCCCAATTTCCTTATACATCCCAAAGACTTTTCACAGGTGACCTTACATTCTCTAAATTGCCCATGGGTTGCATGTAATATGTGTGTGTGTGTGTGTGTGTGTGTGTGTGTGTGTGTGTGTGTGTGTGTGTGTGTGTGTGTGTGTGTGTGTGTGTCTTTTGCTTGTTTTTCCTGAAACACACTTGTATGGTGTCCCTGCCTTGCACCTGCTGAGTGCTGGAATAATCTTTGGCTCTCCCATGACTCTGAACTGGTTAAAGTGAGTAATCATAGAATGAATGAATGAATGAATTAATGAATGGATGAATGAATGAAATATTCATGGAAGTGCATTGCATACGAAGGACTTTCAGTAATTATCCTGGTGACTCTGCTTCAGTAAACACCTCTATCCTTAGCTTTATCAGCCCTTCAAAAGACATTTACCCGAGTGATGCAATGGGCAAGGCAATGAGTCATTTAATATGATAAATAAGGTAGCAAAATTTTATTTTTCACTTTAATTGTAGAAAACTGACAATGTAGCAATCTTTTTATTAAATTTCATGTACACAGAGCAAATGACTGCATTTGCAGCTACCTGCTTATGCATTTATCCAAAGCTAAGATTAATGTCCATGACCACCAGGAGGCTCATTTGCAAGGTTTTGTTTCACAGCTGTGAAATAGAAGAACAATAAAGTAACCAGCTGGAAACGATCAGAGGAACACAGATCACAATGTCGAGTATCACAAATTAGTAAAGCCTTCATTATGCTGAAAATATGTAGTCAGCTGCTTAGAGGCGTTGATAAATGTCTCTACCTTAAAAACTTCAAGTGAACATGCAGTCTAGTAAATACAACACATTAATACACAGTACTAAAAAACTGTCTAGTGTACATCAGATGTGTATAAGTAAGTAAAGGACACATCATGCCAGTTTTTGCAAACTCATTTAGCATAAATAGATGAAGTCTGAAGTCTTGTGTTTTGCAGAAGATTTAGCTTATACAGATGAATCTGAAATATTTTGTTCAGCAAAAGTCAACACAATATTTATTCTGGGTTGTCTGTTCAGTTCCTTGTAAATTAGCCTTTAAATGTAGCTGTGCATATAGACATGGGGTGGACTTCATAAACAGCTTGCGTAATATGCAGTTGTAGTCTGTGTTATTCTTGGTAACATGTGGTTTGGTGCTGGTTCACAGACACGCATTGTTGTGTAATGCAGCAGCCTGATCCACGCATTTTGTGGTGCATGCAAATGGCTGCAAGAACCGATGCACACAATATTGCACAGCAAGAGTTCATAATTTGATGCAAATTAAGCTAATGAAAAAATATCATGTTCTATAGACATATAGCTAATAGTTTGTGCAGATCTTTCTGCACCTTTATCGAGAGATTCAGCACTTGGAACTATTAGCATTGCACTCTACAGAAAAGCTAGCAGTAACAACAGTTTGTGCTATAGCCTTGCACTCTACAGAAAAGCTAGCAGTAACAACAGTTTGTGCTATAGCATTGCACTCTACAGAAAAGCTAGCAGTAACAACAGTTTGTGCTATAGCATTGCACTCTACAGAAAAGCTAGCAGTAACAACAGTTTGTGCTATAGCATTGCACTCTACAGAAAAGCTAGCAGTAACAACAGTTTGTGCTATAGCATTGCACTCTACAGAAAAGCTAGCAGTAACAACAGTTTGTGCTATAGCATTGCACTCTACAGAAAAGCTAGCAGTAACAACAGTTTGTGCTATAGCATTGCACTCTACAGAAAAGCTAGCAGTAACAACAGTTTATGCTATAGCATTGCACTCTACAGAAAAGCTAGCAGTAAAAACAGTTGGTGCTTGGCAAAATCTTACTGTTGTAATCACAGCCAGTGCTGGACAGGATGTGCATCATTACACACCATGGAAGGCAGAACAGGCAGGAGCTTATCTATCATAGTCTCACACATGAGCAGACAATTGTGTGGCTCCAAAAAGATCAGGATGAAGTTCAGATCCTGCTCAACATTTATCACATTGAGTCTTGTGGGAAGCCTGGCCTACCTAGCCATGTGGAAACCAAGCCACGTCTAGCACTTATCATCTTAGCTAGTGCAATCTTTCTCTAACAAACTGGCAACACGTTAGGCATATTACAGGCATCTGCCTCGTGAATTCTTAATAAGTTTTTTGAGGTTATGATGGTGCATGTGAAACAGTATATCTGATTCTCCAAGACAGCAGAGGGGTGAGCCACCACAAGGTCCTGGTTGCCACTGATTACATAAACATAGCAAAAGAGATCCCTCGTGCACCACACTCACTAAGATATGTCAACAGGAAAGGCAAACATTTTCCAGAACTGTCTGGTAATCTGCAATGCAAAGAAGATTACCAGTACTGTGTGTGTGTGTGTGTGTGTGTGTGTGTGTGTGTGTGTGTGTGTGTGTGTGTGTGTGTGTGTGTGTGTGTGTGTATGTGTGTGTGTGGGGCACCCTGACATTTCCCATGATTCCCATATATGGCATACATATATCCTATATGTCTACTTACAGTGAAATAATTTTCCTAATGGCCATCTGGTTGATAAATACCACCATGGTGTGTAAAACAAAGGTTGGCACATTCACTACATCTTCATATAACCAATAAATGCCCCCTCTCAAGAAATGGTGCCGGGTTTTTTCTTGCAGGTGATGCTGACTACCTGTTAAACTTGGGCTTTTGAATCCAGTCCAGAATCCAGAAACTGGGGTAAAATGCAGTTTGCAACCCATGTAAACATACAAAATATAATTAGTTGTATATTTAAACTGCATAGCCAACAATATGTTTGTTGTCAGTGCCATGGAGTATAATGATTCCATGGAAGCAAGATGTCCTCCGCAGTATACAGCTGTGTTAAAACATGTCAGACCTTACTGAAGCACCAAGAGGAGAAGACAGTAATATGGAACAGGATAAAAGACGTGTCCAAGGAGGTCCCCCATGCCCTTGGCAAGAATATGCACATCCAAAATAGCTTCCCACTGATGTGTCATATGTTGGGTCCAATGTTAGTTTCCTCTCTATGGAGGGGTTAATGCCCCCTCTAGTTTACAGAACTGTTCACTCATCTGTGGACTAACTACTGCTGCTGCAATTAAATGAGGCCGTGATGGTATATCAGACTAAGGACCATCTTGGCCATATCTGCTTTCTCCTCCAAAGGATAGTAGATTATCTGAAGCACTAGACCCTGATGATCAGGTCATGTGGGTTAACTGGCCCTTACTATTATGTACCTTTGTGTCTTCAATCAGGTACTAATAAAGAAAAACTTTAGCTTGCAGAAGACACGATCTTGACATTTGCTCTACTTGCGTCACAGTGATCATCTACTGAAAATCAGATGGCTACCCATTTAGATCAAAGCAATCTTGTCTTTTAGTATCCTTACTTTGAAATTGATAAATTTAGGTCATCACCCACCATGAAGAGTACAGTAGCAGGGAACCAAAATGTAGATTTAGACTTGCCATTGAGGATACTATTACATTAGCTAAGCTAAGATTCAAGACAACCGTAAGAAACAAAGCCTTTTGTAAACTCAGCCCAGCTCTTGGAACCACATCCCTAGTGAAATTAGATCACTCATAGAACTTAAGGTATCTAAGTCCAAATGTAAGGCGCACCTGCAGGAAAATTGTACCTGTAAGTGTTTTCTCAGCATTAGCTACTAACACCTATTTCTTTGAAAGCTTTCAACAGTGCTTGCCCTATGCCAACTTATTTCAGTAGTGCAGCAGTAGCATTCTCACTTCACAGCAATAGATTCTCCAGTTTGATTCTCGACTGAGGTGCCTTGTGTGTGGAGTCTGCATGTCCCCCCTGCATTCGTGTGGGTCTGTGCCAAGTGCTCCGTTTTCCTCCCATGTTACAAAGACATGCATTTGGAGCATTTCTCCCCGGGCCTACTCTGAAAATTGGCTTCTTTCCAAGTCGGACTTTCCCATTAAATAAACAAATAAGTATTGTCTTAATTCATCAGTGCAAACCTGTAACTATGAAAACAATGCTATAGTGAGTATTATAAATACAAATGTAAACTGCTTTTCAGCAATGTCCAAGATCTCAAAAAATCTATTAAATGTTCTTTCATCCATTGCTGTTGGCCTACAATACAATATACCAATAGTTATGCATTTCATTTTCTTCTTACACTGTATACATTCTTTTTGCTGTATGTATACTATGTATATTTACTCATAATTTAATTGCTGTTTGTGTATTTTCTTTTGTGGTTCCTTATGAGGTATTGCTTTGTTTGTCTATGAGCCCAGGTTATGCCTGAAAAGGGTCATTTTACCAGTTCACTTACCAGTAAAACAAATTACACAAATAAATACTTAGGAAGATCAGTTAGAGATACTTCCAGATATGTTGCATCTGACCCCTCTTAGCAGACCCCACAGCTAGCATCGCACAGTATAATATACACTGTGTGGCCTTCTTCCTACCATGTCATGTCCCATTCCTTGTGTGCATTCCAACCCTCCCTTTCCTCATTTTTCTACATTCTTTATGTGTATCAGTCTTTTTAGACCCCATCCTCATGTGTGCCCAGCCACCTCTGTTTGTCTATACTGTTTCATGTTTTGTGATTTTACCTCAACAAACTATCCTGCACTGTCTTTCCAAAGTTTTCTCTTGCATACCTTATCCCTCATCCCTTCTTTCTAGTAGGAAAAGGAAAGTCTTTATCCACAAAAAAGTCTTCCCTTATTCCTGCTACTCCAACATTTTGCTCTTCTGTCTTCTTTCCTTATTTCACCCTGTGTTTCTCTGTACATGCTCTTAACTCCTTTATTTATTGTCCTTTGTACCGCCATAGGTCTTCACTGAAAAGCAGCTTTGTTCCCAGCTGGAGTTTCCCAGTAAACAAATGCAAATAAATAAACAAATAAAATAAGAAATAATGGCATCAAAAGTAAATAATTAGATAAATCAAAATGATGCTTGTTGAATTTGATGGTATGATTCCCCATGAAGGCCTTTTTAAATTTGGAAGGTTAAGCAGTGAGCAGTTTGTTATATGCAGCTGACAGCTCTTTGAAGACACAAAGTTGAGGGGATAGCAGATCAGCATTCTATGGAAGTGTGGGGTTGTGAAAGCTGTCTGACTCATTTAGTACAGGTAAGTAAGAATCACCTTGTAAAGCTATGCACTTGTTATCAAGGCTGAAAGGGAGTAACTGCAAGTCCATGTAAAACTGTACTTTTTGGGGAGAAAGTTAGCCACATTGTTGCATCTATATTTATGATATGACCTGCTCATGAAATTTACTTGTCACAAAAGAATAGTTACCTGCAGTTCTAACACAGCTGTTTTGTTGAAGAAAAAGGAAAAGGTCACTTCATAAAGTCTGTGTTCTGTGGTGAGATTCTGGGGGCATTCACTTGCTGTCATAACTGATAGGAAATTATCTGCATTCCATTCAAAATTGTACTGGTGAAGAGAAAGACAGAAACAGTACCATTATCACTTTGTCTATGATATAATCAACTTGGGGCATTGTCTACTTTTTATTAAGGGTAAACGTGAGTTACCGTAATTTCCAAACAAAACTGTATCATTGGAGGAAAGTTAGTAACATTATTGTTGCTATGCGTGACTATGATATAACCACTTTACCTTGATATTAGGGATATAAGTGAATTATATGCAGCTTAAGTTAAGCATTATTGTTAAAAAAAGTAGAATAACTATTATTGTTATGTTTGACAAAGATGTGTTAATATTAAGAAGTAAATATACTCAAATGCTGTTTTCAAGGTCTTCCTCTATACAAGGCTATTAAATAATCATAGACATTGAATAATTATATTTCTTATAAAAATTGCAAGACCACATCAGGTGAAATTGGCGGGATGCTTTCATTACAGTATTAGCATCTGTGTGGTTCTGATATCAGACACAGATTGAAAAATGCTGTATTTATAAGAGTTTTAGCTAACTCCTGTTGCTATAATTCTGCAGAAAAAATGTGGTTCACACAAAGCAAGGCTCATATGTTCACATTACCTTAAAGTTACATTTAACATGTATCTCTTAACCCTGTTCCATGACTTCTCCACATTTGTCTTCCTTTCCAAGGATGCCCCTCTGTGGTTTAGTTCCTGATTTCTATGCAGCAAAACGTAGGCGTGTTCCAACTTCATAATGAATGTTATCAGAAGTCTTCAATCACAAATCCAGCTTCTCAGCCTAGTTGGTAAACAAACCAGACAGCAAAAAGAACTTTAAGGAAACAAAACAGAGAAGTAAAAAAAAAAAACTAAAAAAGTAAAATAATCTTACCTCGCTCTCTGTCCCAACTCGATAAATCCAAACTGTGCCTAGAAAAATGAGAGAAAAAGGAAAAATCTTGTACTCAGCCAAACTATACCCCAAACCAGTATAACAGCAAAACAACAAAAAATGCCAAACAAAACTGAGTTTGTGTTAAATAGTTCACAAAGCTAGGTAATAAATATACTGTTTAAGGAATTAAAGTCAGGACTTGCCCTATTATTTATTCTCTGGAATTTCTTCTATAATATTCACACTACCTTGTATGTCTTAGTAGCTGATCTGAAGCTTGATTTATGTTGTTTGAGATGGTTCCAGTTTACCTGTTTATGAGATCCATACATTTATAGTGAAATCTGTAAATCTGTCTACTGTTTTCCCAGTGTGTCATGTAGAGATATAGATAGATAGATAGATAGATAGATAGATAGATAGATAGATAGATAGATAGATAGATAGACAGATATATAGATGGATAGATAGATAGATAGATAGATAGATAGATAGATAGATAGATAGATAGATAGATAGAGAGAGAGAGAGAGATAGATAGATAGATAGATAGATAGATAGATAGATAGATAGACAGATAGATAGATAGACAGACATAGATAGATAGATAGATAGATAGATAGATAGATAGATAGATAGATAGATAGACAGAGGAACTGAGGAAGGAATTTAAACAAGATAAAATATAAGCTATAGAGTTACAGTGTTTTTTCTATAGTTAGTTGATCATTGCCAGGTCATCATCCCTGGGCAGTGTTTGTGATTTTGTATTAGAGTGAGCTGCTTTATACTATTAGAGTTTCAGAAATGTTTTTCCTGCACTGGAATGTACACTTCCCCTCAAACTTTAATGTTGCTGAACAATCATAATGAGACCATGCATCAAAGGGGCTCCATGAATCCAAGTATATCAGTTTGGAATATGCATGATTTTTTACATTTATTGGGTGGTTACATATTGAAAAAATGAAAGTTACAAAGTGCGAACACTCAGATGAGCGAAAATGCTGCAAGTCAAAGTTTTTTTTTTATCGCAGTACAGTGAAGATTGGAATATTTGCCCTTTTTTCACTGTAGTGTGATCTCGGAGTTGGAATATATATTTAGCGGGGGTGTGGCGGGCACAGCCCCCCTCAATAACATTTTCGAGTTGTGGCATTTTTACTCATCTGAGCGTTCACACTTTGTAACTTTCGTTCTTTCAATATAGACCCTTATTGGGTATAATGGCTAAGATTCATAAATAAGTTGCTCAGAATGTAAATCTATGCAGTACAGTATGCATGCATGGCAATCTTTCTCAGTTCTTAGGCAATAAGCTGCCTACCAGTATAGCTCTGTGATACTGGATAGTGTTGTATTATATTTAAATGTAGCAGCTATGGGTGGGGCCCATAAGCAATCTGATGTGCTGCTCAAGTAGGGTGGTTGCATAATACAGAATTTGTATACTATGCTCTACACAGCTTACCCTGGAGAGCAGCACAGAAAATACTTATCTGTCTGTTACTTGGTAGAAGAATGCACCTTATCATTTCAGTTGGTGGAAACAGATGCAAGGAAATGGGACACCTTTATACAGTGCAGACTACATACTATTACATCTCTGTGTGGTCTTTACTGTTGGACAGGCAGACTGAATACAGCACAACAATGATCTATTGCTTGGATTTGCTCTAGTTAGGGTTCTACTCTCAAAAACACCTGAATATATCTCTCACCCTACAGGAACTGAAAAAAAGGGTCACAGGCCCTTGAAAAACAAGAATGTCCTGCTAAAACTCTGGCTATCTAATTACCATAAATTTTAAATAGCAAATTGCATGTAATACTCCCTTCTTCCAGTAGTAATGTCAGATAATACTTAAAAACATGTTAAAAAATAGAGATTAACAAAAATGCTGGAAATATATGAGCACATTATCAAACATATGGTGTAAAATCTGTAGACTTTAATTAACTACATGTTAAAATTCTACTACACAAGGGCATTTATTTTTGCTTCAGTAAAAGAGATCTAGAAAATGCTTGTCTTCTTTTGCCAAATTACTGTTGCCACTAGTACGTCTGTCGTGTAGGGTGGTTTTCTTTGTACAAGTAAGCTTCACAAATCACATGGCATGATGAGGATTCATAAAATTGTGCCAAGGGATTCATCAAGCCTGAAAATACAAACATACCTCCAAAAATAGAGACATCCTAAGTCAGGCCTGACAATAGGAATGCTCATCCAAAATAGGGGCCTCCAAAATAGGGACAACTGAGAGGTTTGTACTGAACTAGGTAAAGCATGAGTGTGTGTGTGTGTGTGTGTGTGTGTGTGTGTGTGTGTGTGTGTGTGTGTGTGTGAGGCTGAACCAAGGCCCAATTTCAGAGGGGGCCTCATACAACAAACAAGAAGTGGTGGATTAGCAGAGGTGAAATACTGTTACCCTACCTGCACCCACATCACCTTTTTTTTTTCTGGGAAAGCATTGTATGATAACAAAAATATATTTATATTACAAGTATATAAGCCATACTAATAGGAGGTAGAAAATATCTATTTGTTGGTTATATATGTTAAATACATAAAGGCTTGTATCAGTCAGTGTGATATGAGATACGATCAATGTATGGCATATGGTCTCCCACACCAGATACTGCAAAAGAATGATCCCCCTCCTTTAAAATGTATTTGTGTCATTATAGTGAGTGTGAAGTTCCTCTGCAATTGTTTGTCAGTCATACTTTATTTTTCATAGCTACAGGAAGAATTGCAGCTTCAGGTTTACCTTATTGCTGGGGCACTATAGGGACACTGCAACTAGATGATAGGACACGCTCAAGATCTGAAGACCCCCTCTCAAATGCATAGAATGTCTTGTAACATTTCACCCACAATCCGTTAACCATGAAATATCATTTCCCTATATTTCCTCTCAAAAAAAAAAAAAAACAATAGATGCTACAGTCTACTAATGTTCTCATTTATTTTACATATCCTAGCAATAAGCACATCACAGAATTAACTACATTTGTTGTGCTCAAGGATTATGGATTAGATGAAGTGTTGGTATACTGCAGTGTAACAAATTAAGTTAGTAGCTAGTAAATCAACAGAAGTGACAGGATGGCACAAAGAAATTTTTGCTTCAGTAAAAAGAGAAAAATAATTTTATAACACAGGTTAAGAGCAGCAAGTCGAACTCGTTTTGCACTAATTAGAAATTTGGAATGCATTTTAAACTGATTTAACATTTTACAATAAAAACATCAACAGCCATTTGCTAAACAATACAAAATACTCAAACCTAGGGATTCCATAAACTCTATATTAGCTTAGTGCAAAGCCTACATGACGTGTATGTGTTGTCTCGATGAGCAACAGTGCTGACTGTATATGCATGCTACTTATTGCACTTACACGAATACAAGAACAGTTTCATGGCCAGCAACAGTGTTGCTGGACAGGAAACTATGTAAAGCAGCACAAACACCTGCAGATATGTAAACCTGTGTAAATACAGGCAAACTAGGTCTGTAGTACTGCTAGGAATACCACAGTGACTTGTATTGTAGAGTACTTGTATTGTATGGAGTGTGAGTAGCCTAAAAAGCATTGCTCGCTACTTAGTCAGACACACACACACACACACACACACACACACACACACACACACACACACACACACTTGTCAGGTTTGGGGTTTGAACACCTATCTAACTAGTTTATCAAACTACAGCAGTACACAGTTACAGAACATGCTACGGTGATTACTGGGCTATCACTTTCCCATAGGTGTACATCTAGGTGAGTGACATCAGCAGCCTTGCCAAAGTTGAATATATGTATTGTACAGAGTGTGAGTAGCCTAACGAGCATTTCCCTCTACACATTCAGAGACAGACAGGCATACACACAAACACACAGTCACACAATTGACAGGTCTGGGGTTAGTACTACTACCTAACTACTCTGTCACTACAGCAGTACGCAGTTATGAGACGTGCCATGCATATTACTGAGCTATAGCTCTCCCAAAGGTGTAATTCACATTGGATGACCTCAGCAGTCTTGTTATACTATCACTATGGGGAAGGCAGTGTGTGCATGGGCCATATCCCATTCATGTAGGGGTTCACATGCCACATGCAGGCACACATGGGGTCATATGTCACAAGTGCGTGTATATAGCTACTAGATGGCTACTTCCTTGTACAGTCTTGCTGCACAGCTGACATGTACACCACATAGACTGTCATGCTGACAGATACTGGTGGCTAGTATCCGCAGTGGGTTACATCCGCATCTCATGTGTTGGGGGCCCTTTGGCTGTGTGCCAGTTGGGACAGGCCCACATGGCTCCTTGTCATGGTCACCCTCTGCCACACTTCTAAGCCCTTGTACCTGTGGCTTATTATAGTGTGTTGTCTTTACATATTTGTCTGTATTCCTATCCACTGTGGGTGCAAGGCAGGGGTGGTGCATACTGACATGTGTCCTCACTGAGAACTGAAACTTCCAGATATGGCTGGTACACTGGTGTTTGCAGACATGGCCTTCATGTGCTTAAGTGTGTGAGCATGCCCAGTATGACCTCTCAGTATGTTGTTGACTGACATTGCCTTCATTCCTCTAAGTGTGTGAGCATGCCCAGTATGGCCATCTGTCTTGCATGTGTAGATCACGTCCAGGTAGTTTGTACTGCAGTGCTGACCTTAGTGTTGTACACTGACAAGTAGCATGCTGTGTCTGCATGGTATCCATCGGTCATTTGCCATTGACTGTTGCTACATTTCTGCATAGCGGGGGGTGACACCTGACTGTTTCTACTATTCTATACAGGAGTGGGTGGGCACACCTGAATGTTACTCTAAGTGTACGTTGGATGGGGGGTACACCTGACACTAGTACACATTTGCTAGGACTGTACTGGTTTGTCAGGTACTCCGTTTCAGTCTGTAGTCTTACCTGTCCTGCTGGCTAGAGGCTTACCAGTGTAGTAGAGATCCTAGTTTTGTTTACCTGCATATTAGTTTCTGATTTCCTAGCCTTCACAACTTACATCTGACTGCCTGGCCTGCTGCAGTCTGTCTGTGTAGGCCTGGGGGAGAGGTTACCCATAGGGCACATTCAGTGGCCATAGTACAGCATTTGTTTGTGTTAGTCTTCACCAGTCCTGCTGGTTCAGACTGTTGTTGGGTATGTGATCCTTCCTGACTGGCATGTGTGGGTCTTATGGACACCCATGTCGCTCAGGCCATTTCCTGCAGTGGGTTTTGTCACCCTGTGTAGTACTGGCTTCTATGGTGATTCCAGTATGTGTTACAGATCTCATGATGCCGCTATGGGTGTCTACTCTCTGCTGCCTTGACATCCGGCCACCCAATTCCCTTGCATCTTCACAACCATGCCATAGCTATAGGTAAAAACAGATTCTACTCCATTTGGCAATTGGTAGGTAGATTGACTTACCCTGATGGTGTGCCGGACTTGAGGATGGTGCTGGAGGGCTGCCTATGTCAGATGCACATAGTACACGCCCTATACATGGTTGGGCACAGGTAGTGTCATGTTTGGCATCTCCTTTACTGTCTGTGCGAGTCAGAGAGAGGTGTTATTCCCTGGGCCCCTACTGTGTCAGTGCATATCCTATGCGTTGCCTCTTTGCCAAGGCTAGGGCATACTGGGCACGCCCCCTTCTGCCTACTGGGGCAGGCTCAAGTTGTTCCTCCTCCGAGTCACTCTGTGCCTATACAGGCCTTGGCATTGGTGGGGGGGCTGTGTGGCCCTGCCCCATGCTGTTCCTGCTGCAGCTGTTTCTGCAGGATCATATTGTGTAGCATAGCACATACCATTACAATTTGGGTACATGTAGCTGGTGAATACTGCAGGGCTCCACCGGATGTGTCCAGACACCGGAACCATGACCTGAGCATCCCAAACACATGCTCTATTATATGTTTGGCCTATGTGTGTGCCTCATTATGGTGTTGTTGTTCAGGTGTGTGTGCATTTCTGGTGGGCATCATCAGCTATGGCTCCAGTGAGTACCCAGTGTCCCCCACTAGGTGACCATAGGGGATGTCCACATTGGCAAATTTGTGGTACAGCTGTGTCAGTTGCCATATGTGTGAATCATCATAGCTTCCAAGGCAGCCAGCACACACATTCAGTATAATGCTCTGGGCATCACCTATGACCTGGCAGTTGATGGAGGGGATTCCCCTGCAGCTGATGTAGGCCCTACCCTGCTCACCGGGTGGTTCTTTGATGAATAAGTGTGTGCTGTCTATAACACCCACTACCCCAGGGTAGGTAGCTATTTGGTGGAAGAGACGCATATTGCGGGTCAACATCTCACATGTGTTGAGGAAATATACATGCTCACTGGCATGTGCTGACATGGCATCCAGGAACTGGTGGAATACTCTGGATGCTGATGCCTGTGAGATGCCCATGTTATCTCCAGTTATGGTTTGGGAGGTAACTGTGGTTAGTATACCTAGGCCTACACATACCTTGGTATCCACTGGGATGGGTTCCCCTCGGCCAGTGTGGTGTGTCAGGTGTGGCCTGCACAGCTCAACGATTTGCTATAAGAGGTCTCTGTCCACCCTATAGCGCTCCACTATCTCCAGCTCTTGTAGCCCCTGGTAGGTTACCCAGGGTCTGTACACTCTTCTCTGTCTCTTCACTGTGGGTTGTTTGGAAGCACTGATATCCTCACCACCCTCAGCCTCTTGCACATGTTGTTCTATGTTGCCTGCTGCAGCCCTTCGCATTTTGTAGGTTGGTTTTTAAAATTTCCCTGCTTGTATGCACCGGTGGTGTACAGTGTGAAAAAACCAGGAGGGGTGGGTTTTTGCTTGGTTTATAGTGGTGTTCTGGGCTGGGCTGGTCTGCTGCCTATGTAATTAGCTGATTCTGATACATTTCACCTGGCAGCTCTGCTAGTTTTCCTTGACTACCTTCCTACTGCTGTTTTCCCTTCCCATTGCCTCCCTGTTTAAGTCTGTGTGCGTGCCGCACAGAGTGCTCATATGTGCACAGAGCTGCTATTTCCTGGTTTAACTTCCTATTTCTTCCTGTGAAACCCAGTGCGTCACACACACACCCACTTACACTTTGTAAGGAGTGTTAGGCAGTTTGAACACAAGCTAAGCTAGGAGCAGTCCTGAGCCACCGGGCTCCAATCCACTTACAGTATGCCTGACACACCCGCTCATGATGTCACCTATCTCCTAGTCTTGCACCCAGCTATTTCTATTCTTAGACTCTTGGGACCTGCCTCACACTCTAGGGAAATCTGGTATTCACTATCCTTCCCCTCATTCACATAGAATTGCCTGCTAATGCATAGTTACATGTCCCACACTGGGCCTCCCCCCTTAGCAATCATTACTCACTGGCCAGGTTGTCTTATGCCTGCCATTGGCTTGCATGGCAGAATACTACTTTTAGTTAGAATGCTTATTTTAAGTTTATTTTATTATTTCCCCCCGATCCCATTTGCGTGTCACTGCCCTATGCTTAAACAGGCACGATCGGTGAAAAAAAATTTTAAAGTTGTATTCTTTTTTTTTAACAGTTTGCAATGCCAGTGGCCTTCTACTTGGCCATTGGCATGCTTCTTCAATGATATGCAGCCTTTATTTGGAGCTGTCATAGCTCCGTTTTGTAGATTGCAGAAATGTACTTGGCTACTAACCAAGTACATTTCTGCACACTGCACTCGTCCTGCACGGTCAGCTGCCAGCTTCCTGGATTGAATATTACCCTCATTTGCATGGTTTTCACCTGCAAATGAGGGTAATTTGCATACAGGAGCTCAGTCTGTGCATGATTAGTCTAAGAGCTCACGTGCATGTCCCAGGAGCTCGTTCCTGGATCGCACGTCGGCCATATAGCTCTTAGACTAATCCTGCACATTCTACAGGGCTTTGTAAATCTGGTGGGTTGTCAAAACAAATATATCAGTATAGATAGCTTGAAGAAATTTGTTGATTTCATTCCAATATGGATTAATATTAGTACAGTCATAAAAAAATATGAGACCAGTCAGCATTAGTGGACAGATGACATCTCCAACATAACTTGCTGTTTGAAGGGTTCATTTTTGAGAGTTTCTCAGGTGTCAAAAAGGATCTGTGTAGAAATTTCCAATGAAAAATCCCCCAGAATTGTGAGTAAGAAGTTAGTTTAACTGAAAATAAAATGTTTGTTTATCTTCCACTGATAATGATACTTGAAACCCTTTAGTTAGGTATTGCCAGTAAGAGTCTTTAAAAGCTGTCTTATAGACAATTAAAGTGTTATATAGTTATGATAATTCATTCTTAACATTGATATTATTATATAGAATTCCAGAAATCCAGTTTATAATTTTTGGTATGGTTTTGAAGGATTAGTTATGTATTATTCTACACAGATCCTTAGTGTATGCTGTGACACTCTGAAGAACCAACCAGTCATTAGGGGATAGGTCATAGGTTGATAATATACTTTGTGTGTTCAAAGCTTGTTGGTTTTCAATACATTGCAACCAACAAAATAGGTTATTTTCCCATAAACCAAAAATCTCTCTATGTGTTTTATCAGGGAAATCCCCTTTAATAGTAAATGGTATTAAAAATCTATGCCACATTTTTATATCTAAATTTGTGTTAATGAATTTTTTAAACACATCAAAAATATTGTTTATTAGTGTTATTTTAGTTAATTGTGTTGTACTATACTGTACATTTAAACTTAAATAGTGTCATATCTTTGTCAGTTACCAAAGCATTCTTTGATAAATAATTTTCATTCATTGGTATAATGGAGTGTAACTGTTTCCAATTGGAAGAGTTTCTAGGATTTATCCAATTCATCACTATTTTAATTATAGATGTCTTTATATAAGTTTCAATCTCTGGGAATTTTAACCCCTCTTGTTCCCATTTTCTGATATGATGAGAATATGCCACTCTATTTCTTTTGGGGTACCATAGGAATTTCATCAGAGTTCAATCGATTTCTTTAAGGATTTTCTTTCCTGGTGGAAGTATAAGGGCCTGTGCTATATATAATATTTTAGGTAACAAAACCATTTTTATCAATTGTAACCTATCATCAAATGTTATAAACAAATTATTCCATTTGCTTATTAATGTCTTCACTATGGCTTTAGCATAGTTAAGCTGTAAGGTTTCCTCTATATTCTTGCCTAGGACTATTCCTATATAGTCTCGAGTTGAAACTTGGTTTCCAATAATATGATTAACTGGAACCTGTATGTTCCTTTTTTTATTTAATAATAAATATTTTGATTTAGATTTGTTGAAGGAGAGTCCTGAGATGTTCTGGAAATTTGTTGTTACTATATCCACTTCACCTAATACTTCCTTAGGGTAAGGTAAGTAGGACATCATCAGCAAACATCATTATTTTAGAAATATATTGGTCATAGATATTTATACCTCTTATCTTTGAGTTATTACGTATTAAAACGGCAAGTATTTCTATGGCCAGAGCAAATAGGATAGGGGACATGGGACATCCTTGTCTAGTACCTCTAGTGATTTGGATTGCTTTGGAAGTAAAGGGACTTAACTTGACATATGCTAGATTATTTTCATAGATGTTCTTTATCATTGTTATAAAAAAGGGGATCAAATAACTGTAAGACTTTAAATAAATAACCCCAATTTAAGGAGTCAAAGGCCTTTTGAATATCTAGACCTATTATCAATGCTTCATGGTGTCCTCTATTGAGGTAATCTATCAAAGTTAATACTCTTTTAATATTATCCTGTGTATGCCTGTTATGTATGAAACCAGTTTGTCATTAATTACTTTAGATATGGGTATTTTCAATCTATTGACCATTTGTTTGTTTGTGTCTTTCGGCTTTTCCTCGTTAGGGGTCGCCACAGCGGATCTATTGACCATAATTGACATAAATAGTTTATAATCATTATTCAACAAAGAAATTGGTCTACATGAGTTGCAATGATTAGGGTCCTTATTCTCTTTTAATATAGGGGAAATTAGAGAATATCTCCAAGAAGGAGGAATATTTGCTAATGTTTCAACTTCAAGAAAGGTTTTATGTAGGAGAAAGATTATAGAAGAAGGGAACAATCTATACATTTCGTTAAATAAGCAATCTATTCCAGATGCTTTATTAGACTTACTTCCTTTAATCCCATCTATAATTTCTTTTTGAGAAATAGGTTTTTGTAGCTCTAGCTTAATTTCCTCAGGAATTCTTGTTATGTTGGGAACTATATTCTCTCACTTCTCACATTCATTTGTACTTATTTTATCTTTATGATGTTCTGCATAATGATAATTAAAAGCCTCCAGAATGTCCCCTATGTCCAATAATTTTCTCTTTTCCCTTCATGAAAGACACTATCAATGTTATTAATTTTTGATTGTATCTTAACTTTCATAGATAGGTTATAAAGATGCTTAGGAGAGGTAGCATAAGAATTTAATTTAATTTTTTTTCCATAGCTAAATTAGTTTTATGGGATAATATTGCATTGTATTTCATATTTGCTTCTTCTATTTTCTTCTTATTATCTGTAGCAATTAAGTTTTTATTAGATTTAAGAGATGATATTTGATTTTGGAGTTGCTGTAAGTCTGAGTCCCATTCTTTAATTTTATTTTTGTACCAGCTAATGGTTTTACCATATAGATAGGCCTTAAGAGAATCCCAAACCATAATTGTGTTTGCTTCAGTTTTATAATTAATCTCTAAGGAAAAGCTGAAGTTCAGAAGTTATCCAAGATTTAAAGTCCTTTAATTTTTGTGATATATGAAGGAATCCATGAAGTAATAACCAACTGATTGGATTTCAATTGTAATGTGAACAAGAGGGAATTATGATCTGAAAAGGGACAAGGTTGTATTGAAAAATTCAAGATTATAGAATAAAGCTCTTGTGAGATATACATTTTATCTATTCTAGCTTTGGTACAATGTCTATAGTCCTGGTGTGAGAAAAGTAAAGAATTTAGTCCCAAATCATTAAAGGTATCTTTTAATTTACACATTTCTGTCCATTTTTTAAACTGTTTGGCTGAGGACAATAGTATAGGAGATTTCCTATTCGTAGTTTCTGTAATATCTGTGATATAATATAAATCACCTCCTAGTATAATATTACCTTTAGAAGTAGTTGTAATAAAGTCTAAGTGTTTCTTAGCTAGTCCAACCCACATATGCGGGAACCAGTATAAATTAACCCGTGTCCAAATTCTATTATTAAACTTAAGTATAATTAAGCCATGAACCCATCATTATCTATCTGTTTGTAAATGATTTGGGGATTTAAGAAAGTCTTTTTTCCATAGAATTGTTACTCTTCTGGTCTTATTTTTATAAGAAGATTGAGCAAGTATTGTTTATTCCTTAGGGTCCTACATTACTGTGTCATTTATTTTTAAGTGTGTGTCTTGGAGAAAAACTACTTGAGCCTTATTTAGTTTAAGATACCTTAGTAAGCTTGCTCTCTTATATGGGTTGTTTAAGCCATTAGTATTTAAGGATATCATAGTTAAATCCATCAGAATTCTTTAAAGATAAATAATAAAGGAACTTGTATTAGTAGAATCCTGTATACATAATACTTTTCCTGAATAGACAATAGAATATCAATTGCTGTATTTCTATTTATCTCAATCCAAATAACTTTCCCCATGAAAGATAAAAGTAAAACAACTGTGCCAGGCATTTCAAAACTAGAAAAACAGTTAAATAACAAAAAATTGGCATATTTCACTCTAATATAAAATTTAATATACCTTATACATGGAATGAGATAAATTCCCAGTCTAGCAAACAAAATTAACTCTGCTAGATTACCTATCCCAACCATCAACCTTTGTTGGTTCGAGTCCATGAAAACAAAGTAAAAAATTGGGAATATATTATAAATTAAGAGAAAAATAGTAGTGATAAACACCTAATCAGATATTAATTCCAGTTAGGTTTAGAGATGAGTTACATAAACTATTATTAGAAACATTAAACATTTATACAGTAATAATTCACTAAGGAAGCAAGATACATATTAGGATCTATCACTGAGAACTATGTCCCACTAATCTGGAAAGTCTCCTATATCACCCCATTGCATAAAGGTGACAACTCTACCAAACTTACTAATTACAGGCCCATTGCTATTCTTTCACCTCTCTCCAAAATGCTAGAAAATGTAATAACTCCCAGCTTCTACACTACCTTCTCTTCTATAACGTCATTTCAAACACACAACATTGTTTTATCCCCCAACACAGCATCACAACCTCCCTCCTCAGTTTTACTAACACAATAAATGAACACAGAAATTAGAATAAATATGTCTCATCCATCTTTCTAGATCTCTCACAGGCATTTGACACAGTTTTACACCAAAAACTGCTGTCAGAACTGGCCACATTACATCTCAGTCATTCTTCCCTAGCTTGGTTCCACAGCTATCTAACCAAACACCAGCAGGCTGTTAGATGGCAACAGGAGCTTTCATCTCTGCTCCCTGTTAACATAGGAGTTCCACAAGGCTCCATATTAGGCCCCCTACTTTTTACCATCTTCACAAATCAACTCCATAAATCCACATTTCTCACCTCTATCATCCAATATCAGATGACTCTACCCTGATATGCTCTCCCCCCTTTCTGACACAACTACAGGCTGTAGCACAATAATTCTTCCTAGAAGTAAAATCCTGACTAACTAACACTAACCTCATACTGAACCCAAACAAGACCAAACTCATGCTCTTTCTCCCTACCAAAACACCCGATCCCACAGCCACTTTTCAAATCCACTCCTCCAACAACACAATTATAAACACCAGCTCACATACCAAATTACTAGGTGTCACAGTTGATAGCAAATTAAAATTCGACCTACACCTCTCTCAAACCATTAAAAAAAACACATCAAACTAGGCTCTCTTTACCGAATTAATCCCTTCCTAACTAGCCATTCTAGACTAAGCATCGCCAGGACTCATCTCTTATCTACTGTTCTTTATGTTTCTCCCATCTCTACAAACCTTAACAAAACTGACCTTACCAAACTTGAATCAGCCTACAATAAAATAGCCAAGTTCGCCACTAGCTCCCCATATAGGTCCCACCACTACTCTGCCCTACAACAAATAAATTGGCTAGAATTCCCACAACAACTAACCTATATCCAAATAGTTTTTACTTACCAACTAATATACTAGCCAAACAGAACCCCAGTCCTACAACAATTACTCCAACCATATACCAACACTTGGCAACTCCAATCCTCGCACAAAACACTCCTCCAAGTATCCAAAAGCAACAACAAAGCCGGGGACGCCCTCTACTCCCACCAAATTTCTAAATTTTGGAACTCAATCCCTCACCACATCCTAAATGCTACCAACCACACCAATTCAAACATGTGCTCAAAGACCACCTCACTAACAAGTGGCTCTGCTCCTGCACCAAGCTAGGCTTTGAGAGATTTAGTGGGAACAGCAATCTTTGACTCAGTTTTTTTTTTTTCTTTTTAACATCAGTCCAAGAAGATTTATCAGTAACTCTCTTCAGACATGCAGATACCCATTCCATATATTCAGGTAAGGAAATAATGTTATTGTTTTTAATAAAGGCAGTGGCTTCCTCTAGGGCATTAAATAATCTCATTTTATTCTGATATATAATTTTTATGCTGGCAGGAAAGACAAGCTGAATTTTGATGTTATTCTGCTTTAACAGTTTCATTAATGGCCAAGCTTTTTTCCTCTGTTTCAAAACCCTGGTAGAATAGTCATTAGCAAACCTAATTGGGTTTTGATTAAATTTGAATGGACTTTTCCTCCAGGCCGATTTTAGGACCAACTCCTTATCCAAATATGACAGAAACTTTATGACTATTGATCTGGGAGGAGTAGAGGAGGATGTTGACATTGGCTTTCCTAAAGCTCTATAAGCCCTGTCAATACCAAAGGATAGACCCTCCTTTAAATCTAAAATCTATGGAATCCAGGTATTCAGGAAAGAAATGATATATTCTCCTTCAGCTCTCTCAGGGATGCCAAAAATCCTTATATTTGACCTTCACTCCCTGTTTTTCAGGTCATCCACTTTATTGAAAAGCCAAATGTTTTGTTTGATGAGAAAATCTTTCTGGCTTTCTTCTTCATTCGGTCTTCCATCAGGATCATTCAGGGATGCTTCTAAGTGTGTTATTCTGGATTGATGCTGCTGTATACGTTCCTTGAGAGAATCTGTTTCCTTCTGACAATTTTCCTTGAGGTTTTGTAAATTCTCTTTAAAATCATCCACTTTTAGTGAGAGTTCTTGTAGAGCAGATGTTACAAGCTGCATTTCTTTTTTTAAAGCCATGTCAGAAAGAGAAGTCTTCGAAGTGCTCATCTCCACAAATGATATATTTTCCTTTATAATTTGACAGGAAAAAACTTTCCTAAATTCACCAAAGTTACTAATAATATAGTTTAGACTTTCATCTATCAATTCTAAGTATTTTTGCAAAAATAAAATAAGTTATTTCCTGTTTTTTATACTAGTTTCATGGAGCTCTGAAAACCTGCTGCTATCAGTTGGCCATCTTGGCACTGCCCCCATCAAGATTTCTCTTGAAGAGGGCCAGTGAGGTGCTCTATTTGACATGTATGGGAAGTCTATTCCATAGCATGGGCAGTCTCTGGGATATGAACCTGTCCCTCCAGCATGTTCTATTGATTGTGGTAATGAGGTAGAGGTCTCTGGAGCATGTGGTGCAGAGGGCCCAAATCCATGTGTAAAAATGGGGGGGGGCTGGTGATGATGATGAGGGCTAGGAACAATAGGACTATAATGCCCTTTGACCTGGATGTCTCTCACATGCTCAGGAGTTGTACTATATGCCAGGGATTAGTCACCACTGTGGGCACATGCTGTTAGACGTTCCACATACCATCTACCTGACCACATGGTTTGCTTGTAGGGGTGTGGTGTCTATATTGTAATTAGCTTGTTTATTTGATTTCATAAAAGAAAGAATCCATCTGTGAATTTGTGTTTATCTACTGGGTTTCCATGGATTTGGCAGCAATCCTTTGTGTGTGTTAATACTGTCTGCATTATACCAATACAAATCTTGAATTCAATGATTCTCCACAATTTCCATTCCTTCACAAAACTGGTTAGACACAGGATGCTAAAGTTTGTTTTGGCATCTGAAACTTAAATAATGAACAGAAAAGGGCCTAGTACAGAATCCTCAAGTATGGACTTGGTCACTGGAGTCTAGATAGAGGTGACTTCACAGACCTTGACATAGTGTGTCTTGTATTTGATCCATTTGTCTATTCACTTGGTGATGTAGATATTTATGTCCACTTGAGACAATTTCTCTGTAATACCTGAGTGGATTTGTGTCAAATGCCTTGGCCAAAGTCAAGTAATGGGGGAAGATAGTGTTTTCCCATGCATGCCCCTGGTAACCTTCTTGAAGACATAAAACAGATTTAGCAGGCATGATGTAGCCTTAAAAATTAAACTTGGGTTTGGTACACACTCAGGAGATGACCTTGTCATTTTTGATAAGGTCCATGATGACTCATTGATCTGCATCACAAATGAGGAGGGTAAGGTTCATGGGTCTATACGTCTGTGCATTATATGATGTTATAAGTCCATGCATTATATGATGTTATAAGTCCATCTTATAAGTCCATGCATTATATGATAAGTCCATGCGTTATATGATGTTATAAGTCCATGCATTATATGATGCTATAAGTCCATGCGTTATATGATGTTATAAGTCCATGCATTATATGATGTTATAAGTCCATACGTTATATGATGTTATAAGTCTATGCATTATATGATGTTATAAGTCCATCTTATAAGTCCATGCATTATATGATAAGTTCATGCATTATATGATGTTATACGTCCATGCATTATATGATGTTATACGTCCATGCATTATATGATGTTATAAGTCCCTGCGTTATATGATGTTCAGCCCTGTTCAGACAGATGAGTGTCACTGTACACACTTCTATAAGAACATAGGTGGCCTGGAGGCTGTGTTTAAGTAGGGATACAACTTTATTAGCTAACTCAGATTTATGTCATGCCATAGGCAACCTGTGATGTTGTCAGGGCCCATTGAATCTGTGTTACTAACAGTAGAGTGTGCACAGATGAGCTGCTGTCCTGAGAAGAAAAAATGAGTAATATTTGCATGTATACTTTGGTTGATGGCCAGTGACAACTGGGGTGAAATATGAGAAAAACTGTAGATGGACTATCCCGGTCAACAAATGTAAAATAAATAAAATAAATATAAGATTATCTATTTTCTCCAATTGAGTATGGCTGGTGGCATTCACAAGGAGCTCCACTTTTAGTTGTGTATTCCCCTTAACATTTCACACTTATTTAAATCGATCATTTGTGAGAACACCTACAAATACACCCTTGGTTATACATCACAGGCCAAACAGTGGTACTGTTCACACAGTCATACAACTCTACCTATGTCAAGTAATTACATCAATTGCACATCATATGCCTGTATGTTTTTCATTGCAAAGCTGTGTTTGAGCGGCCTGATACCATATAAGGACACATTACAAATGAGTTGGCTGTGGCTCATGCAGAACAGTTACTGACACAAATGTTGATAATCACACAATGGGGCTGATGTTCACCTCAATAAACCTTAGGAATATCAACACAATTTTGCATACAACGATCTCCACTGGGTTACATTTGAATCAAAACATGTGATATTTTTGTGTATATCACTGCATGTGTATGAAACTAGTCTTATGTGCCCATGTAGTCAGTAAGACTTTATATCGATATATGTTACAGAGCATTTACTTAGGTCGGTACACACATATATGTCAAGTATCACTGTGATGGTTGAATGAGAAGGGTGCAGAATGCTGATCTGCTCCTCTACAAAAACACATGCCTTTCTAAGCCAGCAATATACATAGTATCATCCCAGGTCAGCAGTTCTCAGGAGGCATGTCACTGCAGGTGTTATTGAAGGAACATGTAATCAAATGTCAATAGCAAACAATGACTTACCTCACATCACACATTGCAATACCCTCTTGTAGGCTTACCATGCATCCACACCTCAGCATAGCACATGTCGATGACAGCAGTATTGACATGTGAAATTTTGTTTGGGTGATAGGACATAACTACTTTAACTGACATCACATAAATTCCTATCCATTAAAACAAATGCCATATATCTATATGATTGAGGATAGCAAGGCTATGTGTGTATGTTTTCATTGTTTTGATTGCAGTATATAATATCACTGTTCATATGTAACATGTGCACCACACCATGACAGAATTAACAATCAGACATGCAGTAGTATAGCTTGCAGTGGCTCACGGAATGACACTGTTTCATGATATGTGTATGCATATTTCAAATGAGGACATCCTCCACTCCTCTGCAGGAAGGATGTCATCTGGGCAGATTAAAAAAGGGGATGGTGGATGCATGGGCTTATGTTAAGTTTCTCCTAAGTGGTAGTGAAATGAATAGTGATTCACAAGATCATACAATGACTGTAATGTACCACCAACCACTAACACAGCAGTAGACTGGGTCTGATTTGAACATTACACCTGTGTAGGTATAGAAGATGACTTCCATACAATGTAACAGTAGCACCAGCACATAGGTTCACAGGTTCAGAGGTTGGTACTAGGCTATCACCCTAGGGCCTATACAAGCCTAGCCATAACAATTCCCTGGATATTTCTTCCCACAATATTTACTTCCCTGGACCCCTGTCTAGCAGGCCAACTGAAGTGATCCTTGGGGTGAATTTCCTACCTCCTGTCCATTCATCAAGGTTCCTTTCAAAGAGGGCCAAGGAGGTGCTTTACTTGACATGTATGGGCAGTCTGTTCCTGAGAATGGGGAGTCTCTGGGTCAGGAACCTATCCCTCCAGCATGTTTTGTTCATTGTGATGACAATGTTTAGATCCCTGGAGCATGTGGCTCTGAGGGATTGGTATTTCTTTAAGTGGAGCATGTCCAGCAGCTCAGGGTTTGACATGGCCTTGTAGGCTAAGCAGAGATCACCTCTGAGTAGATGATATTCCACAGAGTATAGCTGGAGTTTTTTTAGATGGTCAGCATAGGGCATCTGCTTTAAGCCTGTGATTCTTTTAGTGAGGAATTTCTGCGGCCTTTCCAACTGTTGCAAATGTCTTGTGAGGTACATACCAAACAGGGCATTGTACTTTATAATGGGTCTAATTAGGGATGAGTACAGTGGGACAATGGCCTCCTTTTTTCTGGATGAAAAGCTTTTAGTGATGAGGTCTGCCACATAGAAGGATTTCCTGACTATTGTGGTGATGTGGTTGTCGAAGGCGAGACCACTGTCCACCTGTGTCCCTAAGTCTTTCATCACACTTTCGTTGTTTAGTGTACTGCCACCTATGTGGTAATTCATGGATACATGTTTTTTTCCCAAAGGGAATAACTATAAATTTCTTGGCATTAAGCTTGTGCCCATGACACTTGCACCAAGCATCTGTTTCTGTAAGGCCCGTTTGTAGAATATACACATCATTTGGGGATTCAATAATGGCTCCCAGTTTACAGTCATCTATGAACTTTGCTAGCCAGAGTCCCTTAGTGTTGGCCTGTACATCAGAGAAGTAGATGCCAAACAAGAGCGGTCCCAGGACTGAACCCTGAGGAACTCCACTTGTCACTTGTCAGGAGCTGTATTTGGAGTCGGCTACTTTTCCAGTCTGGGTTCTGTCAGTAAGCCAGTTGGCAACCCATCGAGTGATGTAGGGATTTATGTCCAGCTTAGTAAGTTTATCTATAACTCCAGAGTGGGGAATGGTGTCAAAGGCCTTGGCGAGTTCCAGATAGGCTGTGTGGACCACCTTACACTCATTCACAGCTCTGGAGACTGATTCAAAGAAGTCAATTAGGGTCAGGAGACAAGATTGGCCCTTCACGAATCCAAACTGGGTGGGGTCCAGTGTTTGAAGGTTGCCAATGTCTTTGTTTATAAGTTCCATGATAATGTGCTCCATGCCCTTGCAGATTAAGCTCATCAGACTGATAGGACGATAGTTACCGGGATCCAAGGTGGATCCCCCTTGTGGAGTGGGATAAGTGTAGCTGTGCGCCACTCAGTGGGCACAAAGCCTGATGTGAGGCTATGGTTAAACATGACATTTAGGTGAGGTGCCAGTTGATTTTGTAGTTCATGTAGTACACAGCCTGGGATGTCATCTGGTCCCATGGATGCTGTATTCTTAGCTTTGGAGAGTGCGGTTTCTACCTGTGTGGTCGTGATTACCAGAATTTGGCAATCTTTTGGTATTGTGATGGGCCCTTTAAAGGGTCAGAGGGGGGTGAAGTTGGCACTAAATTGATCTGCCAGGATATTGGCAATATCCTTGGGATCAGTATATTTAATGACATTCTGTTGTAGCTCACAGCATATCTGAGCATTGCCATTTAGATTCTTGACATAACTATAGAATGCCTTGTGGTTGTCTTTGGAATGTTTGGCAATTTTATTTTTGTAACTAGCTTTGGAGGATTTTTTTGAGAGATCTCATCTTCTTACTGAGGCTGGTAAGGGAGTTTTTTGCAGACATATGTCTGACTTTACCACTGTCATGTTGCACTTTATGGAGTATGATAGCATCATTGTATGCTGCTAAGAACATGTTGGGAGGAGTGTCTGGGATGGATGTGGAGTCACATCCTGGTGTAAAATTTTCTGAAAAGTAATATCTGAAACTATAAACACTCAAGTTGCCTGCTGTCGTATTAGATCCCCTATATATCTAGGTATAGTATCTTAAAAGCACAATAGTTAATCCCACTACCACAGTACAGCTTTGTCTTGAATACTGTCAGAATCCATGTTTTATAGGATGACATGATCTATCTATGTTACAAATGATTTTCAGAGGAGGTTCTAACATACCTGTGGACTTATGTCATACTAAAATTATCACTGTACTGTTTTTTGAATGCATACACAAACTGGTTGACTGCAGTGAGAGTAGAACTACATATACAGAGCACAGTATTTAATGCAAGTGCACAGCACAAGTCTGGCTTCTATAGTGTCAAACAACACTTTGCAGCTGATGACATCAGCAGTGTCTGTTGAGAAGAAGATGGTAATAGGAATGTCTCAAGTGCTGGTCTAAAATGGTTGCTTGAATGTCAAGAGTACACAGACAGACACACACACACACACACACACACACACACACACACACACACACACACACACACACACACACACACACACACACACACAAGTTGTCCACAGTGAGTGTAGAACCCCTACCTGACTATTTACAGAGCACACTATTTAATGCAAGCACCACAGCCCAAGTCTGGCTTCTATAGCTTCAGACAACATGTTATAGTTAATGATATTAGCGGTGTCTGTTGAGAAGAAGATGATAATAGGCATGTCTCACATGCTGGTCTAAAATGATCTCTTGAATGTCAACCAAGTGAACACAGACAGTCACACACACACAAGATGAGCACAGTAAGAGTAGAACTATTACCTGACTATCTACAGAGCACAGCACTTAAACCCAAGCACCATAGTACAAGTCTGGCTTCTTTAGTGTCAGACAGCACTTTATAGCTGATGACATCAGCAGTGTCTGTTGAGATGAAGATGGTTATAGGAGTGTCTCACATGTTTGTCTAAAATGGCATCTTGAATGTAAGCCAAGTGAACATATACACAGACACACACACCAGCTGACAGCAGTGAGATTAGAACCCATTCCTAAGTACACCAGCTAGACAATTCAATACTTAATGTAAGTGCCATGGTACAAGAATGACTTTTATTATGCTGCTGAGCAACTTATAGTGGTCGACATCATCATTAGATGTTTGAGAGAAAATGCTGGGAGTGCTGTATGAAATGGAAGGGTAGCCATGTACAACTGTCAAACTATTTGAACTCCATGGGACTGACTTGCTAACAGTAGGATACACTGTTTCAATCTTCTGAAGTATGCATTTGCCTTGTCAGAGCTGTCTTAATAGGCGATGCCATCATTATATGACCTGGTTGACACATCCTGTTATGAGAGTGGTGTGCAAAGTGTGGATATACTATTTCATGTTGTATTTCCAATGTGCAGGTATACTTTAAGAGAGAGCTTGTCAAACTAGATGCAAATAATTGTCAAGGATGCATGTAGCAGAAAAGAGATATATGTGGCTCTTTCCCAGGATGTTGTGTACATTACACACTTAAATTGTCACATACAGACACACACATTTTTTGTGATCATATTTGTATGTTCATATTTGCAAAGAATTGCTGTCCACATTAATGCAAGTATAAGACAATCTGAATGTGTATTGTCATTATAAAGGTGTACATGGTATGTAACACATTTTTTTTATTTATTTCTGTAGAGCACTCGACATTTGGGAACAATGCATCACACTTCCCAGTTAACTACTGTGCTCTCAGTGTCTCTCCAATAGTGTGCTTGCCAAGTGATGGAACAGTGAATCTGCATGTGTTTTTTTTTTCCACCTGAAACTACAATGCTGTGGCAGACTGTAGTAGTGCATTCTGGCAACATATTGCATTTCATTGTTGTTATCCCAAGGCTTCTTTATGATAATTTCTTTCCCTTGTAAATTCATGAAACGAGTTCTACCCATAAAAAAATGATGCTGCCTAAAACGTGCAACACATGATTTGATTATTGCAACTGAAAAACTCATTAAGCAAAGAAACTTCCTACAGTGTGACGGAACAGTGTATCTTCACTGTTTTTGTTTTTCTTCGCCAAAGGCTACAATGCTATGTGCATGCATTTTGGCAATATATTGCATTTCATTGTTATTAGCCCATGGCTTCTTTACGATAATTTCTTGTAAGCTCTAACCATTTTGACATGAAAAAAAAATATGTATTAGTTTTCTGTGTCACTGGAACATTCTGTTTTTTTGGTGTTCTCTGATGTCAACTACAAGCACAGATAGTTTTCTGAGTGACATTCTAATTAAGTGCTCAGAAGCTAAAAAAGTTCTCTGGTTGTAACTACGAGTGCAGATTATATGCTGTGCTACCAGTGTAAAACTTATTTGAGACTATATAAATGTTTGTGACTAATTTAGCTCAGCTATTATTAATTATTACTCTGTTTTCCCACATCTGATGGTCAGATGTACATGCATATGACTATTCACTGTTAATTCTATTCTGTATGTTTGATTAACCATACTTACTTGATATATAGCTTTGTGAAGAGGATTTAAACAAACCCCAGGATTCAGCAAGCTCTGCACGGTGTGCAGGAATAGTGCAAGAGCTGCTGCAGGCATTATGGCCGATGTGTAATCCAGGAATGAGCTCCAGGGATGTGCAAGAGTGCTCCTGCACTATTCCTACACAGACACAGCTCCTGTATGCTAATTACCCCATTTGCTGGTGAGATTTGCCAGTGGGGACATCCCATATGGCCACCAAGTGGGGGATGCTGGTTACACACTGGAGCCATGGGTGATGACACCTATCAGAAATGCACACATACCCAAACAAGAACTCCATAATGAGGCACACGCACAAATGAGAATCATAATAGAGCATGTGTTTGGGATAGTCAAGTCATGGTTCCGGTGCCTGAACATATCTGCTAGAAACTTGCAGTACTCACCAGCTACATGTACACAAATTTTCATTGTATGTGCCATGCTACACAATATGATCCTGCGGAAACAGCTGCAGCAGGAACAGCATGTGGCAGGGCCACACAGCCCCCCACCATTGCCAAGGCCAGCACAGGCACAGAGTGACTCGGAGGAGGAACAACCTGAGCCTGTCCCTGTAGGCAGAAGGAGGCATGCCCAGTATGCCCAGGCTTTGGCAAATAGGCAACACATAGCCCATACACTGAGACGGTAGGAACCCAGGTAATGACAGCTTTCTCTGACTCACACATAAAGTAAAAGGGATGCCAAATATGATGCTACCTGTGCTTTACCATGTATAGGGAGTGTACTATGTACATCCGACATAGTCAGCCCTCCAGCACCATTCTCAATACTGGCACAGTCACAAGGTAAGTCACTCTCACTATCAATTGCTGAATGGAGTAGCATGTTCTGCTTCTTGTATCTATGGTATGGATGTGAGCATGCAAGGGACTCGGGTGGCTGAATGGTATGGCAGCAGATAGTGGACACCTATATGGGCAGCATGAAATCCATAATAAATACTGGTGTCATCAAAGTAGGCAGTACTAGACAAGGTGATAAATCCCACTGCAGTAAATGTGGTGGCCCAAATGTCTGTCCATAGGACACACACATGCATGTCATTGAGGCTCACATACCCCACAACAGTCTCAGCCAGCAGGACAGGTGTAGATGACCACAAAGAAAGGCTGGGCTAAGGCCTCCAATTGATGGCAATGGAGAACAGCCCCCCCAGACCTATACTGACAGACTGCAACAGGTCAGGCAGTTGGATGTTAGTTCTGAAGGGTAAGGTCTGAAACTGAAATGTAGGTCAATAAAATCTAAGATCTGTACTTTACTAATATGCCTCTACTCTGCATGATAGGTCAGAATACAAAATGAAATGGAAGCCAACAGAGTACTTGAAATACCAGTACAGTCATAGCAAATGTTTACAGTTGTCAGGTTTGCCCCCCACAATCCTATGTAGAAATGCAGTAATATGTACATGTGGGTTCAATAACAGTGGAGCACAGATTACCTGAGCTGGCCCGATATGCAGGATAGATTGTTGTATGTGTACAATATGCAGGGTTCTGTGTGTCAGGTTTCTGTGTGTTGTATATTGTATGGAAGTAGTCAGCATGTAGACATGGAAGGTTGTATCCTGGTGTTCTATGGCCAGTACTGTTGATGACAGGGTCATGTTTTGACAACTGCAGTGTCAACCACAATGGGTCCCAGCAAGACCCAATTCAGCAGTCATCCATACTCATTGTTCAGATGTAATATCTGACACCATCTGAAAGATGGACATGCCATGAATTTGGGCCCAGACATACACACAGTACACAGGTGGAAGTACCCTTGACAGAATGCATAAAATTTAACTGTCAACTACACACACCTTTCAAATTGTACATACAGGTTAGCAGCAAATTAGTTGTCTGTGTAGTATGGAATACTGATGTGGTCTGGCCAATCACTTGCAGACCACAAAAGGCACAGTTATGAATTAAGGAGAGACTGCCAACATCCCTGCACAAGGCAGCAGAAGGGGGAATGTCCCAGGTATATCTGTGAGTCAGCTGCAAGAAGCTTCTGATCACACATGCACACAGCTCATCCCACCATCAGACACAGGTTCATCACAGGTCATATCCCTACTGTTGGGAATGAGTACAGTATGATCCCCACTTCTGTATGGGAATACCCACAGAATGCAGCATGCCAAAGAGGTGTCCCATGCAAGTGTGCCCCTAGCTGTAAGCAGCACCCTGCCAGCATCCAGAGCAATGGATTAATATGGACAGGGACTATTGCTATTAACTCCTCGCACACTTACCCTGTCACCCCAGAGGAATCCAGTGGCTTGCAGCCTGTGACTGTAGTAGTGGCAGAATACACTGGGTTGCTACAGATGGCCTGCATCACTATCAAATGCCTTATAGTCCTCTGTCAAAGGCCTGTGCCTCACCTGTACTGCCAATGTATGTTATCTCATGGGGTGCCAACTAACAACATAACACAATCCACAGAACACAAATGCAAGACCATGTTGACAAATCCCAGTAGCATGCCCACCATGTCCTACTGTATGAACTGTGGACCATCCCCTAAATACCACTGGGATGAATGGATGTCTATAGGGATATGTCCCAGATATTGCTTGCATAATGTTAGGAAGAAGATATACTAACAGAGGTGGGGTGTCAAAGCATGGATGCCATGGAGTGTGGGCAGTCTGAAACTATGATGTGTGCCCATACTACCCCTGCCTGCAAACCCAGTAATGGGTGGAGACAAACCTGCTTGTAAACCACAATGTGAAGGGGAACTGACCAGATATATGAGCCCTGCCTCTGGGTAACCTGGGTGAATCTGTGCAGCTAAGAGGTATGGCCACAGCACAATATGGCCATTCTGTTATGTTGATAGATGTACAAGCTGGGGATCCTCAGCCACCACAGTACCAATGTGCTGCAACATTTACACAGACTCATCAGCAAGTGTCTGCAGCTCCCCCCTCCATAATGCCATGAGTGTGCAAGAATATGTAGGCTGCAGACCACAATACCAGACACAGCTTCATTCATCTTGTAATCCTCAGGAAATAACTGTGGGCAAATAAGTATATCTATCAGTGGTTGATGACATAATACATCACAGTGTATAACAGTACATATGTCTGAATATCTCTGCTAACACCAAAACCATGTAACACAAGCAACACAGACACAATAGTTACAGTATCCCACTATCCTTTGTCCATTGTGACTCCATATTGTCAACCTAGCTAGTTATCCTGCAGAAACAGGTTGCTAGTTGTAGGTGTGGAACACAGAATCCTGCACTGGCGTACAACCTACCTGGAATGGATTCTTACACTCAATACAGAAGGTCATACTGGGCATGCTCCCACAGTTAGAAAAAAATGAAGCCCATATCTGACAACAACAGTGAACTATACATATCTGTCAATCGCAGATGTCTGTGCACGCACACCACATTGCACACCTTTCATGCTTTGCACACATATTGGATAGGAATACACAGATATATCCAAGGACAACACACTATAATCGGTCAAACATACACACACAGAGATGTGGGGAAGACAGAAACAGACAGTGACAAAGAGCTTCCCATAATGAGGCCTGTCCCACCCACCACACATCCAACTGGCCAATATTACATGATTTGCCGATGTCTATCACTGCAGACATTTATTTCTGGTAGCCCTCAGCACTGTAGTGTTTGTCGAGCTTGTGATAACTGTGTAATGTGACAATACAAATCAGTAGAATTTGTATACCCAGTCCTGTCAAATCTAAAATTGTGTGTGACTGAGTGATGTGTGTGTGTTTCCAGAGAAATGGTTTATGGCCCATTCACACACACTGCACTTCTCATTGCCCTACTTTAGCAAGCCTGCTGATGTCAGTCACCTTGAAATACACCTTTGGACAATATTCAACACTATAAGTTCTGTGGGGAATGCAGTAACTGTGTAATGCTATAGTGTGACATACTAATCAGATAGGAGTTCTAAGTGTAGCTGTGTGTCTAGACATCAATGCTTTTGTGGCCATTCACAGTCACTACACCTCCCATTGCCCTACTTCAGCAAGTCTGCTGATGTCAGTAACCTTCAAATACCTCTTTGGATAAGGTTCATCCCTGTAAGCTCTGGACCACATGCGATAACTGCATAATGCTATAGTGTGACATACTAGTTAGGTAGGAGTTCTACTCCCAGACATGGCAATTGTGAAACTGTGTGTGTATTTGCCTGTGTTTGTGTGTCTAGGGATCAATGATCTTGAGGTCATTCACAGTCAGTACACCTACCATTGCCCTACTTTTGCAAGTCTGCTAATGTCAGTCATCTTAAAATACCTCTTTAGACAAGGATCAGCCCTGTAAACTCCATGGCCCATGTGATAAATGCAGATTAATGTAATAGCAGTAACTACACAGTTATGGATTTGAATCTCATCTGTGGCAAGTAGGCAGGTCTACCTCAAACATTTTGACCCCATTTACACCCAGTACATATTTGAGAACCTGACTTTAGCAGTCTTGCAGATATCATCCACCTGAGAAGTACCTGTTGCCAACCATAAACCATATGAGGCCAGTGGTGCATGTGGTAAATGCATAACATAATGGTCCGTAACGATTGTTAGATTGAGGTTTGAACCTCACCCTTGGCAAATGTGTGTGTAGAGCAAATTTTTTTGGGATCTTTCACCCACTACATCACCCAATGCCAGTATTTACAAGGGCTGGTGATGTTCCTCACCATAGAAGTACCTTGGAACAACATCTATCCCATAACCTCTGTGGTGCATGCAAAAATGCAATAAAATGTAGTAATGATACATAGCTAGGTAGGTGTTTGAATCTCAGCACTGGCAAGTGTGTGTTTGTATCTGTCATCAGTATCCTGTGTGGAGGTTGCTGTGACTGTAATAACTGGATGCATTGTGAGGTGGGTTTTGCTAAATTATTATGTTGAAGACCTAGTATATATCATAATGTCCACCTTACAAGGACAACAGATGTCAAACACCAGAGAGGCTGGTGCAGACAATCCATAGCCCTACATGTGACATTATGGACTGATTAACAATATAGGCAACCCTTGTATTACTCAGAGAACATTCTCCACCCACGTCTCATACACAAACACACTTGGCTAGGTAACAACCACTATATTGGTAGTTCCCTGCATATTGCCTCACAGATAATAACCATGATGTGGTTGCAGTGCACTACATGCCTGTTGACCACAACAGTTCCAATGATAGCAAAAAGTACTGTGATGTGTGACATCTCCTGACTTAAGTGTGTGTTATCCAGCAAGTAAAAGGACATGGCACCCTGTTCCATCCCTACAGTAGACAAATAAATACTTGCAGTGGTCCTTTTGCTATGTTTCCCACTGGATGCCTGCAACAACTATATTGTCTGCAAATGTAACCCACAAATGGAATACCAGGCCTTATACACATGCCCTGTATGGACAGATGGCACTAACACCACTGAATACCTGTATCATGCTGTCACTGTAGGTTCAAGAATGACATCAGTTCCATATCCAGGTCTCACCAAATGAGGTCAGGAATGCCACATCAGAGGATAACAATCTGTCCACACAACATGCCCCAGAGACTCCAAGTCAGCCATCACAGAACATGGATATGGGACATGTACACAACCCAGACACTGTCCATGTTATGGAATGTAGATCACATACATGGCAAGCAGTGCACTGCACTGGCCACCCACAATAATAACCCAGATTCTTGGATGGTGAATGCAATACCCACCTGTGGGGGCTAATCCAGGGACTACACCCATGACCCACACTGGAGACCATTGTCATGTGGCCTGATGCCAAGATATTCCCTTTGCCTAGCCTTGTACAGCCTTCAGGCACAGTCACCTACTACACATCTGTGAAACAATGAACTCATGCATCTCAATATTGGAAAGTGTGTGTGTGTGTGTGTGTGTGTGTGTGTGTGTGTGTGTGTGTGTGTGTGTGTGTGTGTGTGTGTGTGTGTGCGTGTGTGCGTGTGTGTCTGTGTGTGTGGAGTAATGATTTTGAAGCCATTCACACTCGCTACACCTCTCATTGCCCTAGTTTAGCATGGCTGCTGATGTCATTCACTTTTTGATTAACCCTTTTGCCATATATAACCCAGATAAGCTCTGTGGAATGTGTGACAACTGTGTAATACTGTAGTGTAGCAAATTAGGAAGGAGTTTTAATCCTGGCCCTGCCAACAGTGATAATGTATGTGATTCCCTGAGATAGTGTGGTTGTGTCTTCCTTGACACCTGCTTTTGTGGACAGTCACATGACTTACACTTCCCTTATCCATCCTCTATCACTGTTGCTGATGTCACTCACGTTCAAAGATACCTTTGGACAGCTCTCCAACATGTAAGCTCTGTGGCATGTGCAATAACTGAATAATAATGTAATAACAATGCATAGTTGGGTAGGGGTTTGCATCTCAGTACAGGTAAGTGTGTGTGTGTGTCATCAGTTTCCTGTGTGGGTATTGGGGTGTTTGTGTAATGACAGAATACATTGCAGTGTGGGTATTACCACATCATTATTTGAGGAGATAGATGTCAATATTACAAGGCCAACATTTTCCAAACACTGTAGAGATTGTTGTAGACAATCCTCAGCCATAAATGTGTACGCCCATGTGCAATTACCATGTGACAGTATGGATTAATACACAATATAGGCAACCGTTATATTGCCCAGATACCACTCACCACCCATGGATCGTACACAAACACGCCTGGCCCTTACTCTTTTCCTTTCTTACCTTGTCTCTGTCTCTTGCTCTCTCTCTCTCTCTCTCTCTCTCTCTCTCTGTCTCTCTCTCTCTCTCTCTCTCTCTCTCTCTCTCTCTCTCTCTCTCTCTCTCTCTCTCTCTCTGTCTCTGTCTCTCTCACTCCCTCTCTGGTGGATGTAGAAAAGTACATCTGCTTTCCTTAGGCAGCAGCTTGACTTTTGTAAGTGATGCTCATGATCAGCTGATGGCCTGTGTACGAATTGCATTCCCCCACTTGCTAATTGCATGTGGAACAGCTGTGGTAACATTCCTATAGCCAATGGCATGGCAACACACTCCTATAAATAAGCACTTCATGTGGGTGTTGGCCCATTTCCTTCACTGTGAGCAGGACTTCATGTGGATGTTTGACAAACAGCATTACAGAAGGTAGTTGGAAATGCCTCTTACAACATATACTGTGGAGACAGGCCAACAAACAGTAGGGGGGTGTTCCAGACATGCGGACAGAATGTAAGTATTGCTCTTCTACATTTGAAGTAATGTTGGTTTAACAGGATTTGTGTGGAAATCGCTGTTCTACATGATTTAATATCTGCCATGACAGTGTTATGTGGTTGAGGAAACTTTCACCTGTAGGGCTATCTGCAGACTGGCCAGTGTTTGGAGTCTTACATGTGTTGTGTTACTCACACATTTCCTATCTTTAGAAATGCAGTAGCATACTCTGAGAATTGCAGTCAGTACATGGTGGCAGCCATCTGAGTTACTGACGTCATATCCCTCATTAAGACATATGTCACAACAAACCATGTTACACTAGTAAATGTATGGGTTCATCACAGCAACATGTCAATACTGGCCCTGTGTTTGTACCTCCAGCCACAAGTCTGTCAACCTTTGTACACATGTCATGCAGTAACAGGTGCATATGTTCAGTACACTATTAATTACTGACATCATACCTGATAACAAGCCAGTGAGATATCAGACTACTAGACATGTTATGTATATAAGGCCTTATATTTGACGACAAAACCTGGACATTCTGTTGTAGTGTGTACAGTAGTGAGGTCTGTGTACTTATGTTGATTGTTGACAGAGTGTCTATTGGCCTGTGTACAGACTGTGGTAGATGTCATTGTTCTTGGTTCTGTTCTATCTGATGTTGCATGCTGAGTGTATGGTACCCTACCAACGTACATATTTGTAGGGCCAGACCGACACATGCCCTATACCACAGTCAGGCATCAGACTACACTGTGTATTGGCCCAGCATATGTAGGGTTAGTGTGTGAGTGGCACATATGAGGATGGTGTTGTTCACACAGTCCATATACTGTAATATTAATTAGGCTTACCATAATGTGATGGTGGCTGTGTTCAGATTGGTTGTGAGTATGCACTTTCACACAGATGTCTGTTACATGCCTGAAGTGCCTGCTATATTTGCAAGTACATGTGTATTTCCCCATAAGAAACTGTTAAATAAATTTGTTAGAGTCAGACTGTAAAAATCATTGAGTTATTCAAAAACAATGTCAATCAATAACAAACAATAATGCAGGAGAACTCAAGTATCTAACGCTCTAATGTACATTAGGAGGCAAAAAACCATACACAAACTTGTACAGAATTTTGTCTAGTTTATTCACAGAGGACACCATTTTTTATACATGTCATTACCAGTTTTGCCCACCTCACTGGCGTGGTCAGTGACAGGGTCTTTACATCATAGTAACTAATGAAAAAGTGCTGAGGTTGTGTTTTTCAAAAAGTCTTTTTCCCATGAGAATGTTACAGCCTTGCAAGCACCTGGTCAGTCACGATGACCTCCTGAGGATGTAGCCGATTCAAGGCTCTTAGATTAGTTCGAATACAATGGGTGCAGTTCTTCTTAAATGCCTTCTTTTGTTTCTTGCTTGCCAGCTGGACACTATCTCTGATAGTGCGCACAAGGCTATTCTTCTGGTGGAAGCAGGAAGAAGATACACATGCGAACAGATTTATTATTTTCTAACTTTGCAAAATAATCTTTACTTGAAAGACATGAGCCAGGCTGTGCTTGAATGCTGCCAAGGCCAAATTTCTGATTACACTGCAGCTTGTGCTTCAAGCAATAATATGCAGGTTTATTTCTACTATTATTCTAGTAAGACAGAATTAAATGCATTACATAAACTTTGTTCTCTATTATGGGTTTAAGTACATTTATTCCTAACTAAAGCACACATTTCTCTATATATTTGACCACACAACTTATATGTGTTTGAATGTTTGAATACACATTTTCCCAAGCAGCATATATTGTAAATATATTTTCTAAGCAGCATACATTGTAAATATATTTTCTAAGCAGCATGTATAGATTTTTCTAACATTCTCCCTCCTGTTAATGCATTTTATTCTATTTGAAACATAAACAATATTATTTCATTCCTCAGCCTTTCCCTTTCAAGGGCTTTCAGCTAAGTAAGTCATTTGTTTTATATTTCAGATAGGCTTTCACTTGGTATCAACAAATTCAACTCCATGTCTTGGTACATAGTTTCAGTCATTGATACGTCAACTAGGTCTTTAACTAATTTTTTCACACAGGGTATCCCGCAGCAGACACATGCTCCAATTATGAGCAATACTACACAAATTGCAATCAGAATGTTCATAAGGACCGACCCCCACCCCCCAAACAGATTCTGGAAAAAGTTCGTCAGTGGGTTTGGGCCTGGTTCTGCCATTGCTGACACCTGCTGTATTACCTCCAGGTGATCATTGATTTCATGCTGGTTGTCTGGAATGTACACACAGCATTCTTCTTTGATAAGCGCGCACGTACCACCTCTCGCCGCTAGGGTGAAGTCAAGAGCCATTCGGTTCTGTAATACAACTGTTCTCATTGCATTCATTTCATCAGTCACAAGTTCAAGAGCGGAAAAAGTCGCATTGCTCATTACTTCGAGGAGTTTTGACAATTTCCTCAGTTCCCAAATTGATTTGACTGCTCCGTAGGTTGGGAATATCCCAGCCCAGGATATAACACTGTCACCCAAGTCCATATGGGTCAACTTTTCTTTGTCCTTCACAGCCGAATGATCCTTCCAGCTTGCTTCGATCTTACCCACTGGATTAGTAGGTTTTCTGACTGTATTTTCAGCTTGCTGAGCTACATCTCTCACATTACGTATTTTACCCAGGGGCAATTCTGCAGTATGTCTTATGGCTGGAACCAGATAACCCAAAAAACAACTGCGGACCAATTCTCAGGTAACCATTTATAGGCCTTTTTCCCACAAACAAAATAACAGTTTTCTACTTTTGTACTGATGCGGGTTAACCCTGAATGAAACATTTTCTTATCTATAACAGATAGTTGTCTATATATTTCAGGAGTTTTTTGCACATCTCTCAATGTTGTTTTCATCAAGCTTAAGTATGAACCATAATTCGTGCTACAACTAGTACCTTGGTCTACAGGTTTTATATAACATTTGTAAGACACAGTTATGTTACAGTTACTCCAACCAACCTGGAGTGTATCATTTTAACAAAACAAACAATTCCTTTCTGAGTAACAGGCAAATATAATGCCACTTTGTCTTGTGATCTCACAGTGCCTGTATCAAATAATAGGTTTTCCCAAGTTTCATTTATCCCCAAGGGGACAGCAGACATCAAAAGTCCTCCATATGCTGTGGGTATTGCAGTACAAACCCAGCAATTTGAAACGTTCATAGTCTCTACATAGACTCGTTTCATAGCCAGGTATGTGTTAAAGTTTGGGTGCCAGTCTATAGCCAGTCCTTCATCACGTTTTATTAATTTCACTTCTGTAGTTATATGCAAGAAAAACCATAACAGCAAAAAGGTTACTATAAACATAGTTAATAAGTGTATGATCAGTAGGCCAGTGAACCAATGTCTCTGGGGTTGTTTCACATTTTTATTCGTTCTGCCTCTGGCCATCCTGTTCTTGTGGTATGTTAGTTAAAAGATTTTTATCCAAACTAAATTTCTTGACAGGTTTGCAGTGGGTCAAATGAACCCAAGATGATCTTTCAGCAATTTTTACTGCAGTAGGTGTTGCCAATAGTACCTGGTACGGACCTTCCCACTTTGGACTCGCCCAGTTCTTTCTTTTTATGATTTTCAGCCAAATCCAGGACCCCGGGGTCAGCACGGCCTCCGGTTTTGCTTCTTGTTTATCTGAAAAAGAGTTCAACTGCAAAACAGTCTTATTTGTTAACAATTTCTTCATATAACTAGCTAATGAGCCATCGGCCTCCAGCTCTGCAGGCATGAGGGCCTTCCATTGTGGCACACAATATGCCCTTCCAAACACTATCTCAAAAGGGGTCAAGCCCTTTACATTTGGAACAGTTCTCATGCTCAGCAGTGCTAAAGGCAGACAGCAAATCCAAGTCTTTTGAGTCTCACTCATTAATTTTCTCAACTTGTTTTTCAAAATTCCATTGTACCTTTCCACCAGTCCTGCTGACTGAGGGTGATAAGCACAATGGTTTTTCAAAGAAATCCCAAAAAATCTCCCAAGCTGCTGTATTGTCTGGTTTACAAAATGTGTTCCATTGTCACTATAAATTCTTTCCGGTATGCCAAATCTAGGAATGATTTCTTTCACTAGGGCTTTTGCTACTGTTGCTGCATCCGGATTTCTAGTTGGAAAAGCTTCTACCCATTTTGAAAACATATCTATGATCACTAAACAGTACTTTTTCCCTTCACATTTATTCAGTTCTATGAAATCCATACAAATAGTATGGAACGGATAGGGTGGTGTTGGAAAGCTCCCTCGCTTTGGTTTAAATGCTCCTGTGCATGATGCTTGCTACAAATATGACATGTTGCACAAAATTTTTGTGTATAATTCGTAAATCCGTATGTTTGGAATGTTTTGTTAACTAACTGTACCATCCCCCCTGTTGAGACATGGCTCTGCCCATGACTCAACAAAGCTGCATATCTAAATAAATTAGATGGCAATATGGGCTTTTTCTCTTTGGAGATGTACAGTCCCTCTTCAAGGATTGCTCCTCGTTTTATCCACTTTTGCTTTTCTGCTTTTGTAGCTAATGTCTGCATTGTTTTTAACATTTCTAAATCTAGAGTCTCAGAAGGTTGTAGTTCTTCATTTAAAAGCACAGTTTCTGGGTCTGAGGCAGCTTGCTTCACAGCTGCATCAGCCCGAGCATTCCCTTTTGAAATTCTATCTTGTTGTTTGGTATGGGCTGCACATTTACAGATAGCTATTCTAGTGGGTAACTGAATAGAATCTAACAGATTCAAAATCAATTGTGCATGATTAATCGGCTTGCCAGTAGATGTTATCATTCCCCTGTTTTTCCATTGTTGTGCAAAGACATGCACTGTAGAGAAAGCATACTGACTGTCAGTATATATGTTAACACATTTGTCTTTTGCTAGAGTGCAAGCACGTGTCAAAGCTATCAATTCTGCTGCTTGAGCTGACAGGTTATGTTGCAGGGGTTGTGCTTCTATGATTTCGTTATCAGTCACTACTGCATAACCCACTAGGTTCTTTCCTGTAGGACCTCGTCTACAGGACCCATCCACAAAAAATGTCACCTCTGCATCTGCTAAAGGTACATCAGTAAGATCTTGTCTGGGTGTGGTTATTTGTTCCATTTCCTGTAGGCAACTGTGTGGTGTGCCATCTACAGGAATCGGAAGTAGTGTCGATGGATTTAATGTCGTGCAACGTTCAATTGTCATGTGGGGTTGACTCAATAGTATGGTCATGCAAGAAAGATGTCTGGCAGGGGATAAAAATGCTATTTTTTCTTGCAGTAAAATTATCGCAACTGCATGAGGTACTCTCAACGTGAGAGGATGAAACAATACCACTGAGGCTGAAGCTTGCACTGCCATAGCTGCTGCGACTACTGCTTGTACGCAGGGTGGTAATGATCGTGCCACCGGATCTAACTGTGATGAATAGTAAGCTATGGGGCATTGCTTGCCGCCATGTTGTTGCGTCAGTACTGACGTCATATATCCCCGCCTACAATCTACAGTTTGGAAAAATCTCTTATGGTAATTCGGAAGCCCTAAAACTAATGATGAAACTATCAGTTGTTTTAGTCTGCAAAAGGCTGCTTCTGCTTCCGGAGTCCAGTGCAGTGTTTCTTGTGCTGCCATTGGTGTTTTAAATATTAAATCAGCCAATGGAGCCGTTTCTAAAGCATAATTCGGTATCCAACTTCGACAGAAATTAGTCGTCCCCAAGAAGGACATCATTTCCTTTTTGGTAGTTGGTCTAGGTGCTTGTAAAATTGCTGTTTTCCTATCTTCATCTAATGTTCTGCCTTCTTTGGATATCACATATCCTAGGTATTTAACCTGTTCTTTCCAAAGTTGCAATTTATGTTTATTCACTTTATGCCCTTGCTCAGCTAAGAATTTCAACAATGCTATTGTATCTTCCCTACACTGCTGCTGGGTAGGGGCCGCAAGCAGGATGTCATCTACATAAAGTAGTACTTGGCTGCCCCCTGGTGGAGAAAACCCCGCCAGGTTGCTAGCCATCTCTTGTGCGAATATTGTTGGACTTTCACTATATCCCTGTGGTAGTCGGTGTCGTATACCTTTTGCCCTGAAATGTAAATGCAAACCAATGCTGGCTGTCAGGGTGGATAGGTATTGAAAAAAACGCATTGCTAATATCTACCACGGTGAAGTATTTTTGTTGCGGCTTCAAATCATTTAACAAGGTATGTGGGTCTGGCACCGTAGGTGCCCTTGGTATTACCGCATCATTTACAGCCTGTAAATCTTGTACCATCCGCCATTCCCCGTTTGCTTTTTTACAGGAAATAGAGGAGTATTACATGGTGAATCTAGGGATTCTACCAGTATCCCTTTCTTAAGTAATGCCATTATGATAGGTTTGATTCCCTGTTCTGCATCCTTGCTCAAAGGATATTGTCTTTTCCTTGGTCTAAAGGCCGATTTTGGTGTAATAATTACTGGCCCTGCTGTTCGAATAAGTCCTACATCTGATTTTCCTGTTGACCAAAGAACATTTGGTATTTCGCTCAAAGCTTTTTCTTCTTCTTCTATCAAGAACGCCAGTCAGCTGTCTTCACTCTGTTGTAAGTGTACAGCTGGGCGTGCTATGCTAACCAATTTAGTTTTGTTTCTGTACTCCTAAGTCCGATAACTCTAAGTCAGTTAGTTTCTCCCATTTTGTCACTTTGTCACCCAAGTCTACCCACCTAACATTCCTGTTTTTGGTTAGGCTAGCATGTGGTAGTTTATTAGATTTGTACAATTCCAAGAACTCCTGAGGTAGTGAACAACTTACTACACTATTGCCCTCAGTGTCCCAGTATAAAGTCCGTAGTATTAGTCTATTTGCGGGATTCCTGAACAATTTTTGTTCATATTCTTTATCAGGTCCTGATGTGCTACAATAGTATAGGGTACAATGTAACAAATGTTGCTGATCAACATCGAGGGGAAGCACCTTGCTGGTGGCTACATTCATCAGTTCCTTGGTCACCGCCCCTGGACCAGTTGTAACCAGATCCTGGCTGTACCAATAATAAGCCTCACCCTCCGATCGTACTACAAAAGTATCAGTTTGTCTCTGTGCCTCCATACCGTTCATGGTAGGGACTACTGCTATGCCAAAAAGTTGCATAAGATCTCTTCCTAATAAGTTCATGGGGCATTTGGCAGAAAGTACTATTTTACTTCTTTGGGTCATGCCCGAGACGGGGTCAGTTATTGCTATATCATGGGAAAGTGGTTCCCTGTACAGCTGTCCGTTTGCTGCTTTCACTAATATGTAATCAGGTGACTCAGAATGTTCCGGTAACTTTGAAGGATGTATCAAAGTTCGTGATGCTCCTGAGTCACACAAAAATTTGACTTTTCTCCCTTCCACCAGAAGTGTAACTTCCGGTTTCGTGTCTGCTAAATAGAGCTCTAAGCTCAGTAATGCCAAATCCAAAACTTCACTCTCCCCAACTTCTACATCCGGTTGCATGTCATTTGTTTCTTCTAAGGTATTTACATTATTCCCCTGCTCATTAGTCTCTCCTGGTGACTGCTGAGCAGCATGACTGTCATATAGTCAATCCTCATCTTCCTTATCCTTTTTTCCCACAGGTGCCTTGCTCCTGCAATCCCTTGCCAAATGTCCCTTCTTACCGCAATTGAAGCACTCACCTCTTTTCTTCCTGTCCTCATAAATTTCTGAGTTTCTGTCAGAGCGTTTGTTACCCTGAGTATTTCGTTTACCCTTCTTGGCTGTTTGTACTACAAAAACTTCCGCACCGTCTTCAGCTGTGAAGACCTGCGTTTTCTTTTTCTTTTTACTGTTAAAATGTTTTTTGGCATGTCTAGCATACTCTAACAAGGCTTGAAGCCTACTTGTTCGGTGATCTATCATGTGCTTCATGATGAAGCTATTGATAGGGGCAATACAACCTTTCAAAAATGCATTCTTTAACTGCTGTTCATATGAGCTATCATTCTTTTGATTTTCAGGAATAGGCATGCCACTATGGTTATTAAAACATTCTAATAATCTACCATAGTATGCATCCACTGTTTCATTATCTTGTTGTAATGCATTGGTTAATGCAAGTCCAGTCTGCCCTAGGTTTCCATTTTTCAGTAATGCGGTCTGTAAGACCCTTCAATCTAGCATCTAGTTCTGCGTCACTATGTGGGAGTGGCCTGTGTTGCGCGTCACGGGCATTCCAGGCGCCACAAATCATGTGCCAGTCCGGACCTAAAATTTGTCTAACTACTCTTTCTACCTCTTCCCCATTTAGGTGGTAACTCAATCTCATGCCCTGTAAATCCTGTAGAAATTTCTCAAAGTTAATTTTTGGATGGGGAATTCCTTCTGTAGCTTTTCGGATGTCCTCCGGTGTCCATGGTCTATATACTAAGAGAGTTGAGGCCTGGCCCTCCTGTCCTGCCTGTGGGTTTGGTACTTCTATTAATGGACAGATTTCCTCACTCTCATCTAATAAACTTCCGCTTGGTTGAACATCTATAAGCGTTTGGCATGTTCGGGATCTAGTCCCGATAGGTTCTCTTATAAATGGTTGTCTTAATATCCCTGTTGTCTCTGGATAACGTGGGGGGGGTCCAGCCCGCCCTCCCGCTTCATATTCTAAGTAAGGCATCGGAGGAGGTGGTAGGGGAGGGACCGATGCTACTATTATGTTATTATCCTCTTTGTCTAAAAATAATGCCTTTGCATTTTTATTTTTCTGTTCCCTTCGGTTCACTTCCTCAATCCACCTATGTGCTTGAGGAACGCCCAACTGTTGTTGTTTTTTTGCCTGACCTTCTGCGTCAGATTTTAACTGTTTCAAAAGTTTTACTAATGATATTTTATTTAATTTACCATCAAAGTCATACTTGTTAACCCATTTTGAAAAATATCTCACATTATCTGCTCTCTGTAATTGCATGTATTTTGCATCTTCTGTTAGGGGCGGGTCACGTGACCCTTTAGTGCATTCATTTCCCATGTCTCTGAAAGAAAAAAGAAGAGAGAGAGAGAAAAAAAAGAACTGTTACGTAACCCTTACTCTTGTACCACGTGGTATCTTATTCCCCGTATTCACAGTAGTGTCTAGAATGACTGTTTACTTTGCTTTGTTTATTTCCTGATCTATGACTCAAGATACAATACTTCGACTACCTCTCTCCCTGCTATCACAAACCTTAGCAATAGCACAGTGTAACCTGGTCCCTGATCTAAAACAAAAACAAAGAGAGGAATTCTGCTTACCCGAGCCTCCCGCTTATGTTTGATATGCTTTTTAGGATCCAGTTTTCCGCCGCCACAGATCAGACAAGTGGACAGCCTCTTTAGACACGACAATTCAGTCGGAGGTCTTTCCTTCTTCTGCAGATTTGGTACCACCTATATATTCTGACCTGCAGCTTACCAAGGAATTCGCACAATTAGGACCAAAATGTTAAATAAATTTGTTAGAGTCAGACTGTAAAAATCATTGAGTTATTCAAAAACAATGTCAATCAATAACAAACAATAATGCAGGAGAACTCAAGTATCTAACGCTCTAATGTACATTAGGAGGCAAAACCATACACAAACTTGTACAGAATTTTGTCTAGTTTATTCACAGAGGACACCATTTTTATACATGTCATTATCAGTTTTGCCCACCTCACTGGCGTGGTCAGTGACAGGGTCTTTACATCATAGTAACTAATGAAAAGTGCTGAGGTTGTGTTTTTCAAAAGTCTTTTCCCATGAGAATGTTACAGCCTTGCAAGCACCTGGTCAGTCACGATGACCTCCTGAGGATGTAGCCGATTCAAGGCTCTTAGATTAGTTCAATACAATGGGTGCAGTTCTTCTTAAATGCCTTCTTTTGTTTCTTGCTTGCCAGCTGGACACTATCTCTGATAGTGCGCACAAGGCTATTCTTCTGGTGGAAGCAGGAAGAAGATACACATGCGAACAGATTTATTATTTTCTAACTTTGCAAAATAATCTTTACTTGAAAGACATGAGCCAGGCTGTGCTTGAATGCTGCCAAGGCCAAATTTCTGATTACACTGCAGCTTGTGCTTCAAGCAATAATATGCAGGTTTATTTCTACTATTATTCTAGTAAGACAGAATTAAATGCATTACATAAACTTTGTTCTCTATTATGGATTTAAGTACATTTATTCCTAACTAAAGCACACATTTCTCTATATATTTGACCACACAACTTATATGTGTTTGAATGTTTGAATACACATTTTCCCAAGCAGCATATATTGTAAATATATTTTCTAAGCAGCATACATTGTAAATATATTTTCTAAGCAGCATGTATAGATTTTTCTAACAGAAACGTAGGCCAGTGTTGTGGTAGTCTGCCTGTAGTTTGCACAGAGCTTTGTGACATGCCTAGCAGCTCAGTGTATTTACTTAGTGTGATGTTATGTTCAGATATTTGTCAGATGTACTGTAGCCGGGCCACCATAACTGTTGTGTATTTCTGACAAAGCAGTGGGATGCTGTACAGGTGTATGTCTCTAACTAGTGGGAAGTATGTGGGCTTGTGAACTCTGCTCCTCCAGTTAATATGTGTTAGGACAGACTTGAGTGTGTGAATACATAAACTGTGTGAGCTTATCTATTCCAGTAATTTCATGATATCCTCATTTACATGGCCATAAACATCCACTTTGTCAGGCTTGGTCCACATGTCTTGCACTAAGAAGTTCTCTGTATACTTCGGGTTTGACCAGATTGTGTCAGAACGTCCACGTTTATTGGTCATATCTCTGCTGTATTCCACAGGATCATTATTGTGATTTCTGTAGTACTTCACTATGATGATCTTATGATGTCTGTCAGTAACTGATGGTGTACATGTCAATGTGACTTCACACACGTCTGTTAACACAAAACCTGTTACTGTAGCAACATTCTATATTTATACCTGCAATACTTACATTACATCCCCTTGCACTAAGAGGTTGTGACTATTGGTGCTGAGGTATGACTCCAGTACATGTTATGGATATATATATATATATATATATATATATATATATATATATATATATATATATATATATATATATATATATATATATATATATATATATATACATACATATATATATATATATATATATATATATATATATATTAATATATATATATATATATATATATATATATATACATATATATAGATAAACATATATATACATATACACACACACACACATACACACACACACATTTAGATATACATATATATATAAATATATATATATATGTGTGTTTACATATATATATATGTTTACATACACACACACACACACACACACACACATATATATATATATATATATATATATATATATATATATATATATATATACATATAGATATATATATATATGTATATATATATATATATATATATATACATACATACAGATAGATCTATATATGAATATATATATATATATATATATATATATATATATATATATATATATATATATAAAGCAATATACAGATGTATATAAATACATATATAAATATATGAATGTATGTACATGTATACATATATCTACACACATATATATATATATATATATATATATATATATATATATATATATATATATATATATATATATATATATATATATACTTATGTGTAAACATAATTGTTGTACCTTCCCGGACGTTATCCCACAATATTTATCTGATATGTGTTTATGTAGATATAACAACATACTGATTCAACACTATTTTCAGTAACAAGTACTACACAATTGTAGAAGTCAAAGCATTTGTTCACTACTATTCTGTATGTGTACTGACAGATATTTTGGAAAAAACAACAAACATTTTCACAACTCTGATGGCTTAGTGGTTAATTGCTGTGACTCTAGTATACAGGGTCCTGGGTTCAAGACCTGCAAGGGCTGTTTACCATGTTGCTAGGCAGAACAAGGATTTTTGGATATAGAGTGGTTAAGGTGGGTTTGCCAAGCGATAAGTGCTGCAAACGTATAGTTAAATGAAAAGGTGCTTACACTGTGAAAATCTCCTTAGCATTTTCATTTAAGCAATGCTGAAACCTGCTAAGCATGACTCCGCCCTGGTAACCAATTATCACATTCCAGTCTGATAATAGCAGGGTAATGACATCTTTAATAAGTGTATTCAATTCCATGTACATAACATGCTTCTATGTGCTGTCATCACAGTAGCAAGGGGTGTGAGTATACTGTCTGGGACACCTGAGTATATATGGCTTGTACAACAATCTTTTCCATTTGAATGTGTTTCATACATGGGCAGTATCCCAGGTGATATGCAGTAGCACTGGCATGTTGTGTATCATTACATTACTACTGTTAAGATTGCTTTCCCAAGTAAGAGAAGATTGCAGATGGTAGTACTGGAACCAAGCACCCCTGCATGCAAAGATGGAATCTGAGTACTGACTATCGTGTTCTTGGTGTGTGAGCTGTGTGTTATTAAGCACTTGCTACTGGATATTAATCTGGTATGTGGATATTAACTGTAGACTACCATGTGTAAAGGACATTTCATTGAGGGCTGCTGTCATGTAGTAATAGCATACATATCAGTGTCAGATGTCTATCCATCAAAACATTCATCCTTATGCATAACCTGTTGGCTAGCTGATTTATGTTTGTCCTCTGTGCAGATGGGCAGATGTTAGGTATCCATCTTGACTGCTTGCAGGCAATCTATGGTTGACTGACACTGTCATATCTGCCCAGCTGTGTTATGAATGCCACAGCTAGGAAACCCAACCCTGTATACACCACATGCCATGGATACCTCAACTACACTACCACAGTCAACAGAACATGCCTGGGTACAGGTCTCCATACAGACAATGGCCATGTTACTTAATATATGTTGCATACATGTCAATTGTAGCACTTCAGTGGCTCTCTGCAAGAGGCAACCATATGATTGAATGTTGCATTTAACCCTTACCCTAAAGATCACTCACGTGGCATCAGTTGATAGATGGCCTACTGACAAACATCAGGTGGCATGACACCACTGTACCTACAGCCCCTACTCTTCTCATATCTCCATGGACAATATCCTGGTACACACCTAGGAACACCTGCACCAATGGACCCCAGTACTGACAAATGTGTCAGTGTGCATTACTGAGAATAACAGTGTCTGTGTGTTTATAAACTTATCATTGATAATGCCCTGAGGGCCTTCTCACTCACTACACTCCCCATTGTCATAGTTAGAAATGGCTGCTGCTGTAATGGACGTTAAGTGTACCATGTTATACTCTTCACCCTATGGGCTACCTGAAGGTTGCAATACCAGCACAACACTGCTGTACAAATGGGTAGATAGGCATGGGTTACCCTTTGAGTCCTGGCAAGTGTGTAAATGTGTGCAAGTATGTATATTTGTAGGATACAGCATTCTGAGGCCACATTCTCCAAATACAATACAGCTTGCCATACAGTACAGGGGAATAGTGATGTTGCTGACAGTAGAGCCATGACAAAACATCATTCTATTATCTCTGAGGCATGTGCAATAGATGCATATCCCTGTAGTAGCACTGATGAGATAGACCAGGGTTGTATTGCAGTCATGGTCAATGTGTGATTGGGGGCATGTCAGAGTATTATCATGGGTTTCAGTGAGTAAAATATCCAGTGTGGGGTGTGGGTGCTGGGTATACTGTCTTTGCACCTTGGTACCCCCAGTACGTCCCAAGGTCCACTGTATGAGGACCACTGTCACCATCAACCATACAGGTAACTGATTACACTATCCAGCCCAATGATGCATGTGCTGTGTGCAAATTATCTGTAACAGAATGAACTCACTGACAAGGTAGTTACCACTGATAAAACCAGGTCTCTCAGATGTGTTTATGACTGTTATGTGTTTGACAATGTGTATATGACAGTTTTGGTACAGATTTTTAAGAATAAGGGTGATGTGCAGAGCTGTAGTAACTACAGAGGGATAAAACTGATCAGTCACAGCATGAAATTATGGGAAAGAGTAGTGGAAGCTAGGTTAAGAAGGGCCGTGATGATTAGTGATCAGCAGTATGGTTTCATGCTAGGAAAGAGCACTACAGATGCAATGTTTGCTCTGAGAGTGTTGCTGGAGAAATACAGAGAAGGTCAGAAGGAGTTGCATTGTGTGTTTGTGGACTTAGAGAAAGCATATGACAGGGTGCCTAGAGAGGAGTTGTGATAAACTATGAGGAAGTCGGGAGTGGCAGAGAAGTATGTAAGAGTGGTACAGGATATGTACAAGGGTAGTGTGACAGTGGTGAGATCTTTAGTGGGAGTGACAGATGTGTTTAAGGTGGAGGTCAGATTACATCAAGGATCAACTCTGATCCCTTTCTTATTTGCACTGGTGATGGACAGGTTGACAGATGAGATCAGACAGGAGTCCCCGTGGACTATGATGTTTGCAGATGACATTGTGATATGTAGTAAGAGTAGGAAACATGTTGGGGAGACCCTGGAGAGGTGAAGATATGTTCTAGAGAGGAGAGGAATGAAGGTTAGCCAGAGTAAGATGGAATATATATGTGTGTGAATGAAAGGGAGGCTAGAGGAATAGTGAGGATGCAGGGAGTAGAGTTGGCGAAGGTGGATGAGTTTAAATACTTGGGATCAACAGTTCAGAGTAATGGCGAGTGTGGAAGAGAGGTGAAGAAGAGTACAGGCAGGGTGGAGTGGGTGGAGAAGAGTGTCAGTAATAATTTGTGACAAACGAGTACCAGTAAGAGTGAAAGGGAACATCTACAAAAGGGTAGTGAAACCAGCTATGTTATATGGGTAGGAGACAGTGGCATTGACAAAAAGGCAGGAGTCAGAGCTGGATGTGGCAGAGTTAAAGATGTTAAGATTTGTACTGGGTGTGATGAGGGTAGACAGGATTAGGAATAAGTATATTAGAGGGTCAGCCCAGGTTGGACAGTTTGGAGACAAAGCCAGAGAGGCGGGATTGCGTTGGTTTGAACATGTGCTGAGGAGGGATGCTGGATATATTGGGAAAATGATGCTAAGGATGAAGCTGCCAGGTAAGAGGAAAAGAGGAAGGCCTAAGATAAGGTTTATGGATGTGGTTAGAGAGGACATGCAGGTGGTTGGTGTGACAGAGCAAGATGCAGATGACAGGAAGAAATGGAAACAGGTGATCCGCTGTGGTGACCCCTAACCGGGAAAAGCCGAAAGAAGAAGAAGATATGACAGTATGTCATGCTATGTATTGTTCATTAACAGCGAGTACATCCCCCATTACCACACTGTACAAGGCCTGATGATGTTCTTCACTTAACAAGAAACTCGATATAAACCTCATCCTAAAAGCTGTGTGGTGTGTGCAATTAAGGCCAAACACATTAGTAGCAATGAATACCTAGGTAGGGGTTCTACTCTCAGTGTTGCCAAGTAAGTGTTTGTGTGTATGTGAAGGGATCTACTTCAGATTGCAGAAAATACATTTCCCAGGAGGTCATCTGTCTGAGAACTGACTGGCAATTGCTAACATTTCAAAGGTATCATCTTGTGGAAATTCATTCCATCAAACTAGTAGCAGATGTGTAAATGCCATCTTCACCACTGTACATCTGTACAGCAATACTGGAGTTGGCATATATAGTTGGGTGTGGATGTTGTGGACACAACCATGCTCATTGTGGTTATTGGTGTGTGTATCCCCCTGCTTAGTCGGCTGTAATACTGTACAGTTTATGTTAACATGTTAAGAAGTTGTCAGTCACACTATGTGCAGTTCTGCACCACCCCACACCCTCCAATGTGAAGGCCTGTGCCACCGACACCAGCACACCTATGTTTGCCAACTCAAGGTATTGCATTACATTGGGGAAGGGGTCATATATCCCACCAGTACCATCGTCAATGACATTAAGCTAGCAATTGATTATTTAGTGATGAGATGTTTTGCCTATTTTGTCTTGGTGGAATTACATAGGCTAAAATGGGTTCAATGCAAAAGTACATCCATGTGTACAGTATTCTCTGTGTATTACATCAACAACAAAGCCTGTGTGTGTGTGTGTGTGTGTGTGTCTGTGTGTGTCTGTGTGTGTGTGTGTGTGTGTGTGTGTGTGTGTGTGTGTGTGTGTGTGTGTGCGTGTGTGTGTGTGTGTGTGTGTTATACACAAACATGTGGTGTGTGCCACACAGTACACTTACCATTGTCCACTGTAGAAGGGCTGCTGACATAAGCCACCATGCACTCACCTGTATACACCCCTCAGACCTATCAGCCATGTGGCACATGCACATCTGTTATACAGACCTGTTACTTGTGTTCAGCTGTACACAGGAAATGGCACAGTCAAGGTGTCACCACAGTGCCATACCCGTTGTAGGAAACAACAGCAGTCCAATATCCTGCTGACACATAGACACCTACAACACAAACTGAATACTTTATGCAGACCACAATCAGTCATTGTTAATAACAGCTATAATGCATCATGGCTGGACAGCTACACATCCTGACATGTAAGCATTAAACTTTCCTGCTGAAAACATGTTACACAGCATTACATTGCTACACCTTACTACATTCACCCTGTGCATCAGAACCATATTAGCCTGTCCCTGCATCGATGTTATGGATGACAGCAATGTGGCACAGGTATCATTATTTGCACAGGGTGTGTTTTGGGTATGCCAGAAACCTAGTCTGAGCCATTTGGTTAACATCATCTGTGTGTGTTAGGGGATTTCATTATTCATTGGGCTGTGCAGATGTGGTATATGTAGGTATGGGGTTGCACTAGCTGTGTTGGTGATGTGTGTGTGTGTATGCATGCACACAGTTCTGCCATGTGGATGCCCTATACAGGGTTTTTTTTGGACATCTGCAGACTGTACATGGCAGGGAATGCAGTTTACCATCTCCAGCCATAAACACGAGAACTGTGCCTGCCAGGGGTTCCATGGGCACTACCAGGTACAAGGCCAGATATGACACTCTCCCCTGAGGATGACAAATGTCCATTGGATCCAGGTCCCTGTTGGGACTGACCAGGGCCACATGCAAATGGCCTGCTATATTGTGGTGTGGAAAGCACCCCTCTGCAGTGCTGGTGCTGCCACTACTGGAGTGGCTGCAACTTGTTGCACATCCATGTAGACCTTCACCTGTTGGTGCTACTGACCTACATTCATGTGGCTGTTGCCCTACTCCCATCATATGTTCTAAAACAGACATTGCACCATCAAGGATTCCCACCATCTCACCCAACCATCTATCCAGAACCTCTGCAAAATAACAGTGGGCACTTACAAAATCACGGATGTTGTCGATAACAGCAGAATAAGTAACCCTCTGGAGCCTCATACACTGTCTAGTATAAATTTCCATACATGCCTGTGCCTCCATGATGGCCTGAAACATGCACCTAGTGACACCTGTTGTGGCACTTCTGCCAGGGGCATGATGGCTAGCAGCCTTCCTATCAGCACCCCTGTACATCTGCCTAAGTGGTACCTCATCAGTCATCTGACTATGGCTACTGTGTCCAGACACACCACTCTGTCTTGTCCCATGATACCACCTGCCAACTGTCCCTCATCTATGGCCACTGGTGATGGAGTATGTATAGGCAATGTGACTGTGTCTGGGGATGGCACAGCTTAAGCCCCTGACAACCGCATCTGTGCCTCACCATACCTATCATCATTGTCAGAGTCTGTATGGACACTAACATCGGTTTGCCTGCAGAAGGGACTCTGACCCACCTCACCACCCATGAGTGAAAAACAAAATATGTACTTTAAGACCCGTATGGCATTGTTTACCTCTACACACTCACACACATACACACACACACACAGACACACACACACACACACACACACACACACACACACACACACACACACACACACACACACACATACACACACACACACTTACAGATGAGGTGGCACAAAGATATTACAAAGACCTCTCATTACCCAGCTGTCAACATGCATGACATATGGCACTCAACAGCATGCACTGCAGCTATACTCAATCCTGTTACTAATGTTATACATCTCTGTGATGCATGAGTTATGTTAGTAGGTGATGCACCTTCCCCTGGAACACACTGGACACACATACACAGTATTGCTGTGCACCTGTTCAGCACCTTGGCACATACTGTGAACCATATCTCATGGATATATACTCCATTGCTGAATGTGTACATGTGTGGCAGTTATGTTTGCTCTCTTGCTCACAGCCCCTATCTGTTTGTCTGACACATAGCTGGGATGATATGAAGACAGATGTCAATATTGAATGCCTGATGTCTGATTTGAAGATCTCATCATCAGCATTGCATGTATGAGCAATATAATACAGTTATACTGACAACCTTCAAAGCTTACTGTGGCTATGAGGAGTGTACACACCCTTATTGACATGCCACCCCTTCCCTGATATGCCAAGGGGCCACAATACTGGCTATGCTAACATTACACGCACCTGATATGTGACATATGAACTGTGCAATCAAATGCAGTATCAAACAAATGTGTTAGTTGTGCAGATGCTGATTGAGATGCATACAATATGTGGTTGCATAAGTGTGTACACCCTTAACATGATGGTTTATTGCAGCACCTGTTAAGTGAACTACAGCAGTCACTAAACTTGGAAGGGGTATACCAGCATGGCCCATCTGCACTTGCCATTATTTGTTCACTCCACCCTACAAATGTCCCCCAACTGTGCCAGATTGCAAGGTCAACTCATGTGCACATCCCTTGGAGGTCACACAGTGCCTTCACTATTGCTGTGGAGTCAGGGTTATGTCTGGCACAATTCATGACTTTGACTGTGTTCAGATAAAGCCATTCTTAGCAAGCTTTGAATGTATGCTTCAGTTCACAGTTGTGTTTCAGGATGACACCCCATCCACATCTTCAGACTTTTTGAAGGTGCTTGACAACATGAGTGTCATTTTACAGTGTCCCAAATTCACAACACCATGTCTGCCGGCCTAGTTCCTGGTAATGAACTGCAAACCTAAAGATGTACACTGGCACCAGCAAGGTACAGATGGGAGATAGTGGGCCTGAGGTGGACTGAGGTGTTGCTTGTGCTGTACATGTATCTTTATTAACACTGTCTGTAGGTTTCAGCCTTGTTCTTGGTATACCATTACACACTGCAACACATGCCTTTGAGAGACTTTTGATGTTATGCATATGCTAACTGTAGAGAGCCCTGGATGATGTTTCCTGTGGAACAACTCTTCCATCTAATTACCCTAACCAATAGGCCACACTTATGCAGACCCCATGCAATTGCCTACACAGGTACTGCACAGGCAGTACTTGCTAGACATTCCTGCAAGTCCCTCAGTGTTGTAGCATGTTTCTTTGCAGCCTCCCTAACCAGTTTGCAACATGTGTCGTCATCTGTTTATTTTCTACATTAATGTTGTCCCATACTTCATCGTCACATACATGACTGTCTGCACTGTTTGCCATGGTATATGCAATGGTGAGGTAAGGCTTCATCTACCACTCCTGAGTGCTACCTTTTGGATATGGGATCCATCCCATGGTTTGTAAGATGTGGGCAAACCATGGCTGCCTCTGTTGCAGATGAGTGGGCAAATGTCATGGACATACTTCTTGGATGGCAAACCATTACTTGGTATGATATTGAGGACCTGTACTTGATGGAAGGTGCATACTCATGAAGAGTGAATGCTGTCAGCACCTCAAAAGCTGCTTCCACAATATGTTATTTGGCGTGTGTGCACACATATGCTTCCAGTGTTTGTAAGGTATGTATTTCCCATATTTGTTGACCTAACATAGGATGCCATATTACACATTCATTGCTCATGTTAGGATCACATTACAGGTTGTAAGAGTTGTGGAAAATGCTATTGTGATATGTCGTTGTGTTGATCTGTAACAGTTGCCATTGTAATGGTGCTATATACAGTGTTGCAGCCACTGTATAAGGGTAATGTTTCAGACATGTCTCTATTGTAGGCCATTTGTCCCACCATTATGTTCATCTCTGTCCACACATCTTGCACTGACAGGTTGTTATTTATACCGCAGGACTCTTACATACCCTTCAGATATGCCACCATGGTGACAACTGTGATGCAGTGCAGTTAACAGCAACAATAAGTGAACATGTACAGCATGCATTTTGGGCAGGTGTGTTAAATGTGTGCATGGCAAATGCCATGGCCATAACATGGCCAGCGTGTTGGCATACCTGATCAAAATAAAACCATACTCACCAGCTACAGGCTGCTGCCCCAGATGTATATCAGAGGGATCTACATAGTTGTGTGAGAGATGTGATGTCAGTAGCCACACCTGTAGCATTGATACAGGGTGGGAGCAGCATTTCAGTACAGTAACAGTACAAACCCACACTACTACAGATTATGCATATCTGTTTATTACTACACTGCAGCAACAGAGTATGTTATCTGACATATGCATGAAGATACTTTGCAGATGAAGATGGAGAACTAACAATGGTGTACTAATGTGCTCTGGGGCCTTACCTGCACTCTCCACAACCATTTTGTGGGTAGCACCCACCTCCACAATGCTATCAGCAGGTTCTTGGCTTGCCTGGCGGGCAGTTGCCCCAAGGCTGGTGAGGAGCTCTTCAGCATGTGTCAGTGGAGGCTGGCTGGCATGGCACCCCCACCTGCGGCTAGCTGGTCCCTCCTAAATGCATCAGCATGCTGACGGGCATGGCGGATTAGGTCAGTGCACCGATGTTGCACCTGCTCATAACTGCGGTTGTGCAGGCCGACATCATTTACCTTGTGGACAAGCTCATTCCACAGGGAAGTCATCTCCTGCAGATCATGGGCTGTACACCCAAAGAGGGTTCGGTGATGCTGCACCAGGTAGTTTATGAGGATGTCATTTTCCTTGTGCGTGTACGCTGGAAGGCACTCTCTCGACATGATACCTGGAAGACATAAAAGGGCAAAAATGGTCTGAGGAACTCATACTGCAAGGATATAATAGTTGTTAATCGACATCTCTCTCTCTCACCCCCCACCATATCTGCAACAATAATCTAAACAACAAATCAGTGGGTATGTCTACACCTAACCTACCGTTGGAACATATGTCCTATTATGCAACAAATATTGAAATGTGTTTTTATTCATGTTCCATGTTGAAAAGCTATCATTGGTGGTCTGTTCCTAACAATGTAGACTGCATGCCATTGTAATGGCCACTGTGGTTCCATACATGTATGTATTCTGTTTGCTATGCAACTGCTCTAAATCTAGTGTTTTGGGTTAATAACTAATCCTGGATTATGTAACACAATAATCCACCCTGGTTGAAATCAGCCACACCACCTTGGAAATAATGTGGACACATTATTTACAAGGTGGTGTGGCTGTTTTCAACCAGGGTGGATTATTGTGTTACATGGTTGAGAGTTCCACTGGTGCACTCCATTGTGTTTCTTTAATCCTGGATTGTGTTGACTATTACTACCCACATATGTTCTAAACTTGTGACATGATAGCCTGTTTGGGAAGGCTGTTCCCAGAAGAGCCACCTCATCTGGCCATGTTAACAGGCCACAGCATGTCCAGGACCCAACCTGGGACCTCCTCATCAGCTGGTCCCGCACTACCTTGAGTTGGAACCACCTCAGGCGATGGTGCCCCCTGGGAGTGCACACAGACAGGATCCTGTCACCTGACATCAGGTCCAGGGTCTGGTCCATAGGGAGCCCCGCAGAGAATTGGGGGATCTGCTACACCACATTGAGGCCCCCATGACAAAATTAGAGGGTCAGTTTGCTCCTTCTTGTCAGCCCCCAGCACAGCCACCTTCAGGGCTGTTAAAGTGCAGTGGTGACTGCCCACAGGTGAGGACCTCAGTCCCACTGTTTCCATTTGGGGGATCATGGGCTTCCACTTTCCATAAATCCCTCCCTGTCCAAGGTGTCTACCGACAACATGTCATATTCTGCCCATGTATGCTGTCTTGTGTGTCTTGTCTGTCTTCCAACCCAACCTATCTCATCAAATATACCTACTATCCTTCCCCAACATCCCACTGTTACCTTAACAAACAAAGGGCAATACGTTGCCAACATACATTTCCCATCAGGCATAACTATCCACTTTGCACCCGCTTACAGGTGCCTTAATCTCTCTGTATCCAACAGCCCATGCTCTGGCCAGCAGTTAAATTATCAGCAATTGCAAGTGTGTGACCCAGGACCTTGTACACCATAGCCACATCAATTTATTTTATTTATTTATTTATCATTTGTTGACCGAGAAAGTTCAACTAGGTTCCACAGAGCCCAATTTACCATTAAGCTATCTGAGCTGCAGATATGTATGATGTTTTCTCAAACATATTATGCAGCACAGTCATTCAACAGTAGGGAAAAGTATTTATATATATATATATATATATATATATATATATATATATATATATATATATATATATATATATATATATATATATGTATGTGTGTGTGTGTGTGTTTGTATATATGTAGATACACACATCTCTCTCTCTCTCTCTCTTTATATATATATATATATATATATATATATATATATATATATATATATATATATATATATATATATATATATATATATATATATATATACATATGTGTCTGTGTGTGTGTGTGTGTGTGTGTGTGTGTGTCTGTCTGTATATATATATATATATATATATATATATATATATATATATAGATAGATATATATATATAGACATACATGTCTTTCTCTCTTTCTCTCTCTCTTTATATATATATATATATATATATATATATATTATACATTTTATATATATATATATATGTGTGTGTGTGTGTGTGTGTGTGTGTGTGTGTGTGTGTGTGTGTGTGTGTGTGTGTGTGTGTGTGTGTGTGTGTGTGTGTGTGTGTGTGTGTGTGTGTGTGTGTGTGTGTCTGTATATATGTAGACATACATGTATGTATGTATATATATATATATATATATATATGTATGTATATATGTATATGGAGTGCATTCAGACATCGGGTCCACACTCTGAACCTCCTTCCTCCATAGCTGCAGTGTTCTGCCTTGCTACAAAGCAGAGTGTCACCTGTGGACACAGCCTAACATTAGGAGGTATATATAGGGATAGATTGTAGGTAAGCCTATTACAAACCTATGAAGTTTATGCATGATACATTTCACATTACCATGACTGTCCTGAAGGTGGTGGGGTCTGAAACTCATGTGTCTATCATGACTTCATTACTTCCACCTTCAGCTATTTCCCAGATTAGTATACATGTTTTGAGGAACAGAACAAACACTATGATGGCTTACATTTTGTCATTCTGTGCAGATCTGCACAGTTGACAAGTATTACCCTATTCCCACAGGGCCAGATGCTATGTCCATAGCAGTTGTTCAGCAGGACATCATTGCAGCAACAAGTCTTGATGGCACATATAAATATTTCAGCATCATCTATCCCATTATTACAAACCAAGTACTGCATTCAATTACATGCATAGATGTTTCACATACCTGTTTTAGTATTGTGCTGTCTTCCATGTACGCTTGGATATGTACCTTGTTTGATTTTATTTTGTTTTGGTTTGTAGTATTTTTAGTGTTATTTTTGTTGCATTTTTCCTCTGTCTCTCCACTACAGGGGTTGAGCTGGTTTGAATAGGTTGTAGCATGGATTTTGTAGATGATGCTCATGATCACTTGCTAAATGCATGCAGCCAACTGTGTAGTCCTTCCAATTACCAATGTTGTAGCAACCAACTACTATAAATGACTACATCTTGTGGGCATTGTCCCTTTACCTTTTCTGTATGGAAGACATCCTTCCTGTGTGCGGGCAGCAGTGTTACAGACAGCAGGTTGCAAAACCTCTTACAACAGGACTTGTGGACTCAGGCCAACTACATGTTTGTTTAAGGTTCCAGACCTACGGACAATGTGAGTATTCCTGTTATATGCAGTGAATACTGCTAGTTTTACAGGGTTTGTATGTACATGCATAAATCTCAACTGTGGGCTATTCACATGATGGCCAGAGGATTGGCTGTTATTTTTTGTCTGTTCACCACACAGGTCTTGTCTCTGACATATCAGTGGCATCCTCTCCATTG